>NC_073304.1:179518875-179830775 GCF_027595985.1 Sorex araneus
GACCTTAGTAACCATGGTTACCCACTTGGAACTGCACTGGATTCTCTAGCTTCTTTTCTTTCCCTGATATCCTGGAAACAATTATTCTGCCTCCTTGTCTCTGTTCGGTCTCGGAAACTTACCAGAGAATACATATAGATCCTACTTATCCTTTCTCCCAAAATTTTGTATCTTCTTCATATGCCATGTTTATCCCTAACGAAATATGAATCGCCTACATGTTTAATTTCTCACATGAAGATGTAGCTATTTATCTACATACATACTCAATTTTTCTGTGAAAGAAATAGACATACGTGTTAAAACTAGTATATTTTCCCAATGAAAAATGAAAAGCATAAAAATATTGAAATAAAATTATAATTTAGCAGGTATTTAATAAAACCAAAAAGTATAAATATCTTTGTAGTTATTTTGTATATTGCAACAATAGAATTAATATAACACATAAAAATACTTGTTAATTTTTATATTGTTAGTAATTTTCCCACTTTTCCCCAATACTATTAACTATTTTTAAACAAGCCAATAAATTTAAACTCTATATGGAATGACTTTAGTCACAGAGGACAACTTTAAACATTTTTTAAAAACATGATTGACATCAAAAGTTAGCTTAAAAGTCCATGATAAGGCAAATGTAGAACTTGAAGTGCTAGCTTTTGTGGCTGTTTCTATCTTAAAGAACCTTTCAGCATGGAAATCACATCACCTTGAACACACATATCCAGCAGAGCTTCTAAGATGGTAAGAGAGGTTGTTAAGGATGTGTTAAGCCTCTTACCGTGCTGTGTTATTGCTTTAAGGACATAGTAAACATCAATCCAAACTAAAAAAGAACTCCCGCTATGATATTGATGTGAATTTTAAAAACTTTTAAGATGTTCCTTAGACTGACTCCATGGTTGAAGGGAAAATTGCCCATTAAACATTTTTATAATACTTCCTAAATAAACTTGACCTCTAGTGAACCATCTATTATGCTAGTTCCTGGCAAAGAATTAAATGTATCAATCATTACTGCCCTATCTACAGAGGTGGCAAACAATTATATATTCCTTACTGAATTCACACAATCTGAATGTAGATAAATGGACAAAGATACAACTTTGGGACTTCTGATTTAATCTCTTACAACCCAATTTACTCACTCTCAGGCTTTCAAGGATGACTGGGTTATAACTGTGTCTGTATTTCCGTAAGAATGGGGTATATGCCTCATTTGCTTACCTCGATACTTTTCATGTATAACAGTGCTTGGCACATCAAGGGAACTCCACAGATAATTGTTGGATGAGTAAGTGTATAAAGGCTGATGCAGACAACTACAATGAGCTAATTAAGGGGGAGAAAATAGACACAGAAAGACTGGACTTTTTTCTAAGTTCTGCCTATTTCCTTTTCTCACTAGTCTTTCAAACATCACCTTTCCCGTGGGTCTTCATCTCCAGAAATCTCTCTCTAAGCTATGGTAAGAGTTCATCTTCCCCATAGAAGTACCTCACAGTGTGTTCAAGGAATCAACACGAGCTTGGTATTATTTGAAAAAGAGTGAAGTACATAGGCTAGAAGTTGCACCATTAAAAGGAAGCTGGGCCACATAGTTGAGTCCTGTTTGAATGCACAGAGGCTTTGGGTGGTCCTGCGGATGACGTAAACCCAGGAAAAGGTTATGGCTAAAGTGGAATTAGCATATTTTAATTCATGTTGAATTTTTTAGAAAAATGATTAAGTCAGGGGCTGGTGGGAGAAAAGATTAGATACAAATATTATTTTAAGAGATGAGATAAGAGATGATAAAAATGAGTAAAACAGGTCTCTACTGAGCTGACAGAGATAGCAGATTAAATAAATATTTAGAGAGACAGGATAATGGTTTAATGTAGAGGAGAGAAGGATCCTTCTTAATCATTCATTCAAGTATTAGTTGACTCTCTCCTAAGTTCTTGGAATGTTAGTAGGTAGGGCACAGGATGATGGTAAACAGGCTCTATGTGTGCTTGCCATGGGGGTTATGGTTGACTGACTGGAGGGTACTCTAGTGTTAAGCTAAGCAAGATTTCAACAACAGAATAGATTTGAGCTCTTGGTGACTTTCAGGTTACTTGACTCTAGTCTGAGAGAAAGCTTAGCAGACAGGAGTGCAGATTTTGAACACAGGAAGAATAAATTTGGTCCCTAGCACTGCATGGTCGAGTCAAGAGTGATCTCTAGCACCAAATCAGATGTAGCACCTAAGTACCACTGAGTTTATTAGCACCAAATAAGCAAAAAGTTACCTGACTTAGACCACTGGATGAATGACAAAATCTTTCTATTATAAAATAAAATACAAAATAAGTAATAAGGGAAACAAGAATTATTAACTATGAAGAAATTAATTACAATCACCCTGCCCACTAGAGCTATAGTACGATGGGTAAGGTGTTTGCCTTATGTGGTTACCGTGAGTTAGGTCCCCATTGCCCTATATGATTCCCTGAAGAACCACTAAAAAGAAAAAAATTGATAAACTACAAGGCAACATGTAATTAACAATATAACTTATACTATAGATCAGCAATTCTTTAAAATTAGTTTAAGACTAAGTCATCTCCTAAAATTAATGTGCTATTATTTTGTGATCTTTAATTACAGGAAAAAATTGGAAGAAAATACTTCAAATTAACAGAGAAAAAAACTACCTAGAAAATGTTTCACCTTTAAAAGAAACCCTTTGACTCATGGGATATGGCAAAGTACATATGAGATGTTGGGTTCAGTCCTACACACACACACACACACACACACACACACACACACACACACACACACACACTTACACACATGCATGCAGGCACACACACTTCTCTAATTTCTGAAATAAAATAGCTCTAGAAGTTATTTTAAATATTGAGCTCCCTCTAGTGAATGAAGAATGTGAATTGCCTTGCTATATTTAGAGACCTACAAATCTTTGCAATTCTCCCTTAGCTGCTGCTAAATATTGAGGAAGGTGATTAAAATGGAATGCATTGAACACCACTGAGGGTATGGAAAGTGGGAACAAGTTTAGAAACTTTTGAAAAATGGATTGGCTTGAAACCCAGAGCTCATGGATCTCAGCATGCACTAAGACAGAATGGACATGAATTAGCCTGCTGATAACAAACTCTGAATGTCTGACTGAGAAATGCAGGGTTGACTTCCTGGTGGTGGGGAGGACATTTCTATAATAGTGTAATTAAGATATTATTTAAGAAATTACCAGGACAGTTGCCTAGATGTTGAGTAGAATTAAGAGCGGCGGCAGGATGTCAATGCTGTGACAAAGCAATGATTAGGCAGAGCAATGAAGTGACAGTTTCAGTGACTCATCCCACTGAGGAAATATCAGCTAGGGGGAAAAAATGGGTAAAAAGGCAGTGACTTATTCCAGACGCAGGCTTACATTTTATAGTGCTCTGGGGAGCTTATTTGGAAAATGTCACACTAAAGAGATGTTCCTTCACCAGGAAGGGAAGGCAAACTCTTCAGCAAATCTCAGCTTTAAGGTACAGCACACTTACAGAAGGAAGAGCAAGAGGAAGCTTAGATCTGAAAGTTCTGTGAAAAGATAAAAGGCTGAGTAAGGTCATTTGGAATGATATCGCCCTAGCTGTAGGAGTGTTGAAGAATCATTAGAAAAATAGGATTACGCTCTTGACACAGTCATCTATTGCATCAAAAAAGGGCCTGCTTCTTCAGATCACTAACAGAGGAAATAGGAACAAAAGCACAAAGCATGTTTTGTAAATGATAATATACTTCGATGGCAAAGTGTCAAGGCACTGAAGTTTATGAGGTTAAGTTGAGTCAAGGCTCGCATTTAATTCACTCATGCTTGTTGAAAAAGAAATGGTGGTCTGGCATACAAAATTTTAGAAAAATGTATAACACCGACGCTATTTATGATTTGGATGCTCAATGGTAGAATTGCCAAAGCCTGAACAATTCTTCCTTTAAAATTTTTTCAACACTTTTTTAATGGCACAGAAGAAAATTTAAGTGATTTATAAGGTATCTGCATGGATTTGGGTCAGTTTTTTTAGAACAAGAGCAAATAAAACTATGTTGACATTAGTTATGTTGTTATTAACACAAACAAGGCAGAAGTGAAACAGCTCTACTGGCCTCAGCCCAGATGGATTCTGTGTTGGCCAAATTTTTTAAGTAAATAACAGATGGTAAGATAACAAAATGCTTTTTGTATTTTCTAAAATAATGATATGATTACATAAAAATATATATGATACCAACAAGTATGGGTTGGAGCGATAGCACAGTGGTAGGGCATTCACCTTTCACACGGCCGACCCGTATTCGATTCCTCCACCCCTCTCGGAGAGCCTGGCAAGCTACTGAGAGTATGGAGCTTGCACAGCAGAGCCTGGCAAGCTACCCGCGGTGTATTCAATATGTCAAAAACAGTAACAATAAGTCTCACAATGAGAGATGTTACTGGTGCCCACTCAAACAAATTGATGAGCAACGGGATGACAGTGACAGTGACCAATAAGTATAAACATACCTGATTCAAGACACACCTCTGTGCTCACTGCAGTGCTCCAAAAGCCAAGATCTGAAAACTGCACTAGTGTTGGCAATAGATAAGTGGATGAAGACAGTGGATCAAGAAGACAAATGGATAAAGAAAATGAGTGGATAAAAAGGTCTCAGGCTAGAATCTGGAAAAAACCCGAATGCCCCAGAACGGATGACTGGTTGAGGAAACTTTGGTACATCTATACAATGGAATACTATGCAGCTGTTAGAAAAAAGGAGGTCAAGAATTTTGTAGTTAAGTGGATGGGCATGAAAAGTTTCATGCTAAGTGAAATGAGTCAGAAAGAGAGAGACAGACATAGAAAGATTGCACTCATCTATGGTATATAGAATAACAGAGTGGGAGACTAACACCCAAGAACTGTAGAAATAAGTACCAGGAGGTTGACTCCATGGCTTCGAGGCTGGCCTCACATTCCGGGGAAAGGTCAACTCAGAGAAGCGATCACCAACTACATTGTAGTCGAAGGCCATGTGGGGGAAGGGAGTTGCGGGCTGAATGAGGGCTAGAGACTGAGCACAGCGGCCACTCAACACCTTTATTGCAAACCACAACAGCTAATTAGAGAGAGAAAACAGAAGGGAATGCCTTGCCACAGTGGCAGGGTGGGGTGGGGGGGAGATGGGATTGGGGAGGGTGGGAGGGACACTGGGTTTATGGGTGGTGGAGAATGGGCACTGGTGAAGGGATGGGTTCCCAAACTTTGTATGAGGGAAGTATAAGCACAAAAGTGTATAAATCTGTAACTGTACCCTCACGGTGATTCTCTAATTAAAAATAAATTAAAAAAAAAGAAAAAAAAAAAAGGTCTCAGGCTAAGGGTAGGACAGATAGATTAATGCAGCAATGAAGAGACCCAGGCTCAACCCCTAGCACTACATGGTCCCCTGAACACGGCCAGGTATGCTCCTCCATAAAAGGAATAAGTTGAGGTATATCCACAATGGATTATAGGTAAGCTATACAAAAAGATGGACTCTTACCTTTTGAGACAAGGCGAAATTTCAAGGAGAGGGGGCTACTAAGTGAAAAAAGTCAGAAGGAGAAAGAGAAATACTGGGTGATCTCATTCAGTGGAATATTAAAGGAAAGCAAGAAAATGCACAAAGCTGGATGAAAATACTCCTTCTGTCTTGGAAGAAAGTAAGTAAGGAGGGAAGGAGGGAGGGAAGGAGGGAGGGAGGGAAGGAGGGAGGGAGGGAGGGAGGGAGGGAGGGAGGGAGGGAGGGAGGGAGGGAGGGAGGGAAGACCTCTAGCCTAGTAAAGGTGTACCTACCCTCTGCCCCTTCCTTGATGCAGGATTCCACCTGATTTTAGACCTCAACTAATTTTCACAAAAGATTTCCAAGACCACAGTTTGATCCCTGGTACCACTCTACAGACTGAGGACAATCCTTGGGACATAGCCATTTGTGAAAACTGGGACAAGAAAATGAATAATCTCCATCACACCACAAACTAGGGTGTCACCCCAACAAGCATGGTAGCCAAGTAAGTGTGAACCTCACTCATTGGAACAATGAGAAAGGGTAAGAAGAGGGTAAAATAAAACCCATTACATTTTAAAAAAATGTGTTTTGGGGGCCATATCCAATGATGCTTGGGGGAACTGAGCAGTGCCAGGGTTCTCATGCACTCCAGCCCTTTGAGCTGTCTCAGCAGCCCTGATTATTTCTCCTAACTGTATACCCAGTTCTCTCTATAAAAGGTGTTAGCCATGAAAGAGGAGTTACTCACCTAATGCAACATGGCACTCTAAAATGGAACCTTAATTTTCTAAAAACCAAACGCTTATAGACCATTTGGTTTGAGTTACTCTATACAATCTGAATGTCATTTATCCTACTCAGATTTTTTCTTTTTTTCTTTTTGGCATAGAGCAATCAAATTCAGGACATCACGTATGTAAGGCAAGTGCTCTATTTCTGAGCTAGATTTCTAGTGTCTTTGAGAATTGGGAAGTGGAGGGCTGGGTAACGCCCAGCTATGCTAGGGATTCCTCCTGACTCTGTGCTCAAGGGTCTTTCATGGCAGGTTCCAGGAATTATATAGGGTGCTGAGGGTCAAACCTGGGTCGGTGGTGTGCAGAGCAAGCACCGTACCCACTGTACTACCTTTCTAAACAAATTTTAAGATTGTGTTCATGGGGGTCATTGCCCTATCTTTCCATGAAAATAATCTGGACTTTATGCATTCAACTAACTTGGCTCTAAGGCTAAATGTTAGACAATATCGACAAAAATAAAACATCTAAGAAGTGATAAATTCCATGCTATGGCACTCTTTCACACTAAAAATAAGCACGACTTAGCCTAATTTCCATGTAAGTCATGAACCATCTGAATGTGCAATGCTCCGCCGTAGCAAACAGAAAATTGGTTTCTGAGCGTGGCTTATCTGGCTTAATAGCCACACAAGCAAGCATTCATTGAATATGTTTCCAGAGACGATATGTAGCAAATCAAATAAAATTTGCAATTGGGATTTCAGCCTCCCTCCCTGTCCCTTCTAACCCACTGGAAGATGGTCTAAATCATCCTACTACTGTCTCCTTTTTTATTCAGTCCCTCACATTGGCAGCCTACATGTTCCTCCAACCTACTAAACATGCTGTATAAGGGAATCCTCTCACTGCTTTCAAATCTTTCCTCAATGGTCATTTTTGGGGGGGCAGGCGGGGTAGGGGAAGGCAGGGAGGATTATAACACTCAACAGTGCTCAGGGCTTACTCCTGTCTTTGTGCCCAGGATCACTCCTGGTGAGGCTCAAGGGACCACATGGGGTGGCTGGGATCAAATTAGGGTCAGCCACATACAAGGCAAGTCCCTTCCCACTGTATTATCACTCCAGCCTTCAACTGTCACGTTTAAATGAAACTTACACAGGGCATTCTACTCAAAGTTGTAACCCTCTCCATCCATCTCCACTATGCTTTTTTTTTTCAATTAATCTTGTTGTCTTCTAAAATGCTCTCTTACTTCTTTCATAAGTTTTAATTTTTTATTTTCAGTTTTAATATTTAAATTTTAATGTTTAGTGAGTTGAGTTGAGTTTCCCTCCCCACCCTGAGCAGAGCCCTAGCAGCTGAAGACATCCGGAAGACAGCCACAACCATGCTCAAGGCCACTCTCCACACGTTCGAACAAGCCTCACACATGAAGGAACCAGCAGAGGAACCCAGGTGTGCAGGACTCAGGGCTGAGATTTCCAAGTCTGCTCGGATCAGGACTGGGCATCCTCCACCCAGACCCCCCATTTTCTAGTAGCTTGGCAGCCACACCCACAAATTGCCCCTGTGTAATCCTATCAACAGCCAAGATCCAGAGACTATAAAACAAAGTTCCTAGAAGCACACGGCTGCAAATGCAGCTGCCAAGTTCTTAGAACCTAGTTCTCCCTCTCAGAGAACCTGGCAAGGTACTGAGAGCATCCTGCCCACACGGCAGAGCCTGGCAAGCTGTCCATGGTGTATTCAATATGCCAAATACAGTAACAATGATGGGTCTCATTCCCCTTACCCTGAAAGAGCCTCCAATGCAGCACCGCTGGGAAGAACGAGTAAAGAGAGGCTGCTAAACTCTCAGGGCTAGGATGAATGGAGACGTTACTGGTGCCCACTTGAGCAAACTGATGATTGATGAGATGACAGTGATACAGTGAATTTTAATGTTTAGTGATTATCTGTCTAGCTATGTAAGAGCAGAGATTTCTTCTGCTTTGTTCCTCAATGTATTCCAAGTATCTAAACAAGAAGAATGCGTGCACACAATTAGCTTCTGTTGAGCAAACAAACAAACAAACAAACAAAAAGCTTATTTATTTGGTTTTGGAGCCGCACTGGTTGTATTGAGAGCTTCCACCTGAGTTTGTACTCCGGAAGTGTTCAGGGGACCATATTGGGTATTGGGGATTGAAACCAGGTTGAAATTATGTAAGGCAAACACCCCAGCCCCTAGACTATCTCTCCATCCCCTGAATAAATAAAAAGTGATATTAACTTTTAGTAGAAGCAATGCAGAAGAGGAAATGTATGCCGCAACACAAACATGCACCAAACCTAGAGCCTCTTTTTCCTGGACATGTAGCTGCCTTGCGGGTAGCAGCTGAGGTCTCAAAAGGAAACGTGTGCAAACGTGAGCCTAGGACTGCTCCTAAAAATCTCAGTGAAAATCCCCATTTTCTTTCCTTATTTTAAAGCCAACCACACAGGATTCAGAGACCCTAAAGGTTGGTGGTGAGTCATAGTTACAGAAGACTCTGTCCCGGAAAGACCTTGATAAATGTCCAGATCAGAAACACCTTTATTGGGCTTGCAGTGAGAGAGAAATTAATATCCATGGTGGAAAGTCACTGAGGTTTGTTTAAGGCAAAAGAGAACATTTTCCTAGTAGCTTGAAGGTACATCAATGGAATTTTACCTATAAAGGAACATAGCATGAAAAATCAGAATCCCCAAAGGGGGATGGGAAGACAGTACCCCCAAACAGAAATGAGCCATTTTTAAATCAGTATGCCTTAAATAAGCAAGAAGAGAGTCTTTAAAGAAAAATGAATTAATTAAAATGTACTCATCTGGTTTCTAATGAAAGGATGGCCAGGTTGCTCATAAAATCATTATGTGGAGCTGATAGTGGTCAACACATTTGACAAAAGTTGTTTTTATTTTTTAATTTTATTTTATTATATTGAATCACCGTGAAAAAAAACACAAAGCTTTCAGGTATAAGTCTCAGTCATATAATTATTGAAACCCCATCCCTTCACCTGTGCACATGCTCCACCACCAAGAAACCCAATATACCCCCTCCCACCCAGCCCCCAACTAAGTAGCTAATGATCTTCATTTTATTCTCTATACTTTGAATACATTCAATATTTCAATAGAGAACTCACTATTATTGTTTGGAATTTTCCCCCAATAATCAGGGCTGCTGAAAAGGCATCATTTAATAATTTCTTTTCATTGCTGAGAATGAAGATTTTATTAGCTTTGGATTTGGATTTCTGATATTTTAGTTCAGTTCACAGATGCATTTCTGTAAGAAGCCACTCTGGGTGCCAAAATGGGCTAGAAGACCTCTTGGATCATAGTCTTTAGGAGCAGAGGGTCTGTTTCATGAGCAGCAGCTCCGGATCTTATCTGGGCCGAGGGTGTGCCGGTACCGCCCCCTTCCCATGATTGCCTATGAGCCACAACATTGCAAAGTTCCTACCCCTGGGTGGAAGTCTTAGGGGGTGGCTCTCGCCAAGTGTATGTTGCAGCCGCTGCCATTTTCCGAGCAGAAAAACAGGGTGGAGAGGAAAATCCCTCCCCGGGCAGCACATAGCCGTAGTACAGCTCATAGTCTAGATGCATTTCTGTAAGAAGCCTCTCTGGGTGCCAAAATGGGTTAGAAGACCTCTTGAATCATAGTCTTTAGGAGCAGAGGGTCTGTTTCATAAGCAGCAGCTCCGGATCTTATCTGGGCCGAGGGCATGCCGGTACTGCCCCCTTCCCATGATCAGAAAGTTGTTGTTTTTTTTTAAAAATTTTTTATTGAGTCACCATGTGGAAAGTCACAAAGTTTTCAGGTTTAAATCTCAGTTATACAATGCTCGAATACCCATCCCTTCACCAATGCTCATATTCCACCACCAAGAATCCCAGTATAGCTCCACCCCGTCCCCTCACACCCCAACCCCCCCACGCCCCTAGCCCCCCCACCCTAAGCCCCCCCGCCTGTGTAACTAATAAATTTCACTTTACTTTCATTTTGATTGCATACAATATTTCAACAAAACTCACTATTATTGTTTGGAGAGTCTCTCCCCTAAAGTCAGACCTGCTGAAAAGGAAGCATTAGATAATTTGTTTTCCATTGCTGAGGATGAAGAGGTATGAGGTCGAGTTGTTTTTAAAGTGATATTTTTGCAAGGAACAAGAGAAAGAGTGAAAATGAAGAACCCAATAAATAATCCCCCAAAGTAAGTAGCACAAATAAGTAACTTACTAACATTTCATCAAACTCCGAAGCTTGAGAACTTAATCATAATCATTAAACATAAACATAATGACTTAAAACATAATCATTATATTATTGAATTTTTCTCCATTGCACAAGATATCAATAAACCTTCCTATTAATTTTTTGTGGAAATAAAAAATGCTTATAAAGGAGTGGTGGGATAGAAACTGGGGACATAGGAGGTTGGAAATGTACATTGGTGAAGGGACGGGTGTTGGAACACTGTATGACTGAAACCCAATCATGAACAACTTTGTAACTATATATCTCATGGTGATTCAATGAAAAATGCATATATATGAGAAATAATGACATAATCATATTATCATCAATCATCATCATCATCATCATTATCATCCCGTTGATCATCAAATTTCTCAAGCAGTCTCAGTAATGTCTCATTTGTCCTAGCCCTGAGATTTTAGAAGCCTCTCTCTACTCTGTCCTTCCAATGATGCTGTACTGGAGGCTCTTACAGGGTCAAGGGAATGAGACCCAGCTTGTTACTGGTTTTGGCATATTAATACACCATGGGGAGTTTGTAAGGCTCTCCCATGTGGGCAGGAAACTCTCGGTAGTCTGCCAGGTTCTCCCAGAGGGAGAAGTAGGCTATAAGATATCGTGTGGCCTCAGAGGGGATGGGCTCCAGCTTCCCTCCCCACCCTGAGCAGAGCTCCTGGTGGCCAAAGACTTCCGGAGCCTAGCCACAGCCATACTCAAGGCCCCTCTCCACACGTTCAGACGAGCCTCACGCATGAAGGTACCGGCAGAGGAACCCAGGTGTGTCGAACCCGGGGCTGAGACCTCCAAGCCTGCTTGGATCAGGACTGGGCCTCCTCTGCCCAGATTTCCCATTTCCCAGTAGCTAGGCAGTCACACCCAGGGACTGTCCCTGGCACCATGTAATCCCATCAACAGCCAGCATCCAGAGACTTAAAAGCAAGCTCCTGGAAGAGAGAGCACTTGCCCAGGCGCCTGGCTGCTTTTCCGGGGCCCCTCAGAGGGGATGGGCTCCAACTTCCCTCCCAGCCCCAAGCAGAGCTCCAGGTGGCCAAAGACCTCTGGAGCCTAGCCACAGCCATTATCATCAAATTATAAAAAAATATATATACTAACTATATTAGTGAAATAAGACTAATTCCAAAATCTTCAACTTTACTGACAGACCCAATATTTACAGAGAGGTTTTCCATTTGTTATTTATTTGTAAATCTGGATAATTCATTTTAAATTACAATATCTGAATTTAGAAGGTGTCATTATCTCTTCTTCGTACCAATTATAATGAGAACTCAATTTAACTAAGGAATATTTTACAACATTAAAAGTAGAAAGCCAGGTTTATTGTTTGCTTGTTTGTTTTATTTTTTTATTTTTTGCTTTTTGGGTCACACCTGGCGATGCACAAGGGTTACTCCTGGCTCTGCACTCAGGAATTACTCCTGGCGGTGCTTAGGGGACCATAGGGGATGCTGGGAATTGAACCTGGGTCAGCCGCGTGCAAGGCTAATGCCCTACCCACTGTGTTATTGATCCAGCCCCAAGAAAGCCACTTTCATTTTTCTTGATAGTTCCCTACACATACCAATTCCAGCAAAAGAAATAAAAGTCACAAAAGAAAAGAGTGTTCTAAATTGGTGGTGGTGGCCGGGGGGAAATCCTTCCACGTCTCCCCACTTCTCTTTCCCTGCCACACTTGCCTCTTCTCTGTCTGGTCTCTGCATTCTTGTTATCCCCACTCTGCTCTGGCACCTGCAGCCAATCCTCAGTCAACCCTAACACTTCTTCTATCCCTGCCAATGTCTTGGGCTTAGATGAAAAATATTTAAGATAAAAATAAATTTGATTTTTTTAATAAAAGGGATGAAGGGATAAGAAAAATTATCATGGTATAATTACTTAAAAGCTGAGACATTAATGAAATGAGGTGGGGAGACTGAAATTAAAGTCTTTAAAAAATTCCCCTCCCCCCAAATAAAACTCAACCTTTACCTTGAATATCCTCGATGAGATAGAGAGATTTAAACTGCTCATAAGAAGCCAGAAGGATAGTACAGCAGTTTTTAAAATTTTTTAATTTTTAAAAAAATTTTAGGAGAGTCACCCCCAACGGTGCTCTTCTCTTGGCTTACTCCTGGCTCTGTGTTCAGGGATCATGCCTGGCAGGGCTCAGGGGACCAGATGTGGTGCCAGGGACTGAACCTGAGTTGGCCGCATACAGCCACATGGGCCCCTGAGATTGAAACTGCTCATAAAGAGTATATCCAAAATTCAGGATTACAAGTAAAACGTGTATGTACCCAGATCAAGGACTAACCTAAGAACTGTTATAAAGACATAATGTATTTTTAAAAACATTGAAAATTATCCAAAAGTCAATGTGCGTTGCTACAAAGTAAAATCAAGGATCAAGAAGTTGTGGTACATATCCAAAATGGCATACTATAGAGCTCTAAGAAAGAGTGAAATCATGCAACCTGCCATCGCATGGATGGAATTTGAGGGTACCGTGCACAGTGAAGCCAGTCAGAAGGAAAGGGACAGATACAGTACAAGTTTTCGCATGTGTGTGACTTCGAGACACACAGGAAGGGAAGCAGCAGAGGGCCAAAGGCAACACAATGGGAGAACCGAGGGGGTTCTGTGGGGGTAGGAGAGCAAAAAGGAAGGGATGTGGGGATCCTTGGGGAAGAGAGGTGGGGACACAGGGGATGGATGTCGGTTGTCATTATGTGCATGAGAAACCATCATTAACAGAACTGCACATCGCAGAACCTTGATCAATGAAGTTGAAAAAGAAAATAAAAATAAGGATTGTGATAGGCAGTAGCATATGACTCATCATAATGTTTGTCTTCCGGTTGTGTGAAACAGGGTTTGCGGAAGGCCTGACAATGAACAGCTGTGGGAACAGCTGCCCTGCAGGCTCCAGAGAGTCGCCCTTCTTCTCTGCCAGGGCTCAGAAGTCCTGCATGGACAGACAGAAGACTATCACTCTTGGTCCTTAGTTACGAGAAACCGGTGGGGTTTCTCTCTTATTGTTCTGTTAAATTTCAGAAACCAACAAAACTGTTCCAGAGATGGAAATCACTGAGAACATAATGTTGAAAATGCCTAACAAAATGCCTAATTGGCTTATTTCCTACACACTTAATAATTTTAGTTCTTTTGACTCATACTCATATCCTCCATTAATCACATTAATAATTTCTAATACTCATGGTTGAAAATATCTATAAATTAAAAACTTTTCATATAGTTTAGCAACACACACATAATTTTGGCTGAACAAGATTAGTGAAAAATAGTTCTTTTATTTCGTTTGGGCAGTAACTCACTTTCATTTCAAAATTCAATAGTGGAGGAAAACAGATGTCTAGTGAGATTGTAGCTGGTGCAGGAAAAAACAAGAATTTAATCTATGGTGCGTAGAGAAACACTAGGCGCTGAATTGAGCAGGAAAGCAAAACTCCCTCGCTTCCCCTCCTAAATTCACCCTCATGATCAGTCACCCTAGACTAGACAGTTCTCAACTGACAAATATTACCTCTAGAGCAGCTGCGTGACTAAGAACAGTGATATCCAAATCAAGAAAATATCATACAAATGTTTCCTTCCTACTGCAGACTGCCTCAAAAGACCAGGCAGAATGTGTTGTGGAGCAGCATGATCACAGCCTATTTCTTCTCTTTTGAAAATATAGGGTTAGAAAGAAGATGATAGTGTGGGAGGAAGATAGAATTGACATCAAGGAGAGATAAGCTTCGATCCCGCTCCTCCCTTGAAGCATCTGCAGATGGAGACCTCCAGCCCTGGCAGGCCCCACCACAGAACCCATCAGACCTGCATCCTCAAACAAACTGAATAATGCAGGAGTGGCCTCTGGGCTGCTGAGCCTGCAACAGAATATCATCTACATTATGATAAATTCTCAGGAAACTAGTAGATGGGAACTTTGTCAGCATGATAAAGAGCATCTCCAGAAAACCTATAGCTAGCATTCCCCTTAATGGTGAAAGAAAAGGCTGTTCAATGAGTTGGGAAATCTGGCAAAAATGTCTGCAAACATCATTCCTGTTCAGCATTGCGCTGGATATCCTAGCTAGTGCTATAAGACAAGAGACAATGGAGAGGGAGGGGTGAGGAAGGAAGAGGAATGGAGAAAAGCGGAGGAGGAGGAAATCGAGGAGGAAATAAAGGTATACCAATCGGTAAACAAGAAAGAGAAACTTCCCTATTCACAAGAAACATAACCTGCTACACAGAAAACTCCAGATAGCACATAGGTGTGGCATTTGCTTTGCATGCAGCTGACCAGGGTTCAATCCCCAGCACCCCATATGGTCCTGAGCACTGCCAGGAGTGATTCCTGAGTGCAGAGCCAGGAGTAACCCATGAACATCACTGATGTGTCCCCAAAACTAAAAGAAAAGAAAAACCCAGTGGAATCAATGAAACTGTCATTGAAGTAGTAAGTAAATTTAGAACTTATGACACCAGAGCATAATTCCATCCTATTTTGAAAAATTTGGATTGAACAACTGGAAACTAAAGTATTTTCAAAGCACAATTTATAGCAAGAAATGTTTAGGTACAAAGCATATTCAGGATCCTAAGTGATAAAAACCACCAATGGAACAGCAAAATTAAAACCCTAAATCTAACAAAACGTCCTATGTTCACGGATCGGAAAACTCAATATCACATAGAGATAAATGTCCCCCAAATTAGCTTATATATTGAATGAGATTCCAAACAAATACCAGCAAGCAACTAGGTACTATCTTGTAGGAGTATAATGATATATTATTCTGGGCAAAAACAAAATAATAATAAAAAATTTGAAGAGGTAGCAAAGTTATTTGCTTGTGGAGTGCTAAACATGCTTTATTTAGACATCAAAACTATAAAGGAAAATTTCAATTTACTATATGCTAATCTAAATAAATCTACTTTAAAATACCAAGAAGACACACTGCTGGATCACAGAATTGGTATACATATTATAAGAAATAATATGTATACCAATGTAGTTAAATTACTTATTTTTATTTATACTTATTTCCCATGTAGTTAAATTATTTATTTTTATTTTTTAAAATAAAATATTATTGATTTGTTATTGGACTTCTTATTCTATCAAAAATAAGTTGGATTTCAGTAGTTTCACATATTTCCAAAATTGGTGTTACCAGCATTTTCACTGTGCACCATTCAAATGAATATAAAATGAAATCTCATTTTGGTCTCTATATAAATTTTTAATAACTGCATAACATTCCATAATTTGGCACTCACAATCAATTCAAACCACGCTCTAGTGAGCTCTTTGCTCTTCCTTCAAATCTGTTTTCTTCCCAGAATTCACGTCATACAGATACATAGATCCTTCTAATCAACATATGTGATTTATTTTCATTTCCATTCTAGAAAGATATTGGTAAGGAAAGTGGTGGTTGAAACACATGTTCACATCCCCTTCTTGGATTCTTTCCATATTATGACCTGATAAAGTTAGAGAATTTTCAGACTGCAAAGATATTAGAGATCATTGTACCTAAACTCCTCATTTTACAGATGAAATAAAGATCCCACCCCCACAGCTTGCATTGTTCTGTCTAGTCAGTTTCATAATGTTTGAGAAACATTTTACTACCATGTGACATTTACTGAGAAATAAAGACTTCATGAATCAAAATTTCTTTCATACCCACATTCATTTATATAACAAATATTGTCTCTCAATGACAGGTACTAATGCCATGTTCTGAGCTTGTGCAAGAAACATAGAATCTCACTGGTGACACAGTTATCCATTCAGTTCTGCACTGGATACCCTGTGTTCTACAGACAACATAGCACCATGTGAAAAGTGCTGAAAGAAAATGGAACTTCTCTAATTGCTCCAAAAGAATCAGAAAGGCTTCAGAAAGGGAGTGATATTTGATGTAGAATTAGATGTAGCATTGTAGCACTGTCATAGCACTGTCGTAGCACCGTCGTCCTGTTGTTCATGGATTTGCTCGAGTGGGCACCAGTAATGTCTCTATTGTGAGAGTTGTTGTTACTGTATTTGGCATATCGAATACACCACAGTAGCTTGCCAGGCTCTGCCGTGCGGGCCAGGCTTTCCAAGAGGGATGGAGGAATCGAGCCTAGGTCGGCCGCATGCAAGGCAAACGCCCTACCTGCTGTGCTATTGCTCTAGGCCAGAATTAGATGTAAATTAGAAAAATATAATCATATTAGAACAAACAAGTCCCTGGCATTCCATTTGCTCTCAACGGAAAGAATATCTCTGAATGCAGCACCTATGTGTATGGGTCGAGAACTCAATATGAGGAACAACTTGGCGCCAGAACTGCGCAGGAGGAAGAGAGCAGCATGGAACTCCTTCAAGAGCGTCAAAGTGGTTAAAAGGAAAAAGAACCTCCGGCTCCGGGCACATCTTTTCGACTCCACCATTCTTCCTGCACTAACATACACCTCAGAGACCTAGACCCTACGAAAACAGGATGAGAAAGCTATTCGGGTATCCCAAAGAGGAATCAAAAGAGCTATGCTTGGAGTATCATGTTTTACTCAAGTGAGAGAAGGAATCTGGAGTTCCAACCTCCGTAGATGGTCAAGAATCAGGGACGCTGTCTCATTTGCCAAGGTGTCAAAAATCAGATGAGCCAGACACATGATGCAATTCAGAGACGACCGCTGGACTAGAGCTGTTGCCAACTGGATTTCATGGGATGTCAAATGACTGCGTGGCCACCCACCAATGAGATGGACAGACTTCTTAGTCAAAACCCTGAATGAATGATTTGGCAACTTAGTTATGAATCACTCCACTTCTCCAAAGAGACATAAAAAAATGACCACAACAAGAAAAAAGTATTTAATTCCACTTTCAACAAATGAAGAAGACAGGGAGAAGAACCTCCAAACTACAAATGCTATAGCCATAAACACACTGCTAGCATTCTTGCAGAAAACTCTGATGGGTTCAAATAAAAATCTAGAGGAAGAGTAGAGAATGAGAGGAGAGCTGGGTTAAAAACACAGTAACAGATCTTCAACTCATCATCACTCAGAGAAGGTCAATGATAGAAAGGAATCACACACACAGTGTAAGTAATTTTTATTAATTATCAGATTGTTTTAGATATACTGCTATTGCTCTTAATGCTTTGATATTGATGAAAAATATTGCTCTCACTCTGAAAAAAATATAAACATATATATTTAAATATATATAAAACATAAAGGGAGAAGGTGAGGAGAAATAAAGAGATTAATTGGTTTTGGGGTACCAGTAAGTACTAGAGATGTCTAATAACTTCATAGATGGTTAGATTATATTGCAAAGTAAGTATGCATATTATGTAGATTCTATATGTCATAAGTTTTTTTGTGGGGGGGGTCACACCTGGTGATGCTCAGGAGTTACTCCTGGTTTCACACTCAGGAATTACTCCTGGTGGTGCTCGGGGGACCATATGAGATGTTGGGGATTGAACCCTGGTTGATGTGTGCAAGGCAAATGACCTTGCCGTGGTACTACTGCTCCTGCCCAATACCATAGAGTATGAACACATACTCACACACACAGAAACTTGTTAATGTTTGTTTGTTTTGAGGTCACACCAACCGACACTCAGAGGTCACTCCTGGCAGTGCCTGGGACCAAACCTGGGCCTCTTGCCAGCAGAGAATCTGCTTTGACCCATTGAACTCTCTGGTCCCCACATGGGTGTTTTGCTTTGCTTTGTTTGGGGACATGCCCAGTTGTGCTTGGTTCTGAATCCTGGCTCAGTGTTCGGGGATCACTCCTGGTGGTGTCAGGGGACCATTTGCGATGCCAGAGATCTCTCAAACCCGGGTTAGCAGCATGCAAGGTAAGCCTTATCTTCTGTACTATCTCTGCAGTCCCTGGTCTCACGCTTTTTACCTATATGCTGAAAGGACTCAGAATTAAAGGTAATGAATAACCACGAGGATGGTGGGTGTCCAGCATTTGATTTTTAACAGCATTCTTTACTAAATTGAGCTTTTTTCTCTGAGGGGGAAAAATGATTCAATAGTTAGGTCAGGATATGCAAAATGACCTTAGAACATATTAAATGATGATATAAGAAAGTGTTGCAATAAAAGGGCGTATGTTAAAATGACAGAAGAGTTGTTTAAATGAACTTAAACTTGCCAAATTTGTCAAAATCAAGCACTAAAATAAGGCAGTATTAAAAATAAAAATGAAAAATTTGATTAAATAGGAATCCAGGGAACTCCATGACCAGGTGGGCTCATGACACCCGGCCCAGGACGGGGCAGCAGGCGGGTGAGGAGACAGCACACACAGAGAACTCCAGGGTGCCTGGCACAGAGAACTTTCCAGGAACAGGAGAGAGAAGGGTCCTTCCTATGGTGCTAGAGAGGGTTGAGCCCAGAGCTCGCCTCCATGGGGCAGGTGGTCAGCATTGGTGCTTCGAGAGCCCCATGGCCGCGTGTGGTGACTGAGCACGTGACCAAACAGTGCTGACAGGACTGAAGAGGTAGGCTGGGAAATTTATTTTATTAATTTATGGGATGGGCTGGAGTGGTAGCATAACTGGTAGGGCGTTTGCCTTGCACATGGCAGACCCAGGTTCAATTTCTCCACCCTTCTTGGAGAGCCTGGCAAGCTACCCAGAGAATCTTGCCCACACGGCAGAGCTTGGCAAGCTACCTGAGGTGTATTAGATATGCCAAAAACAGTAAAATCAAGTCTCACAATAGAGATGTTACTGGTGCCCACTTGAGCAAATCGATGAGTAACAGGGTGACAGTGACTGTGACAGGAATCCATTAATACATTTTATTAATGACTTGGTAGGTATGTGTGTAGTTAAGGAAAATATAAAGATGATGATAGGACCAGAGAGATAGTACAGTGGGTAAGGCACTTGCCTTGCATGTAGCCAACCTGCATTACAGAAAATAGTAAAAGAATTTCTTCTGGAGCATTTTATGTTTTCCTAATATCATAGTTGGGGTTTTTGCGGGGCGGGGGGCCATTGGGAGAGTGGGGTGGAGACTAGGGGACACACCTGGAGGTGCTGAGGGCTTACTCCTGGCTCTGTGCTCAGGGATCCCTCCTAGCGTGGGTTGGCAGGAACATATGTAATCCTGACAACACATATGTGTTCCGAGAATTGCAGACAGGTGTATCAGAGGCAATCTCCCTGCCCACTGTACTCTCTCTCATCAGCAACACACAAGAAAATATCAGTCCGAATGATAAAACTACTACCACTGAAATGACTGAAATGAAGAGCATGATGGGTGATAGAAGAAACTCAACAGAGGCACTGAGCCATTGGATAACAGCCACTGAGCAAGAGATCAATAGAGCTTCAGAAGGAGGAGGAAACCACTAGGAAACAACAGAACATAGAAAATAGTCTGAAAAGAAATGAGCGGCATACCAGAGAACTCCGGATGAGTTCAACATGAATGCAAGAATCATCGGAGTCCCTGAAGAATGACAAATTTGAGGGAACAATAAAAAAATCTTCGATAAAGTAGAAGACAACCAATTTTGATTAAGAAAATATAAATACAAATATAAATATAAATTTACATAAATTTATATATTTCTATGTTGATTAGTATATTAATTACATTATTTTATATAAATATAAAATGTAGTAAGGCTTAACCTGTAACAACACGTTAGTAACCTCATGTACAAGAGCTTAATGGCTCCATGGTGATATACAACAATATTCACACACTTTCTTCTAAGGAAATAGTTTTTGATCATTTTTTAGTTAATTATGACAAGCAATATAAAATAAATTATTCAGAGTCTGCTATAGGAGCAGGCTTGAGGGGTGGTTGTGAAAATCGGAAATAATGGTGGTGGGAAGGTGCAATGATGGTGGAATTGGTGTTGGAATATTGAGTGTTATAAATCACACACAACTTTATAATAATTAATCAATTTTTAAAAAGTATTTCCAGAGTTGGGAGATATAGACGCTGAGATCCAAGAGGCCTGAAGGACCCTGATGAAAATAGGATAAATGAGTAAAACTCCAAAACACACTGTAGTCAAAATGACAAAAGCCAAAGATAGAGACAGAATATTGAAAGCAGAAAGATAAAAAAAGGAATTTATGTACAAAGGAAAGCCCACAAAACTCACAGTAGATTTATCAAATGAAACTGTGCAAACCTGAAATATATAGAGGGATATAGTACAAAAATTCAATCAAATAAACACCTCACCAAGAATACTCTGTGCAGATAGATCGGCATTCAGATTTGAAGGAATGAAACAGAGCTTCATGCACAGGCGACACTTATGGAATTTATGAGCCTTTAAATCAGTTTTGCAAGAAATATAAGAAGGGCTACTTTAAAGGACAGGACAAACTTCCCTACATGTGACATTGAGTATGGCACCCATTAATGGCACATATGATGGCCTACCACTAGATTAAGAAAGGTATGTTTACTCCTGCTTGCTAAAAGATTTTACATATTTTAAATAATGAATTAACCTCTTATTGACATTGATTGTTCTCTATATATGATCAGGTTTTATTTGACATCTAGAGAATTTATTGCAATGTCTTATTCAGACACTTATGCAGTATCTTTAAAATAATATTACCTATAATATTTTTTATACAACCAATATTACCTTGCTTAGAATAAAACACTCTGTGCTCTTTTAGGTTATTCATATTTTTCCATTTAAATTTTCTTAATTCTCTTAATGCTTACTAAATTTATATAGCACATTTTAGCACAGAATTCTTTTAAAGTTTATTTATGACAGAGAAGACATGATTATTACCACAATAACATCCAACTACAAAATAAAATCTAATGCAATATATTTTAGATGACAGGGTTGAAAAGTTAGTTATGTGTCAATGGAACAGAGTGGAATATCCTTACACACAACCCCAAATGTATGATCATCTAATCTTTGATAAGGGGGCAAGAAATGTGAAGTGGAGCAAAGGAAAGTCTCTTCAACAAATGGTGCTGGCATAACTGGAAATCCATATGCAAAAGAATGGACTTAGACCTTGACCTGACACCATGCACAAAAATCAGATCAAAATGGATTAAAGACCTCAACATCAGACCACAATCAATAAGGTACATCAAAGACAAGGTCGGCAAAACCCTTCACCATACTGAAGCTAAAGGTATCTTCAAAGATGACACGGAACTAAGCAATCAAGTAGAAACAGAGATAAACAAATGGGACTATATTAAACTAAAAAGCTTCTGCACAGCAAAAGACACAGTGACCAGAATTCAAAGGCAATCTACAGAATGGGAAAGGATATTCACCCAATACCCATCCGATAAAGGGTTGATAACAAGAGTATATAAAGCACTGGTTGAACTCTACAAGAAGAAAACATCCAATCCTATCAGAAAATGGGCCGAAGAAATGACCAGAAACTTTTCTAAGGAAGAGATATGAATGGCCAAAAGGCACATGAAAAAATGTTCTGCATCACTAATCATCAGGGAGATGCAAATCAAAACAACCATGAGATACCACCTCACACCACAGAGAATGGCACACATCCAAAAGAATAAAAGCAATCGCTGTTGGAGAGGATGTGGGGAGAAGGGGACCCTTCTCCACTGCTGGTGGGAATGCTGACCGGTCCAGCCCCTTTGGAAAACATTATGGACGATTCTCAAAAAATTAGAAATTGAGCTTCCATTTGATCCAGCAATACCACTTCTGGGAATATATCCTGGAGAAATAAAAAAGTATAGTAGAAATGACATCTGCACTTATATGTTCATCGCAGCACTGTTTACAATAGCCAGAATCTGGAAAAACCCGAGTGCCTGAGAACAGATGACTGGTTAAAGAAACTTTGGTACATCTATACAATGGAATACTATGCAGCAGTTAGAAAGGATGAAGTCATGAACTTTGCATATAAGTGGATCAACATGGAAAGTATCATGCTAAGTGAAATGAGCCAGAAGGAGAGGGACAGACATAGAAAGATTGCACTCATCCGTGGAATATAGAACAACAGAGTAGGAGACTAATACCCAAGAATAGTAGTATATAATACCAGGAGGTTGGCTCCATAGCTTGGAAGCTGGCCTCACACGCTGAGGGAAAGTCATCCCAGATATAGAGGGGAACACCAAGTAATATGTGATTGGAGATCCTGTGAGGGAAGGGAGATGCATGCTGAAAGTAGACTAGAGACTGAACAGGATGACCACTCAATACCCCTATTTGGAACCACAACACCCAAAAGGAAAGAGAGATATCAAATTGGAATGCCCAGCTACAGAGGCGGGGTGGGGCAGAGGGATGGGACTGGGGGGATGGGAGGGATATTGGGTTCATGGGTGGTGGAGAATGGACACTGGTAGAGGGATGGGCTCTTAAACATTGCATGAGGGAAAAACAAGCACTAAAATGTGTGAATCTGTTACTGTACCCTCACTGTGACTCACTAATTAAAAAATAAATAATTTTTTTAAAAAGTTAGTTATGTGAATAAGAATAGACAGTATACTGTATTAACTAATTTTGAATTTTCTTTACAATAGTGCTACAGTGCTGCATAGGTTAAAATATAGCAACCAATCATCACAAATTGACTTTTATTTATTTTCTGATAATTCTATTTGCTATTCCTTTCAATTTTGTTGGAACAAGTAATATGAAATAAATTTGTTATATATCTGTCAAGGGGGTCAGGCTGGGGGTGGGAACTTGGAGACCTTGATGGAGGGAAAGGGATACTGGTGGTCATATAGGTGTTGAAACATTGTATGCTTGAAACAACTGTATTAGGAACAACTCTAAATCATGATATCTTAATAAAAATTAAATTAAGTATAACATATACTATAAAATAATATATTATATATGCAAAATACACATCAGTTAGTATAGATTATGAAGTATACTATATATTATATAATCATTTTACAGTATACATATATAGTATGTTTCTAGATATTAAAAATAAACATATGTGAAAAGTTATTAACAAAATAAATAGGTCATTACATTCATTATACACTAGTGTGAACATTTCAGTTATGATTGAATCATATTTAGGATTGTGAGGGAAACGAGATTTTAGCATAATGTCAGATATTATTTGTTGAATTCCCATCTCTCTCCCGCATGCCTTTCTAACAGAACCCCAATTTTATTTATATATTGATATCAAGGTACTTGGAGCAGGACTCAGCTGCAGAAGATGAACCACAATTAACTGAATGACATTCTCCTCAGCGGAGTTGGAGCAGTGGCGGCATATGACTCAGTTCCGGCCAGTAAGTCCTTACCGCATGTCTGAGGGTCAGCCTCCGGCGAAGGCTTTCTTCCTTGACCAAAAACAATGCAGGAGAAACTGTCCCTGGTCCTGATTGTTGGGGCAATTATAGGAGACACTTGACACTTACAGCCCTGTCCCCATCTCAAGGACAAAGATGAAGCCCTCGCTTCTGATACCAATGAACCAGAGAGATGGAGAGTGGGGCCCTTGGAGGCTGTGATGGGCAGTGAGAGCTGCTGTAGGCCAGATTTCCTGTCCAGTGAGACAATAACAATCTATAAACTCACTGTGCCAAACACACTGTGGTCTGGGATACAAACATGCCCAGGTGACAATGGCAGAAAGAGTTGGTAGAAAACTGATCTCTCATGCATGGCCGGGCAGCCATGCAGGCCAAAGGCAGTGTAAGGTGACCCACACAATTGAGTTGGGGGGTGGAGACGAGGGTGACAGGTGTTGGGGTCCTTGAGCACAAAGGTGGGTACACTAGCGGATGGGTGGGTATAGGAATAATGTGCATGAGAAACCATTATTTATAGTATTGTAAACCATAGCATCTCAATTTTTTAAAACAACAAGTATACATGTGCAGTAGTCATTATGTCTGTGGAGGGGTCTGAGTAACCTGGGTGTTATAGGGGCACTGGGCTCAGAACCATGCGGGGGAGCCAAGAAGGTCAGAGACGTGACCCCGGCTTCACATGCCAGACTTCACCTATGATCATCCCTTTGTAAATATATGTAAGAATTGCTTCAAATATGGAATCACAATGATAAGATTCTAATTTTCCAAGTTACATAAATAATTTTAAAAATCCAAACTAACCAGATCCTAGGATTGGCTTACTGAAGGTGCTTGTACGTTTGGGCCTTAGATCAAGCCAATGTTTCCACCCAATCCCATGAGCCTTGTCAAACACTCAATACTTTGAACATATAAAAATGACAGAACACAGTGTGTAAAGTGAAAATAGAAATTGGTTTGAAAACAGAAGCCCTAGGCATAAGTCCTGGTTCTAGTAAGCGCAGAGTTTAGTTTTCTCCTCTGTAAAATCAAGAGAATAATGCTTACATTATGAAGCATTAGGAACATTATAAGTGATTGTATGGAAAATTTTGTATGTACTATAAAATAATATTTAAAACACACTATTTAATGACATACTATAGATGGATATTTGTGAAATGAATGATTCCTTTGTTCACTCTGAAAGATGGTCAAACCTGACCAAAAAAATCAATTTTCTCTTCAAATTTGTGGACTTTTAATGGCTTTGTTTGCATGCTATAGTCAGTGAAGACAACACCAACATAATTACTCATTAAGAGAATGCAATTCAAATCTCATGAAAATTAGATGCCACGAAATAGATACCTATGAAAATTGTTAAAAGTAAGATACCAGGATATATCACAAAGCATTAGTGTGCATAGGTAGAGGTACTGGTTCCATGACCAGCACCATTTTGGTCCCTAGCACCATACTTGTTCCCCAGAGCACGACCAGAGTGATTCCAGAACACAAAGCCTCAAATAAGCCCTGAACACAGTTGGGGGTGGCCCCTAAACCAAAAGCAAGCAAAAAAAAAAAAAAGACTGGAAACAATCCAAATGTATAGCAACAGTTAAATCAACTTAGGTAGGTCCATGCAGTGGACTACTCCTCAGCAATAAAAAAAAATGAACTGATTTATACCTCTTAAATATAAATATCAAAAAAATTACACTGAACAAGACATTAAAAAGCTACATGAAAAAACATATACTATATTATAGAAAATTCTAAAAATAAATAAATACATTTATCATACAAATCTTCATCTGATTATTTTCTAATAAATGTTTCTAGTACATGGATAGGAAATAGGTAAGATGAGCCTGGATAGTAGAAAGGAAAAAGCAGAACTGGTCCTTAGTAGGAAACTTGGCACTAGGGTTTACGGGGGAGATGGGACAGGCCAGGGAAGGGACCATGACGACAATGATAGGGGAAAGTGGTGACTCTGGACCAGGACTAGGCGCTCAAAGGATGGAAACTGACATGAATGACACCAACTATCTATAACAGTATTGTAAAGCACAGTGCCCAAAAGATGGGGTAGGCAGGAAAATGGAAAATAGTGTCTGCCATAGAGGCCAACTGAGGGCAGGAGGGAAACTAAGGACACTGGTGGAGGTAAGTGGATAATGGTGAAAGGGATTGGTATTGGAACATGAAAGCCTGAATCTCAATCATGAATAACTTTGCAATTTACAGTAATTCAATAAAAAAAATTTTTTTTAAAGATCAGCCTAGACAGAGCAGTAGACCAATGAGACAGGGTAGAATATCCTTACACACAATCTCAAATATATGATCATCTAATCTTTGATAAGGGAGCAAGAAATATAAAGTGGAGCAAGGAAAGCCTTTTTAACAAATGGTGCTGGCAACACTGGACAGTTACATGCAAAGAAATGGGCTCAGACTTATACCTAATACCAAGCACAAAAGTCAGATCAAAATGGATTAAAGACCTCAACATTAGGCCAGAATACATAAGGTACATTGAAGACAAGGTCGGCAAACCCCTCCACAACATTGAAGCTACAGGTATCTTCAAAGGGGACTCACCACTGACCAGGCAAGTGGAAACAGAGATAAACAAATGGGACTATCTTTAACTGAGAAGCTTCTGTACCTCAAAAGACACAACGACCAGAATACAAAGACAATCTACAGAATGGGAAAGGATATTCACCCAATACCCATCAGATAAGGGGTTGATATCAAGGATTTACAAGTTCACAAGAATTGTGAACTCCACAAGAAGAAAACATCCAATCCCATCAGAAAATGGGGTGATGAAATTAACAGAAACTTTCTCAAGGAAGAAATCCGAATGGCTAAAAGACTCATGAAAAAGTGCTCCTCATTAATCATCAGGGAGATGCAGATCAAAACAACAATGAGAGGCCATCTCACACCACAGAGACTAGGCCACATCCAAAAGAACAAAAGTGACCGGTGTTAGCATGATGTGGAGAGAAACGAACTCTCCTTCACTGCTGGTGGGAATGCCGACTGGTTCAGCCCTTTTGGAAAACAGTATGAACGCTTTTCAAAAAATTAGAAATTGAGCTCCCATTTGACCCAGCTATACTACTTCTGGGAATATATGCCGGAGATGCAAAAAAGTATAGTAAAAGTGACATCTGCACCTATATGTTCATTGCAGCACTGTTCACAACAGCCAGAATCTGGAAAAAAACCAAGTGCCCGAGAACAGATGACTGGTAAAAAGAAACTTTGGTACATCTACACAATGGAATACTATGCAGCTGTTAGAAAAGATGAAGTCATAAAATTTGCATATAGGTGGATCAACATTGAAAGTATCATATTAAGTGAAATGAGTCAGAAAGAGAGGGACAGACATAGAAAGATTGCAGTCATTTGTGAAATATAAAGTAACAGAATGGAAGACTAACATCCAAAAATAGTAGAGATAAGTACCAAGAGGAGTACTCCACAGCTTGGAAGCTGACCTCACATGCTAGGTGAAGAAGCAGCTCTGATAGAGAAGGGATCACTGAACAAAGGGTGCTAGGCTTAGCAAAGGGTGCTCCCATCCCCACTAGGGATGGGAGATACGGGCTGAAAATAGACTATAGACTGAATATGATGCCTACTTAATACCTCTGAAGCAAACCACAACACCCAAAAAGAGAGAGCGAGCAAGTGGGAATGCCCTGCCACAGAGGCAGGGTGGGGTGAAGGGGACAGGATAGGAGTGGTGGGAGGGATGCTGAGACCATTGGTGGTGGAAAATGGGCACTGATGGAGGGATAGGTACTCAATCATTGTCTGACTGAAATGTAAACACGAAACCCTTTAAGTCTGTAACTTTGTCTCACAATGATTCAATAATAATAATAATAATAATAATAATAATAATAATAAAAGATGAGCCTAGAGCATCTCGTAGTGCCAAAAAGTAAGAAAATCCAAGTTCATGCACACACAGCCTATGCAGTTTTCAGTATTTCAAACTAGAATTATTTGGGAAGCAAAATAAAATATCATTGGGTTATAATTCAAATATAAAATAAATGTCTGTAAGTCCACAGTGATTCAAATAAGACTCACACACTCGTAAGTGTGGGTACCCATGTTTACAACCTTCCCAAGCGGAGGCTAGGACAAAGAAGGAAAAGCAATGGGGCAGTGGGAATGGCCTAATGAGTAAGACTTCAGTCCTGTGAGCCAGGTCACTGTGAACAGTCATAAATCAGGTCGACAGTATGTAGCCATGGTCTCAGGTAAGAAGCGTAGAGCTGCACTTCTCTGAGGCTCCTCTCGAAAATCCTTCACCCCCATTGAATCATTAGGAAAACATGACATTGCAATGGAACAGCAACCTCCAGGATGCCTCATAGCCAAGAGGAGCCCAGAGACACAACACCAGGTGATACGATATCCCCATGGGATCCTGGGAAAGAAAAGGAACATCTGGGGAAGGTTATGGTAATCTGATGGGGCCAGGAACACAGTTCAGAGGACTGGAGCACAGGCAGCCCTGGACTCACCACCAGGCTTGGAGTGCAAGCTGGACATTACTGGGACTGGCCGCGGCAAATACAGACAGCCAGACATGAAGGAAATCTGAGTAAATTGTGTGCGTGCTAGTTAATAATTACAGATCAGTTGTAGCTCATCAATGGTAACAAGAGTGCCTCAGTAATATTAGAGGAAACTGTATACAAAGCATATATCGGAACTGTATTATCTGCTCAAATTTTCTGTGAAAATATTCCCAAAAAGGGGCTGGAGAGAGCTCAAGAGACAGTACAGACATTAAGGTGTCTGCCTTGCCCATGAACAACTCTGCTTCAATCACCACATCTGACCCTTGAGCACCAGCAAGAGCTATTCCTGAACCCATAGTCAGAAGAGAACTCTGAGCACAGCCACATGTGGCCCAAAATACAAAAAGGGGGTGGGGGGCTAGGGACCGAGTACAGAGTTACGGTGCTTGCCTTGCCCTGCAGCCTCGGGCACTGGCACCGAACTACCCACCAAGCTGGATGGCTGGAGAGGGCGGATGATCTGGGGGTCCAAAAGATGTATTCTACAAAGTACAGGCTATGGAAAAAATTTAAAGCAAATATTTAGTCCTACAGACAGGTGGGCATAGTTTAATACAAACTTCACCAAATCATATAGGAATCAAAAAAAAGAGCAAGCATTTGATAACAGGAGGTAAGTTGCTTAGAAAGAGATTGGCAGGTGAGAGGATGGGAAAGGGCAGTGAGGAGATTTAAAATGGGAGAAGGAAACTTCTAGAGGTCAGAGTTGTATTTGACATCTGGTCTGTGCTTTAGGTACATATGTATGTCAAAACAACAAAGTGTTTATTTTCAAGACATGAAACTTATTATATGTTAATTAGAAAAATATTTTATTCAAAATTCAAGCAACCCCCTCCCCCCAAAAAAACACGCATCTTTCTATATTGGCTTGTTTTCTCCAAAGATATCTCATGATATTTGGGGAGTGACCCCATCACACCTGGATTTAACCCATACATTTTGCTTCATAAAATATTCCTATATATTTGAGAAATTCCTGTGCCAACAGAACTAATAGCCCGTAATCCACTTTCAGAGTGGAGAATGCTGGACATGCAGGGATCTTTACCAGTGTTCCCAACTCCGAAAAGATTTGTTTGTCTTTGGGCCACACTTTACTGTGCTCAGGGCTTCCTCCTGACTGTGCTCAGGGACCCCTCCTAGCCGACACAGAGAACCATGTGAGGAGTTGGACACAGGTCAGTTGTGCGGTCAGTGAGTACCCTAGCTGCTCTGGCCCGCCAAGATTTTTGATCTTATGGCAACAACCTAGTCTGGCTTTAGGGAGTTTTGATAGCCAATCAAAATTCATGCCACCATAATTAGTCAGATTTAAGTTGAGATCAGGTACCCATTTTGTGGTCACAGCAAACTGGACTCAAAATTCTGATCCATCTGCAATTTTCAAGTCCTAAGAAGGCTTCAGTTAGACTGCCTAGGTCCAATCTGGTGAGGCTGCTTGCTACCTTGGCAGTATTGGCAATTATGTGCCTCTGTATTCTCGGCTACGAAATGGGACAATGGTACAAACCTCATGGACCGTTGAGGAACAAACAAATGAACACATGTACAGGTTTTAGAAGACTCCCAGGCCAGTCTGTGCAAATTCTTCAGATTCCATGACATTTGCCAATAGGAAAATGTAAATCAAAATCACAGAGAGGCAACTTCACACATACTAGGAAGGCTTTAATAAAAGAGACCTAGAAATGTCCCGTTCCCGTATTTTGTCCAGTTTGTTGTCCTGTGCCCTGGGGTTCTCTCCCCCTATCCTGTCTTCTGACTCCAATGTAACACTCTTTTGTCAGTACAAGTCAATCACTGAATAATTGGTTGCCAAATCCAGTGATCTTTAATGTGTAAATACTTTTCACTCACCATCCCCAGGTAATCTAGGCATCCAGAATCCTCCAGCCAGTGACTGCAACCCTCTAGACTTCTGCCTTCTTTTTTTTGTACTCTCCAGACCTGAGAAACAAAGAGACATCAGCACACAGAGAATTGTAACTTTGCAAATGAATGATTTTTCCAGGGGGCCTGAGGAAGATGATGTGGAACTCCACAAAGAGATTGCTAATAAGCCGTCATCCCAAATGACTGCAGGAATCTCCAATCTCTGCATTTCTCAAGAACAGAGGGTCCCCAGTTTTAAAAGTACAGATGTGTGTACATACACATAGGTATACATGTAAAATTTGGGGGGAGGAGTCACACACTGTTATCCCCAGCTTCCAGTGGTGTTGAGGAGGCTTAGCAGTGATGGGGACTGACCCTGGGGTCCCAGCATGCAAAACATGTTCTTCAGTTCCCCACCCCAAACATCTTTTTCAAGAATAATAATGCTCAGGAGAGAAAATACCTAATTTTATTTTTTACTTAAATCATTTATCTTAAAGTAGGAAGATCCCTATCTTAAGATGCGATGTGGAGTGTAAGTTAAAGTTAAAGGAAATTTTATGAAACTGTTATCTATTAAAGGTTCTCCTTAGGACACATGCAGGTAACACCGTCCAGACTTCTGCCCAAGTTTCTCTGCCACATGGCAACAGGTAGAGCAGGGTGCGGTGGGCACAGGGATTTGAAAAGACTGGCTTCGGTCGAAATCCTACGCGAAAAAACAGTCTCCTTTTCATCAGGTAGGATGGCCCTGGACACGTCTATTCCAAAAGATACTGTCGCCAAATGTCTTCACGAGCTTTGCATCTTTTCAGAAACTTCTGCTTCTGATAGAACACACCACCGGCCCTTGCAGGTAGGAAGAACATCCTTCTTCACTGACAGGGCAAACCCTACTATGCTAAGGAGGGCGCGTGCACCTGTATCGTGTGTGTGTGTGTGTGTGTGTGTGTGTGTGTGTGTGTGTGTGTGTGTGTGTGTGTTTGGGGCTGTTCTAAGCGCAGAATGCTCCAGCGCGGTGCCTGTCCATGGGGCGGGGCCTGGGGCGGGCCGGCGCTGGCTGTCACTCCCGGAGAGGAGGGGGAGGCTCCGGAGAACCGGCGTGGATGGGGATCCGGGGCGCGCGGGGCGACCTCCGGGAGAGGCAGTTTCTCTGGGCAGTGGGGCGGGCGCTGCGGGCAGAGGCGTGCAGACCCGCGGGCGCTGCGGAGAGGACAGTGTCGGGCGCAGCGGAGCGGGCAGGGAGCGGTGGAGCGGGCAGGGCGCGGCGGTGCCCGAACCGGGGCAGCGTCCTGGGGTGCGAGTAGCCCAGCGCTCTGCGGGAAGAAGGGGAGCGAGTGCACGGCTCGCGGCCCAGGACTGGAAGCAGCAGGAGGAAAGGTCGGTGGACACAGCCGCGGCCCACCGCTCTGCAGCCGCGGGCACTTCCAGAGTGCCCGGTGACCGGACCCGTGAGTATCCGCGTGTCCGCCACGGGACTCTCGTCGGAGAACCCGTCTCGCGGCCCCCGCCCTCCTTCTCCCCGGGCCCGGGCAGTGGCTGCGGGCGCCGCCCCCTGGCCCGCCTGGAGGAGGAGATCGCGCTGCCCTGCCCAGCCCGGCCCGGCCCAGTGGCCGCTCTCTCCGCCCGCCGCCCCGGACCGGCATAGACGCAGGGGAGGAGAAAAGGGGGGCCCGGGTCGTCATGACGGAGCTGAAGGCCAAGGGTCCCCGCGCTGCGCACGTGGAGGGTGGCGCGCTGTCCCCGGCCGCCGGCACCTCCCCGCTGCCCTTCGCGGCCGGCCCGCCCGCCGCGCCCCTCTCCCTGGACGGGCTGCTCTTTCCGCGCGGCCCCGACGCCAAGACCGCGGACCGGCCCGCGCCTCCCGACGTGGACACTGGGTACCCCCGAGCCGAAGTGGCCGGCGGCTCGAGGCCCGCCGAGAAGGACAGCGGGCTGCTGGACAGCGTCCTAGACACGCTCCTGGCACCGTCGGGTCGCGGGCAGAGTCACCCCACCCCTCCCTCCTCGGAGGCCGCCAGCCCCTGGTGCTTCTTCGGGCCTGAGCTGCCCGAAGACCCCCGAGGAGCCCCTGCCAGCCGGGGGCCGCTGTCCTCGCTCATGAGCCGGCCAGAAGCCAAGGGGGGCGAGTGCCCCGTGGCCGCCCAGAAAGCGCTGCCCAGGGGCCTGTCGCCGTCCAGGCAGCTGTTGCCCGCGCCCTCGGGGGCGCCCCACTGGCCCCGGCCCACCCTGCAGCCGTCTCCGCAGCCCGCCGTTGTGGACGTGGAGGACGACAACGACGACGACGACGACGACGACGACGAGGACGAGGACTTGGAGGCCGAGGCCGAGGAAGCCGCGGTGGGGTCTCTACTGCAGGGCAAAGCACGGGCTCTGGAGGACCCTCTGGCCGCGTCCGGGGCCGGGGCCGCGGGGGGCGTCGCGCTGGTACCCAGGGAGGACCCGCGCTTCGCGGCGCCGCGCACGGCCCTGGCGGAGGCCGAAGCGCCCGGCCGCTCCCCGCTGGGCACAGCCGTGGTGGACTTCATCCACGTGCCCATCCTGCCTCTAAAGCCGGCCATCCTGGCCGCCCGCACGCGGCAGCTGCTGGAGGCCGACGGCCCCGACGGCGCGGGCCCCGCGGCGCGCGCCTCGCCGGGCGACCTCCCCGCCTGCGCCTACGCGCCTGCCGCCAACGCAGCCGAGCCCCGCGACGACGTGGCCGCCTTCGCTCTCTATGGCGACTCGCACCCCGCCGCGCTGAAGATCAAGGAGGAAGAGGAGGGCGGCGAGGGTGCCGCACGACCCCCGCGGGCCTTCCCGTCAGCTCCCGCCGCCGTCTACACCGACTTGGCGCTGGCGCCGCCACTGCCTCCGCGCGCGCCGTCGGCACGGCCAGGGGAGCTGGCAGCAGGGCCCGCGCCGTCGGGATCGGCGCTCGAGTGTCTCCTGTACAAGGCAGAGGGCGCGCCGCCCACGCCGCCCGCTCCGCCGCCCCCCTGCAAGGCCCCGGCCGGGGGCGCCTGCCTGCTGCCCCGCGACGCCTTGTCCACCCCAGCGGCCGCGGGCCCCGCGCTCTATCCTCCGCTCGGCTTCAACGGGCTGCCGCCACTCGGCTACCAAGCAGCCGTGCTCAAGGACGCGCTGCCCCAGGTCTACCCGCCCTATCTCAACTACCTGAGGTAAGGCGCGTCGGGGTGGGGGTCCCGCATGGGCCGGGGACCCGCGCGCGCGCACAGCCCGGCGGTGCCAAGGGGTTCCCCGCGCGCCACCTGGCGGGGCCGCGGTCGCTCCCAGCTCGGGTGTCCAGGGGGCCCGGGGAGTGAGCGGAGACAGCGCAGCCCCAAAGCACCCGCCTAGGATGGCCGCGTAGGGGGCGGGAGTGTCCTGCCGGCCGCGCGTTCCCAGCAGAGCTGCCCCCACCGGGTCCGCTCCGAAGCCCGCAGGACGGGGTTGATGGGGTCTGGGGGTCGTCCCAGCTTCTCCCCGGCGCCCCAGCTTCTTTCTCCCCCACGCCGGGCTCGAACGCACATTCTCAGAGAGCCAGGGGAGGAGGGGGTTCGGGCTGGGATGTCCCGAGAGCAGGTCGGGTCGGGGCCGCGCGCAAAAGACTCAGCGGCCGGGCGCGGGGTGGAGGCCGGGCAGCCGCGCGCGCCTTAGGAGGAGTTTGCGGGGAAGCCCTTTGCGTTGGACCCTCGGCCTCGGCCTATCTCGGACGGAAACACAGTCTGGGGGAGGTAGGGGTCATGCCTTGGCGCAGGCCCCTGGCCGGGAGCGCATCGGGTGGGCTCTAACCATCTCCCAGGGGCTCAGTGGTCAGGTCCCCCCTCTTTCCGGGTCGCTGCTTGGCATTAAGAGGGGTCTTCTGTTTTGCCTTTGAAGGCCAGATGCAGAAGCTACCCCGAGCCCCCAGTATGGCTTCGAGTCGTTGCCCCAGAAGATCTGTCTGATCTGTGGGGACGAGGCGTCCGGCTGTCACTACGGCGTGCTGACATGCGGGAGCTGCAAGGTCTTCTTCAAAAGGGCCATGGAAGGTGGGTGTAACCCCGGTCCCCGCGGGGTCCCGCCGCGCGTCCCCTGGGTGCGTCCTCGGGGACCCCATTCTGCCCTGAATGGCCAGTTCCCTGGGCAACTTCAGGGCCCGATGCCATTGGCTGGAGCTTTCATTTGTGATATTTGAAACTGTGTGGTTGGGCATGACCGTTTTGGATCCAAACTGTGGATGTTACAATTCATGCTTATCTTGGAAGCGGTGCTACTATTTATTGCTCATTAATGATTTTACTTTAAGGATTTTACTTTTCTAAGGACTATTTTATAGTTCTCTTACCTATATATAAAGTATCTGAAATGTCCATCAAGAGTAACCCGGCAAAAGTACTCTAAATCGTATTTACTTACTTGTGTGTGTGTGTTTATGTAGTCATCTATTTGACAAGTTACAAATATTTGGTATGATTTGGCTTTTTCTGTATTTATATAATGTCATTTCACAACAAAGTTTTTCAATTCCTTCTTTCTTTTAGTTTTAATACCTGTGTAAGGGGAAATAGGAATAGACACTTAAAGCACCTCACCACAATAAATTCCTAAGGACATGTTTTGCTGTAAGTGAGGCTCTTGTTTTTGTTTTTGTTTTTTAAATCAGCTAAATTGTAGCATCAGTTTAATGATTTTTGGTTTGACTTCCTGATGTATTTCAGACTTGAACTTTCATAGAAAACATTTTTAAATGTCCCCCTACACTAAACCCAAAGCCACGCACACTTATATTTGAAGGGGGAAAATGTATTTAAACATTGCTTTTACATTGGAATTCTGTTGTTGACTTTATAATGAACTGAAATGAGAGTTTCTAGTGTTATTTAGAATGCTAAGATTGCACTTAGACAAGGAACTGAAGGCTCAAAAGTTTGCTTTTTTGCTTTCTGTTTTGGTTTTTCTCATTTCAAAAGTCCTGCAGGAAAAAAGGGGGGCAATAGGGAATTTTTAACTTTAAGGAGACTATCAAAGGAGTTTGGCGTACTGGCATATTCTCACCCAGTTCCCCCCCCCCTTATTTTTTATTACAAATGAAGTTCACAAATGTAAGTCTGAGTTTTTTGAGTGCACATGCTAAATATAGCAGCTGAATATTAGTCAATACAGGCTAGATATATTCTATAATTTCAGTGCTTATGATCAGAAATGGTATGCATTGTAGACTAATGATAAATCCTACTTTAATTCTTGGAAGTTACTTCAAAAGGTGAACATATATGATGAAGAACACCCTACTGAACACGACAAAAGCTTTCACATCTTTATTATTGGAATACTATCTAAAGCTGTTTTTCAAGTTTGCTCTTAGAATACATTTGTGGGAGCCTGTTATTTTGCATGATCCTGATAGTCATAAGTAGTAGCAATGAAGTGCCTTTATTTGACATTTTTAACCCTCAAAAGTTATGATAGATGTTATGAAATGAGCAAGATTAGAATCTAAAAAAATCATTTTCCCATTATCATATAGATTAATGCCAAAGATTTCTTTACCTGACTTCAGCTCTTCCTTAGTATAAAATTAGGGAAATAGCTGCTAACTCAAGATTAACATGTGAATAGTATTTAGATAGAGCATCTACTCAGCCACCAGCTTCAGGTAGGGTTGCTTATACCTTTGAAAAGTTGAAAATAGAGGTGAGGAATAACAGGTATACATGAAAACACATGCCTATAAAATGGAGTCTCATTCAAGGCCCCAATAAATAATGTTGTAAGTATATAGATTTGTGTAAGTTTGTGTATTTGGGCAGGAGACAGTGATGGTAGGGTGCAATGTGCATGTTCTGGGTGATAAATGTCTTCATAGAATTTGTCAACTGCTTGTGGTTATTCAAGAGCAAGTCAGATTACAGATCTCTGGGTATTGAGGAAGACTTTTAAGTTTACATATTTAAAAAACTGAAAAGATTGATATATGGATAGGCTGGCAGGTCATATTAGGAAATTATGAGAGTTAAAGTTTGGGAAGATTATATAATGTTCAGATAAATTGGGAATGATTTAAGTGATTTAAGATTAGAAAGAAAAGGGGCTGGAGCAATAGTACAGCGGGTAGGGCATTTGCCTTGCACAAGGCTGACCCGGGTTCGATTCCCAGCATGCCATGTGGTCCTCTGAGCACCACCAGGGATGATTCCTAAATGCAGAGCCAGGAGTAACCCCTGTGCATTGCCAGGTGTGACCCAAAAAGCAAAAAAAAAAAAAACCAAAAGATTAGAAAGAAAAAGATGATTCTGGCAGTTTTGAAAAGTAAGAAATATAAGTGGTAGTACTTTTATTAGGAAGAGAAATAGCAAGTTTGATGTCTGAAATAGAGTAGGACTGTGGTTTGAACTGATTCAAAGATGTGTGTGGATGCCAAAATGTCCAGAACTTGAAAGTCAGATTCTCTTGGTGAATGTCCACCAGAGCTTGTGAAGAGTATATTCTGCTGCTATTGGACACAGTTGTTTACAGAGGTCAGGTATGTCCAGCTGATTGAGGGTGTTGTTGAGTTTTACCATGTCATCCTGATTTTTTGTCTTCAAGAGTTTGTCTCTTTCCAAGAGAATTTTCAGAGCCTCCACTATAACCATAATTTATCTATCTCTCCTTGAAGTTCTCTTTTTTTTGCCCCATAAAATGTGTTGCTTTGTTATTAGATACATATATATTAAGTATTGTTATGTCTTCTTGGAGAACTGACTCCTTTATATGTATATATTGCCCCTTCTTATCCCTAATAATTTTTCTTACTTTTCATTCAACTCTTTGTATACTCATTTTTTTCACAAACTCATGAATTACTTGTACTCTTTTTTGAGCCTTATAGATGGAGAAAACTTACCTAATAATCTTTTGCACCATAATGTTTTGATAAATATTTGAGGTATTCTTCAGAAGATATTTGCCAATAATAATTTTTTTCCAGTGGAGTCTATTTAAACAGCTTTTCTGTTCCCCTAAAAGTGAACTGGTTGCAAACCACTGAATTTCACTTCTAAATGCTTAAATTAATTACACATTTATTATTATTGATTTTATTAAGAAATAATAAGTCAGTAATATATCTTCTCATCCTGAAAATCTGTTTAATACTAAAAGTAGGGGCAGTAAGCTGGTTTTAAGCACAATGTTACCTTACAACCCATTAAAGGAAATGTCCAGTTGACTGAAAAAGAAATGGATGGAAAGAGATAACTTATTGTTATCTGTTCATCATTTTGTTGTGAATTGTTAATGCTTCTTCAGAATGTGCATCTTCACTTCACTGCAAGCACCTGAGGGGTCCATTGCACTGTGTCAGTGCCCACAGCCAGTATTCCTACTCCTTCAGCCTTTGAGTTTTGTAAAGTGCTCAAAGTAATAGAATAAGAAAAGCTTGTTTAAAAAATTAAAATATTGCCAATAAGGCCTTAGATTGTAAGTGTGATATGTTGTATTGTTTGGGATTAGTTATTATATAAATCATGTAACATGCCATAATTTGTGTACCATTTCCTATCTTATTTTTTTATTCCACAATAATTTGAGGTCTTGTCTATGTATATAGCTTTTCTGGAATGTTCTTTTAACTATTGCATACTTTGTAGAAGAAATATTTTCTCAGTAAGGTACTTTACCATTACATCGGAAATCACTTTTTGTACTTGCCTCCTTGATTATATATACCTTTCTCCTCTTTCCATAATATATTTTAGTTTTAATTAAATAGAGGATTTCTTTCCTCCATGCTGCTAACATAATTTAATGCTAAACACTAAAACTTACTCTAGATACTTAAAACTTGCTTGTGCTGCAACTACAAAGATGAATATGATGTGAGCAATTTCTGTTTCAATATACCTAAAACCAAAAAGAAAAGAAAACAAACAAAAAACACTATCATCCAATTAGTGAACATAAGAATATAGGGCTAGGAGTTATGCTAGAGCCATGAATGACACATCGTGGGGTTCATTTAGGCAAAACTAGAAGAATTGATCTTTGTTCTGTTAACATGTCATGATGTCTGAGAGGTTTATTCATTTGACAAACACCGAGTGACCCTTGACTGTGGCCCAGGCTCTAAGTGCTCATTTAACCAGCATAGGAAGCCTAGTAGGTGGAGGGCGTCTTACCTGTATTCCACTAATGAGGGTTTCAGAGAGAGGGTCTGCAGAGGACAGGGGCCAAGATTCGCATCTGGGACATTTCACTGCTGCTTCTGTTTTTGTTATGTTCCTGTGCTCCATCAGACCTTTTTGCATTTAGCAATAACTTTATGAAAATGTTTTAATGAAGACTTAATCTCTTGGGATGGCTGGTTTTTGTGTTGTGCTTCTCCATGCATCTCCATCTCTTCTTTAGCCTAGAACTCTACTTCTGCTTATTTGGTTTGGGCCTTCACCCCAGATTTCATTTGAACAAAGAATGCTCTGCAAAATCTTTTTCCATTTCAAGCAGTCTTCCTCTCCTTTGCCAACACTTAAAAAATTGCCACCACTCATGACAAGAAACACTTAGGCTTCAATGAAGTGTTTCTTTGGGTACTTGAGTCAATTTCAACTTTCTTTCCTTGCTGATACCCCTTTTGACATCTTTGCAGAGACAGGATGAACATTTGGTTAAGATTTCAAATTTAATTGTTCACTATTCTAATGTCAATATTTGTCACCCTAGAGTCACACCCCTTATTATCAGCTAAACTAACTACAAAAACTTTTTGTGGATAACTTCTGTAAAAGACTTATTAATATCATTGGTACTTGAAAACAGACTCCAAAGCAGGCACACTGCTTACTCTCACATGGAGAAATGACTTTAGCAGTGGGGGTAGCCCTTGGTGGCATGACCCGTGCACAGGTGTACAGGGATATGAGAAATACACACACACACACACACACACACACACATACACACATGCTCTCTCTCTTGCGCGCACACACACACAGAGAGGTTAGTGCCTGAAGGAAGTGTGTGAGACAGACATGGAGTGGTTTGGAGGAACAAGTACCAAGAACCACATGTACTAGGAACTCTGTCATGGCTTAACATTCACAGTCTCTGCTTACACTTAAGATAAGAGCAGATATCATGTCTTTAACATACCAAAAGCAACCAGAAGTTCTCAAAGAGATTATTTAGTTTGCCTGTTAAAATTAGGAAAGTCTGACTGATGAGAAAATACAGGGATTAAAGCACTTAATTGTCTCACCTGCAGCCCAGGTTCAATTCCTGGCACCGCATGGTTCCCCTGACACAGTAAGGAGTAGCCCTGGGCACTGCTGGGGGTTACCCCAAGCCCATTCAGAAATAAATGTGAAAATGTGGTACTTATGTTATGCAAAAAGCAGTATGCCTTACAATCTTTAAAAAGTTTATGCGGAGGGGCATAGGGAAGGAATCTCTCTAGATGCCTGAAACTCTATTAGGAACAACTTTATTAGTCATGGTGCCTTGGTAAAAATCAATAGATAAAATTAAAAGTTGATAGGTGTTAGGAATTAAGAAGCATTTCTTTTTAGATGGGTTATTGGATGTAAGACTTGGGTCAACTGGCTTATTATACAAAATAAAAATTTCAGATGTGTCAACACTTTAACACTTTAAGTACTTACTTTTTAAATAACCAACTCTTAAGAGCTTGGAAAGAAAAGGTGGATACTTATACGTTGGAATGAATGGTAAAACTTTCTGATATTGACTGAAATTCAGAATTGAAACCAAATCTGTCAATTTGCTAGACATAAATTTTAAACTTCTATCAGACAAAAAGTAAATAAATTGAGCATTAGGAAGTCAAAAGACATGGCAGATTGGATACCAGCTGTAATTTATTTATAAGTCAAAAGAATGTTATTAATATGCAAAATCTTATTACTGAACATCAAGAAAAAAGACAATAAAAACTGAAAAAATCTATAAATACAATAGACAAAATATGGCTATATAGTAACAACAAATTCTTCAATCACTGGTAGTTACTACTGATTACAATGATAGGCATTTCAGCAATTAGCTTGATTTAAAAAGGCATGAATTAAAAAATCTTCTGAGAATTGAGAATAATTTGGTACTATCTGTTGTAACTATTAATATTCTAGAAATTGGCTTCAGAAGAACTGAAAAAAAAGGCAAGCTATTTCTAGATGGATGTTTATTATTACATTATTTTCAGTACTGAGAAGTTGAGAATGATCCAAATTTCTTTTACTAAGAGATTGGCAAGATATGCCTCTACATTGAGATTGTGCAGTTTAAGAAGAGTGAGCTTGGGGCTGGAGTGATAGCACAGCAGGTAGGGTGCTGGCCTTGCATGCTGCCGACCCGGGTTCAATTCCCAGCATCCCATATGGTCCTCTGAGCATGGCCAGGGGTAATTCCTGAGTGCAGAGCCAGGAGTGACCCCTGAGCATCGCTGGCTGTGACCCAAAAAGCAAACAAACAACAAAAAAGAAGAGTGAGCTAGGTATGTGTATTAGAAATTTTAGAAGGTATCTTAATTATGTAATTTTGTGGAAAAGTCAACAGTATCACTTTAAATAAAAATAATTCCACCCATTTGGTATCAGTATATATAGAAAACCATCTGCAACATTCTGTGCACCGCCTTGCATACTGCCAGGCTTTGTTTCTGAAGCATGGATTTCCAGAGCAGCCTGGGACATTGGTCCCTTGCATCTGCCAGTAGCAGCTAGCCACTGCTCTCCTGGGGTCTGTGACCACTTTGATCTCCAGGTACCTGAAATCATTGAACAAGACCAGCAAAGAATAATACTCATGGCAGGAGAGTGCAGTTCCAGAGTTTGAGGTCAACTTGCCTTGTGAATTAATGGAGTCCAGCCTGACTTGATGGAACCCAAAACTAACTGAGGCCTTGGATTCCTCCCTCACAATTTCAAACTCGAAAAGACCTGCAAAAGAAAGTTCGTTGTAGTTACTGTGAACAATACCCATCTCGGGCTGACCTGACCTGACCTGAACTCACTGGCAGCCCAGACTGACCTGAGCTCACATTTTATAAGTTGACTGAATAGTCACGCAACTTACATAACTATTCATATGCTTCCTGACAAAGTTTTGTTCTAAAATCTAACCAGTTCCAAATTCTGAAACTTATCTGTCCAAGGGATTTTTATCTAAGACATTTCAGACAAATGTCAAGAAATAAATTTATGTTAGAATGCTACCTCTAAGGGTTGGCAGTGGAACAGCCCTGAAAATTGCAGTAAATATTCGTGCATTTTTGATAGCTCTTCTTACTGTTCTCATCATTATGCTGCAGATGGCTGCAAAATAGCCCATAATACCTAACTTAACAGAGTTTTTCACTTCATCAGGGAGATAAAACAACCCCACAAATATTAAAGAGGTGATATAAACTGAATGCTATTTGGTTTTTGAGGGAGCAAGAGAGGCTCATATTTAAATGGAGACACCAAAATGTGTTTTATGAGGAGGATGGTAGCATGATAGATTATTGCTGAGGATAAATTTCTTAAGCGTGCATGATTTTCACAGGACTTTCAATAGTGAGTGTTCTAAAGAAGTATAACATGAGCCGAAATACAGGGCGCATGATCAGGAATCCAAGAGTCCTTTGTAATTACATGTAATTGTTTTCTCTGAAATGATTGCTCTCTCATTAAATATTCGAAAGTATCATTGGCATTGCCCCTCAGTTCTCAGAAGTTACACAAAATGAGGCACCACTCCTATAAATTAACAGTAAAACACACTGCCTGTCATCCCGTTGCTCATCGATTTGTTCGAGCGGGCACCAGTAACGTCTCATTGAGAGACTTATTATTACTGTTTTTGGCATATCCAATACAGCATGGGTAGCTTGCCAGGCTCTGCCATGCAGGCGTGATACTCTCGGTAGCTTGCTGGGCTCTCCGAGAGGGGCGGAGGAATCGAACACGGGTCAGCCTCGTGAAAGGCGAACGCCCAACCGCTGTGCTATCACTCCAGCCCAAAATTAACAGTAGCTAGGAATAAATGGAAGCTTGGGAAAGTGTAGCATGTTCAGTAGTGCCCCACACTGGCACACAGTGTGAGGTTTGACACTTGACTGAGCAAGTGTGGGAAGGGCCTGAGAGACTCTGAACACTATGATACATACTCCACTGGGGATGCTGGGGACCCCATTAGCTCAACAGGGTAGAGAACTGAGCAAAGTCTGGGGTTGGTCAAAAAGATTCAAGCCAGGCTGGTGGCTGAGGGGCTCAGTGGGCTCCTTACCAATGAGTGAGGTAAGAAAAGTTCTACACAGTAGCCAAGGAAGAAGGAGACGTCCAGAGAAGCACTGACCCATATCAATGAGGAATTATGATCTAAAGAGGGTTTTGACCTGGAGAAGTAGGGAGTACCTAATTATTTGAGCAATACAAGAAGTACTTTTGTGGGGCCAGGAGCAATAGAGCAGCGGGGAGGGCATTTGTCCTGCATGCAACCAACCTGAGTTCGATCCCCGGCACCACAAATAGTTCCCTGAGTACTGCCAGGAGTGATTCCTGAATGCAGAGCCAGGAGTAACCCCTGAGCATCGCCGGGTGTGACCCAAAAAGAGAAAAAAAAAGTACTGTTGTAAGCAGTACTAGTAGTACCATGCAAAATGGATTTAAACAGAGCTTGGGTACCTTTTAGTCAGAGAGAACACTTGTGCAGCTGATACATAGCTTAAGGGATGTTACTTAATTTCTACTTGTATATATTGTAGACTACATAATATACCCACTGCAGTCATGAGATGGTATAATCTTTGGTGCACATTTAACTTTCGAGAATTAAGAATGTGCTCTGTCCTGCATGCATTTGTTTATTCATTCATAAAGTCAAAACCAAAGACAAGTCCTGGTGTGTACTAGGATTCATATTAGACTCAGAAATGAATGAGACAAGTTCATAATTTAGAATGAAAGGAATATGAACACACTAATAGAACAACTGTATATTTATGGGAGCTCTAGTTAGAATGTTTCCCCCTACACACACCATACAGGCCCCTGATAATCCCCACATCCTCGCCACAAGGACACAGAAACACAAATGCATGAAGCTTCCCCTTAACTCACACCTAGGGTTTGACAGCGGACTGCAGCTTCTCTGGACCTGCACACAAGCCACAGATTAAGGATAACACCAATTAATGTAAGCACGAGCAAGGTAAATGATAAAGCTGACTTTTCTTCTGTCTCTAGTAACAGCTTCTCAGCAGCCAGATGTATAACTTAGAGTAATCAGAGCTGTCAAGGAAATGAAGAAAAAATGGAATTATCAAGACCATTGAAATGTGGATTTCTATACACTGTCAAAGATGAGTCTTAATCTCAGAATATGTTTTGCTAGAGATAATTGGCTTGCGACTGTATTATCATTGGCTCATATAGTCATTAACTACAAATAAGTTAATTAGCTACAAATAAGTAGTAGTTAATTAACTACAAATAACTATTATATCATTGGCTCATATAGTCATTAACTGCAAATAAGACATTTCAAGATGGGATTTGAAAATGTTGGTCCTTTATCGTTTTCTCAACAATGTTTAAAGGTCGCAATACTCTCTTTGACCATTTGCAAATTTCATAGAATAGAATGAAAAGAAGCTTACCTCTGAGGATTCCCAAGCTTTAAAAAAATGAATACACATGTACACACATACACACACACTCACACACACAAATTCTGATGTTCATCCTACCACTGTAAATGACTGAGATAAAAACATCTTGATAGGAAGCTAAACAAATTCAGCAAATATCTTTGAAAGATACATAGAAAACATTGCTCAAAATTAAAGAAATAATCATTAGGATAAACAACAGTGTGGGAGTTTTACTACACAGATAAAAGAGCAGAATTTCATAAGCTTTGGTTTATAGTACAGTGAATGGTTGCCAAAAGGTAATCACCAAAAAATTCAGTTCAGCAAAATGTGGGTTCGCATCACCAGGAAGCAGATGAGGTGATGGGGGAAGACTGCCCGTGGCTTGCTGTCAGGGGGTCCCTGTGTAATCCAAGGCCAGGTAACAGTCCCAGTGTGGGGTGTACAGCATATTTAAGCCAGTTGAAAATATTCTGTACCTGTAGGTATAAGTCAAGAAGTATAGCTTTATTGGTCTTGTTAGTGAGATTTGCTTGCCTTTTTTCCATTCCAACTCGCTTTTCTCTTGATTTTTGACTCTAATAACTGGATGGAGAACAGGAGTCATTTGAGAGGAAAACTTTCTTGGAGTTAATGTTATCACTCAATACTCTAGAGTGGGGTTTGGCTGGTTTTGGATCCTTTTAAGTCGTGAAATATATGTGCATTTTCAAAAACAGTTCCTTGGTGAATCAGTAGAGTAAGTCTGTCTAAAGAAGATAGACTGAACAATAATTGCCTTCTCTCCTGTAAGGGATATTTTACAGAAAGATTACATAAATCACTGATAGGATTATTGCTCTTGCTGTTAAAAAATGTTTTTTCTCCAGGTTGGGCTGAAGAGATAGTTCAGTAATAGGGCCAGGGCTTGACTCCTAACACCATATGGTTCCCCAGACACTGCAAGGAAGTTCCTGGGTATGACTGGGTGTGGCCAAATAAATAATTTCGAGTTAAGGTTACAGGCATCATCTCAGATGAAATTTAGGCATTGCTTCGTTTTCAGGCAAGCTTCATAATGCAGCACAAGCAAGCAGGTTAAAATCTTAAATGAAAAAAGATCTGGAGATGGCCTTACTATGGTTGATTTTTGACAAATTCATTAGAATCTTAATGATGCTAGCAATCAAGATGAGGCGTGGCCATGAAAACCCTTTTGACCTCCCAGTCATCTCCTCATGGCATAGTTCTTCAAGGAGGTGTCCATTTTACAAGTGGACTCCCGTTCTTTCTGAGAAGGTATGCATCCCAAATCACCGGCTTTCCCAAGGTTGCCAACTGGATCTGCCATGGACGACTAAGAAGACACTTAGTTAATGGAGACTTAATACAATCCTTCAAGTTTTAAAGGTATCACTTATGATATTAAAGACAAGGAAGTAAATCCATTTTGTAAAACATCATTGCAATTTGGAGAACATTTTGAAAGACAGCTGTCTTCAGGCAATTCCTTTATTTGATTTTGCTGTGAAGGCATTGTGAGGACATGATAAATAAAGTAGCAGATACTTGGAAATAAGATTAACCAAAGTCTTTAAATTCTTCCCAAAAGTTTTGGAACATGATAATAAGATTCTGAACATGATAATAATGACATATATGGAAAACATATTTGCAGGAACTAGGCTATATGTCTTACATGAATAAAGGAACTTAAATCATTTGCACAGGCAAATAAATTAATCTTGGGAGTGCAACCCAGAGAACCTTCTCTCTTATCCATTACATTTTGTGTCTTTGACCTAATTATATATATATATGGTGCCTCATTGGAGGCTCTTGCAGGGTCAGGGGAATAAGACCCATGGAAATGGGAAGGATGAGTAAAGAGAGACTTCTAAAATCCCAGGGCTAGGACAAATGGAGACATTACTGAGACCGCTTGAGCAAATTGATGAGCAATGAGATAATGATGATGATGGTGATATATATATATGTATATATATGTATCACTGTCACCCATTGCTTGTCAATTTGCTCAAGCAATCTCAGTAATCGATGAGCAACAGAATGATGATGATGATGATGATATATATATATATGTATCACTGTCATCCCATTGCTCATTGATTTGTTTCAGCGGGCACCAGTAACATCTTTATTGTGAGACTTGTTACTGTAGGCGAGATACTTTCAGTAGCTTGCCGGGCTCTCCGGGAGGGACAGAGGAATCAAACCCAGGTCGGCCGCATGCAAGGCAAACACCCTACCCATTGTGCTATCACTCCAGTCTGTATATGTATAATGGATTGGTGTCTGAGAGGGTAGAAACTTGCTTGCTTAGTTTCAGGGGAAGAGAAACTTAGTGTAACTGTCGATGGGACAGAACAATGGAGAGTTCTGATGCGATTCTGCCCTGTACACAGTCTGTGCCTGGGAAGAGTGTCTACTCTTTTTCCCTCTCCTTCGCCTCTTCCCTCTTCCCCTCTCCCTGATCTTGGGGCCTTGTCTGGAACTTCTAAAGCCACTTTGATTCAGGCATTGACCAGCCAGCGCTCTTTCTTCTCCTCTTCGGGGACCACACCCCTGTCTCCTTGTGCAGCAGGTCCAGTCCACTGAGTCAGGGGCAGGGTTCAGAAACTCTTCCCTTCCCTCGTAAATCATTTTTTTGCCTTCCTCTGCTGCATCACTTTCTTCAGCATGTAACTGTGCTATAATTTCTCCCACCTTAAAATAAAACTGAAATACTTGGTTGATGACACTCCTCCTTCTGCAGCCTGGTCTCTGCTCCTTATGGAGCCCAGCATCTCGGAGTTTTCTTCCATTCTCTCTTAAACGTCATCCAGCAGCCCTCCGCCTGTGCTCTTCACTCCACCAAAGTCTGCCAAGGTTTCTGTGCAGTGTAATGCAACGGTCGGTTCTCAGTCTCTGTAAGTCTCTGATCGTCCCCTCCTCCTGAAAGTTCTTCCTTCACTTGCCATAGAAAACTATGCACCTGTTTGCTTGATTTTCCTTGCTGGCTCTGTCTTTCCCCTTTTTGAAAAATGTGGTTTGAAAGCACTTAGCCACCTCTAGACCTCTCTGCAGTTTCTTTCTCTCTGCCCTGAATCCAGACCTACAGAGCCAAGTGTTCAGCTGTTCAGCCGTTCAGCTTCTTGGGCTAGTCAGTCCAAAGTTGGTCTTCATGAGTCTTCATGGCTTCTCCAAGCCATGAATCTTCCTCCCAATCTGCTCTTCAGAACACTCTGCTCAAAATGCCCTTGGGTGTTAGTGTAGGGTGCAGATTCCTGGGCTGGAGAGACAGTATAGGGAGGGAGGTGCTTGCCTAGTGCACAGCTGGCTCAGGTTTAATCCCCAGCATCACATATGATCCCCCAAACCCCACTAGGAGTGATCCCTGAGCACCTCTGGTTTGGCCCAGGCCCCAGACTTTACCTTGCCCAGAGAGGATCAATCAGATCACCTAGGAAAGAGGCCTGAGTTAGCTTGCTGGTGAGCTGTTCCACTAACAACCTGCCTGCCTAACCAAACACACGCTCTGCTCACAGGGGGCAGCTGTAGGCTAAAAGCATCTCTCCAGACTGGGCTGCTCCACTTTGCTTCGAGAAACGCTCTCTAGGAGCGAAGGGGAAGGAAGGAAGATGGACGGAGAGTGAAACTAGAGGGCTGAGAAGCTTGAGAATGTGCCCGTTTCTTCCCCATAAAGTCATGACATTAATGTGCAGGAAGCAGAGTGGGGTTTGCTCTTTCCCCAGGAAGGGTAGGCAGAGACAGGGCAGCCTCCTCTTGTTCTGGGACCCTGCTGGCCTGTGGGAGTGCCCCTCCCCGCTCATTCTCAGCACTTTGTGGAGGAGTCACTGCCTTTCCCCGAGTAGAAAAGGGAACCAAGTCACCCAGCCAGATGGTGGAGGAGCTGCTAGTCAAGCTCCAGTGCTGTCAGACTCCCTATGAAACCACTTTTGCTACTTCCCGGCATCCCGCACAGTGAAGTAAGACATGGGAGTAGCAAGGAAGAGATGCTTCAGAAAAGCTTTGAAAACCTGGTCATATGCTGCAGCCTTGCAATTTGAGGCTGAGGGGGGCCAGACCTCGGTGAGGAGTCCGAAATGCTGATGTGATTGCAGCTGTTCCCACCAGCCAGTTACAGAGAGGCTGCGGAGGCTCTGGAATTTTCCAGTCTTAAGTCACCTCAGGTCCCTAAACAGGAGTTTGAACAAAGGAATGAAGTGGGGGCTGCGCAGATGGTCCAATGGCAGCATGGCTGCCTCACTCCTGGCACCATGTGGCCTGTAAAAACTACAAAGACACACACTCGGGAGGGGGCATGTATGTGTTGTGTTGTTGAGGGCTCCTGAGGCTCCACTCTCTCTCACCCCTTGAGTTTGGTGTTCTCGAGATGCTGTGTATGGACCAGATCGGGATGGCTCCTCCTTATGCTCTGCTTCTGTGTGTGCCGCTGTGCTCTCTTCTGTCTGTCTCTCTATCTCTGTCTCTGTCTCTGTAGTCTCTCCTCTGGTTTTTTCTGACCTCTCTCTGTCTCTGCTTCTGTGTCTTCTCTCTGCTACTGTGTCTTCCTCTTGCTTCTCTTTCTTCTCTTGTGTCTTCTGTCTTGCCTCTGTTTTTTTCTCTCCACTTCTGTCTCTTCTCCTTGCTTCTGTCTTACCTTTCCCTTCTGTCTTGCCTCTGCCTCTCTCCCGCTTACAGTCTAAGTTTATATATCAATTACATAGGGTGGTGACACAAAGGTGGGTTGAACATTAAGAAATCAACAAAGAAGGGTAAGACCATTTCTCCAGGAGATTAACAAAATCTCATCTAAGGAGATTATTCCAGATTACTAGGAGATTCGCTCAAGGGTGGGATCCAAACAAGGGTGTGTCACTTTCTTCTTTCCTCAGCTAGTAATCCACTAAAATATTTATAGTAAATTTACTCTAGTATTTCTAGCAATGTCATTCTGTATGAGCACAGTAAGAGGTATATCAAACTTAAAGTTTGGTTCTTTCTGAGGACATCTCACTATATATTCCAGACCATAGTCCTCAAACCAGGTTATCTTCCTAACCCCAGCAGGGTCCTAGTCTCATCGTTACTTTTGGATCATGACAGCATTTGTCTATGACCATGCTCTCAACTTATAGTTGAGTATTGTGGCACTTTGGCCTGGCCCATTTCGATGCCAGGGTAGCTCACAGCTTGCCCTGTGTCCATTCTGTCCCTTGTTGGTACCCTGCTTTTGGGGTGCTAGGTACTAAGGGCAACTGAGTTGAGAAAGCAGATGCCTGGAAGTAAATATTATTGGAGTCAATCAGCTCCCAAGTTACAAAGAATAATATGAACTGTCTTCCTGTGCCCATACAGAAAGGATATTGCTTTAAGGTAAACTAAGTTCCCTGCAGCAAGGCTAAAAGGACAAACCCCATGTTATCCTACAGTGGCCCTATAGTTATTGCTGGGTATAGCTCAGAAGTTCTCCAAGCCCTCTGGGCTAGCCTTGGTGGTCCCCAGCATCACAGGACCTAAGCAGGACATCCTGGGGCCCTGGCCTTCAGTGGTCCTGCCTGGTTGGCCATGAATGTCCAAGAGCATCTCTTGGTGAGTGGAAAAGCACACGCTTCAGATGTGTACGTCCCTCGGCCCTGGGTTCCATCGCTGGCACCATAAAAGAAAGTGACACAGGAAAGAAGCAGACAAGATAAAAATGTAACTGGATCAGATAAGAAAATACTACTGTGTAATCCAAAAATGCAAACAGAGTTAAAGATCTATGTTGGGAGCCATAAAACAGAGAAAATAAAACCAGTAACAGAGAGTTTATATTTAAGGAGTTACCTCACAATGAAGAAACAAGGGCAAGTTAATGAAAATTTCAAGCTCTGATTTATTGGTTTTACTATGGACCAGCTTGTGCCAAGCATTTCTTCTAATTTAGCTCATCTGTTCTGTCTAACAACCTTATATAGTATTTATCTTTCTTTTCATCTTATAGGTGGGCAAACCAAGACTTCAATGAGTTGATGCTCTCAGATTATAGCTAGCAATGGAACTGAAAAGTGTGTGAAAGTCTTTAACGTACATGGTCTTATCACTGTGTGGTTGGTATTATGAACAAAAAGAAAGTAGAATCTAACCAAAAATATTCAGTGTTTCTGAAAAATAAGTTAAATTTTAAACAGAAATTTCAGCCAATTATGAAAAGTAAACTTCTGGAATCTTGTTATCAGCACCTAGGCAGTGCCTTGGGGACAGTCAGTAATGAACTGTCGTAAGTTATTATCTAAAAAACATTATTTCTGTCATAGTGGTACAGGTATTAACACATTTCATCTCTCAAGATAACATTTGAATAATTATTTTGTAGGTGTGGAAAATGAAGGCACAAAAAGTTACATAGTTTATTCAAGATCTTATAATTAATAGGTATAGAAGAAGTCAAGTTTACTCAGGCAGGAGAAGTAAAATTTATCATTAAATAACATATTTTCTCAGTATGTTAGAACTATTCACTGTCCCAAACAAATGTAGTGGAAAAAGCTACACTTTGGCATAGATTTAATACTTTCAAAATAGTACATAGAAGAAAAACATGAGTGTTAAAATGGGGAAAAGTGGATTAACCACCAAGAAAAAAGGTGGGTTGGTGTTATATTTCCTGTTTGAAGCACTCACTTCTGTGGTTGGCAGGAATTTTTTCAAGGTAGGTGAAGATAAGATAGATTCTGAATATGTGAAATGATTTAGGAATATGCTCAAGTGTAGTGTAGGACACATTTGACTAATACTGGAGTATAACTGGGGTTCAAGCAAATATTCTGATCTCTAATACTCTGTGAGAAGCAGTTTTCCCTCTTCCTCATCTTTCCAGTATTACAAGACCAGCTTTATATTAGGTTGGAGAAATGAATCCAACCTTTATCTCATTATGTGTATGTCTTCAGAATCCATTATCTTCTAGAGAGCCATTTGAGAAACTGAAACATAGTATGATTAATAAGTGAACGCATAACAAGTCAGTGACAGGGACCTTGGACACATTAGTGATGGGATGCAAAGTACCTGTAGACATAAAACAATAAGAGCCAACACTACTGTAAACAGCCCCAACATTACAATAATTAAGCCAAAAATGTGTCTGTTAAGGGTGCGTCCTGGGGGGGCTGAAGAGATAATACAGGAATTTAGGCACTTATCAAATGCAGAGGACCCTGGTTTGATCCCTGGCACCAAATATGGTACTTTGAGTCCCACCAGGAGTGAGTCCCTGAGCTCAGAGCAGGAGTGAGCCTTAAGCACAGCCAGATGTGCACCCCTAAAAAAAGGGAAGGGCCTCAGGGGTGGTCAGCTGGGGACATTGGCGGAGGGATGCTGACACTGATGGTGGGATTGAAGTGGGAACATTGTATGACTGAAATTCCGTAATTTACAGTTTTGTAAATCATGGTGCCCAAATTCCTTTTAAAAAGTAGCACTGTAGCACTGTCATCCAGTTGTTCATCAATTTGCTCTCTCCATTGTGAGACTTGTTGTTACTGTTTTGGGCATATTGAATACACCACAGGTAGCTTGCCAGGCTCTGCTGCTCTTGGTAGCTTGCTGGGCACTCCAAGAGGGACGGAGGAATCAAACTCGGGTTGGCCATGTGCAAGGCAAACGCCCTACCCGCTGTGCTATCACTCCAGCCCCTGCTATCGCTCATACTTTAAAAAGTATGATTACTTTAAAAAGTATGATTAATAATTGGGTTCAGTTCTTTTAAGAAAATTTAAGTTGCAAGCATTGTAGTTTACCTTTCAAGATTTTAAAATATCTCTGAGGGGCAAGGATGTTCTACATTATAACCTCTACGGTAATATGCAACCGAAATTTAACATTGTTTATAATATATCTTTTGATCATACATATATATATGTATATGTAGCTAACATTCAGATCATCCCAATTTCCAGCAAATTTCTTTGTATAGATTGTTTATTCAGTGGGATTCAATCAAAACCTATTGCTTCACTGGGTTATCAAGCCTTGTTAGGTGTCAGGGCTGGCAAAATACACAAAGATCCCAGTGGGCTTGAGCCTGGGTTGTGCTAGTGGAACCTCAGATTGGATGGCTGGCACTGCATGGTCCTCTGCATGGCACTGCCAGGAATGACTTCCGAGTACTGAGTTGGGAGCTCCTGAGCAGTATCCCAGGTGTCTGCTCACAAATAAGTAAATAAAATGATGTCTCCCACACTTTCCCCCTGGTCTTTCAGAAAGAAGGTGCATTTTTGTATATCGACATTTTTGAGAAATCCAGGCCATCTGTTTTATAGAAATTCCCATAATCCGGATGATTCCCACATGATTAAATTTGCGTTGCACATTTTTTCTTTTTTTGCTTTTTGGGTCAACATGCACAGAAGTTACTCCTGGATCATGCACTCAGGAAGTACTCCTGGCGGTGCTCGGGGGACCATATGGGATGCTGGGAATCGAACCCGGGACAACCGAGTGCAAGGCAAATGTTCTACCCTCTATGCTATCACTCCAGCCCCGATGTTGCATGTTTTGACAGGAATCACTCATAGCTTCTCAGAGCCTCTGCTTGTCTCTCCTTTGTATGCTTGAAAATTATTGAGTCCAGAAATTTTTGCTTATGTGAATTATATGAATACTTAGTCATATTAAAACAAATAATTTTTGAATGTATTATCTTATTTAAAAGGCTAGCAAACCCATTAGACATTGGTTTTCCAAGCCAAAACTTTTAATGACAAGAATGACAGTGTTTTACATTTTTACAAGTCACTTTAATGTCTGCCTTAACACAATGCAGCTGTGTCTCATATCTTTGTCCACATTCAATCTGTTGCAATATGTTGTTTTGGTCAAAGCATATAAAGAAAATGTGGCGTCACATAGATATGCAGTTGGAAACTAGAGCAGTATTTTAATTGTTTTCTCAGACTTGACAAGTGGTAGTCATTTCATTAAGATTGCAAAAGGATGATTTTCTACTTTTGTTATCCCTCCTGATTTTATCACCAATAAATCTCTTTTATATTTCTTTCTCTCTCTCAAAAGGAATTTTGGTGATCTTAAAATACAATTTATACTGGAAATAATGAGTTTGTGCCCTAGCAACTCCCAGTAGTTTCCAGTGAGTGTTTTTTTCTCCTTATTTCATTTATTACATATCATTATGACTCATGGCTTTTTATACAGTCACTGTGGCTTCCATCACTTGAACTACATTCTTTTTGATGTTCATATCGCCTTATCTCTGGTCAGAGTGACTTAGACCCAGTTTCATTAATCCCAAACATCATCAAACTCTGTCACAATTAAGTATCCCAGGTTCAACTGGGACCTTTCCTGCCCCAGCCCTGGGCCAGAGATTTCTTGAGCCCTGGTTCTTTTAATTTTATTTAACTTTTTGTGAGGGAGTAGCCTCCCAGGCAGTGCTCTGTGAGGTCAGGGATCACGCCTGGAAATCCACAACCAGTTAGGCAGTTCAGTGCCCAGGTCTGGCGATTCCTTGCTTCTCAGGCTCACTGGTGCCTCCTGACTGGTCTCCAGCACTGTGAGGCTCAAGCATTGAATTGTTGGCTTGGTGGGCTGCGTATCTCCAGGAGTGCCCCAGAAAAATTTTTGAAAGGCGTTCACCCCAAATGTTGATTATTGAGAACCAAGAAAATGACTCAAAAGGTTGAAATACATGTTTTTCGTGAAGAAACTCTAGGTTCAATCCCTGGCATCTCATGGTCCTCCAGGAGCAACTCATGAACACGAAAAGATATAATTCAAAAACAAAGAAGACCCGCAGCTCCTCAGCATTATGTATTAAATTCATCTTGCAGACTTTTTGCAGGGTTTGCATTTTTTTCCTGCAGATGGCACAAAATATGAGTGGTGCCAAGGCAGTGAAAAATCGTTTTTTCTTCCCCCTCATGACATGACATTGTGAAATGCTCAGCATCTCCCCCACCTATTTAAGTATAATAATTGCATTCTATTTGGCAACTATTTCTTCATTTGTGCTAAAATAGGTGTAAAAACATTTTACTGTTCATCATCAATTTCTCATGCCAGGCTTCTTTCCTTGTGGATTCGCTACTGCAACTCATTTATTGTTGTCTAAGTTCTACCTGGTAGAGCCTATTAGGAAGAGTATATCAATACTGTACTTCCTGCTTTTATTCATATTTAGGAAAAGAATACATTTTAGTTGTTTTCAAAATAATGGACTAAATTAATTAGCTGTAGAATTATTGGGAAACATCTGAGACAACTATGACTGTCTTTAAGATTTGGGAAGGTGATCATTATAATCATACTAGTTCTCACTAGCTATCTGCTATGTGTAACTATTATAACCTCTTACATAAACTCATTTGTTTTGTTTTATTTTGTTTCTTTTTTTGTCTTTGTTTTGGGGCCACACCCAACAATGCTCGGGGATTATTCCTGGGTCTGCACTCAGGAAATTATTCTTGCCTGGCAGTGATCAGGGACCATATGGGATGATGGGGAATGAACCCAGGTTGGCCATGTGCAAGTGCCCTTCCACTGTCCTATTGCTAGAGTCCACCCATGAGCTCATTTAATCCTTAAATGCAACCCCAGGTGTTAATCTGACCTACATTTTACCTGCCCAAAGTGACCCAGCTAGTAGATAATGGACTTAAGATGAGAATTTAAGAAGTGTTGTTCCATAATCCCCATTTTAAATTCAATATAGTCTCTGAGGTTAACTGAACTATATAGTGTAAGCCTATTACTTAACTTCTCTTGCCTGAGTTACCTATAAAATTGGACTAATATTTACCTTCTGAGGTTGCTGTGATAATTAAATGAGTTAATATTTGTAGGCTGCAGATCTGGGTTATAACCAAACAGTCTAACTTCATTACCTGTGCTCTTTCACAATATAGTATAATTAAGTAACAATTAAGATGCTATTCAGGTTAGCAGAAAAAGGGATTATTTGACAGTGTTGGGTAACCACTCAATAAAAACTTGTCGAATGAGAGTTTTATTTTAAATAACAAGAAGGGTATAAACATTCACTTAGCAAACATTAACAGGTATTATCTAACTTCTACATTTACAGACACCAAAATTAAACAGGAAAATAGTTGCAGTGTAAGGAGAGTGTAGGTGATTTTATGTTTTAAATTTCCTTAATTTGTTGCAAAGTTCCCCTAAAATAATGAAATCTGTGAAATTTGAACAGATAACCTCCATGTTCTTTCTTTTGTACACTGGACTTGAAGTATTTATAGAGATGATTGGAAGGTCAAAGCTCAAGGTGAGCTTTTAGAGCCACAAGAAAAATCATGTGATGAACCAGGTGTGTAGAGCAGAGAACGTGCAGGGAACAGGAATGTGGTGAGGGACTGGCAAAGGGAGCTCCAGGGAACTGTCAGAAAGATGGAGACTCAGAAGAGATGTCCTCCCTCCAGAAAAAAACAAAGCAGGGGAGCTCAGAGAAAATCCCAGGAACGAATTATATTCAAAGTCAACAAAGAATCCACAGTACTTTGAGGGGTGAAGAAATCTCTGCTGACCTCAAATCACTTTATAGAAATAGTGAGCATACAAACCAAATTACAGGATAGAGAGGAGAAAGAAAATTGGGTAATGAGAGATTTCAAGCATAGAGGGCTTTTGCACCAGTTTAGATAACAAACAAAGATATGGAGTTGGGGAAGATTTAGACTGAAGCCGGTTTTTTTTCTCAATGCTGGAATTTTGAGGAATGAAAAATATTTGAAGTAGGACAGCAGTTGGAGAGGAAGAGACTAATGATTTCAAGGGAAATTGATGGGGACAAACTTGAAAGCAGGTGGGAAGGGATAGCTTCAAGAGAACACACTGAGAGACTGGTAAGTAGAAATCTTTCAGACACAGAAGAAGAGAATGTTGCTAATATTTTTAACAAATGATTTTTTTCTGGCAATGTGTGATGGTGGGATAGAGAGTAAGAGAGCAGTGACATCCTTTGTGCACTGTGCTTAGATTTATTACTTATGAACTGGAAAATCTTACTCCTTGTTTTCAGGTCTCTCATGATAGATCAGTGTAGGATCTAGAAATATAAATGACAGGTGGATGGTCAGATATGTATAAGCTTCCCACCATCACTCCTGTATCCTGCAAATTAACTTGTAGTAAAAAATAATAATAATAAGCCAGAGAAGCTGGAGTGATATAGTAGATAAGGCATTTGCCTTGCATTCATCTTATGCAGGTTCAATCCTCAGTACCCTATAGGGTTCCCTGAGCCTGACAAGAGTGAACCCTGAGCGCTGAACAAGAAATTGGCCCTAGGCACCATTGAATGTGTACTCAAAACCAAATAATAATAATAATAATAATAATAATAATAATAATAATTCAGAGTTAAATCAGGAAGCATCATGTTATGTACTAACCTAGCGGGCCTAGAAAGGAAGCTTTGAAACTATTAAGAGGAAAATCTGAGACCCAGAATTTCTAAACAGGACCAGGAGCACTACCAGAAGAACACACGGACCTAAGTGGCCCAGTCCAGCATTTTCCAGCAGAGTTAAAGGACTGGGCTTCATCAAAGGAGAAGCCTCTCTGATTCTATTAGCTGTTGCTGTTTTACTTGGAGAGTTAGATGTTAGAGACAAAGGATTCATTAGACCTTGATTGTCTTTCCCAGCCAATGCTCACAAGTACCATGTTCGAGTAATCTAGCGGTGGCCAAGGTTCTGGCCTCTGTAGGTGTGTGGCGGCTCCTGGAGTTGGTGTCTAATCTGTGTAGCCTTCACTCAGGCTGGTGAAGGCAGGCATAGGTGATGGACACCTCAGGGCTGGACGTGTCTCTGGCTCGTTATCCACTTGCCTCTCTGCTCCTACCCCTTTTCAGTCCTCATGATGTAAATTTCCCAGAAATTAGACATCAGAAATGATTTTCATTTTCATTTTTTTGTAGGGCAGCATAATTATTTATGTGCTGGAAGAAATGATTGCATCGTGGATAAAATCCGCAGGAAAAACTGCCCTGCATGTCGTCTCAGAAAGTGCTGCCAGGCTGGCATGGTCCTTGGAGGTAGGCTGTTTCTTCTCAACAGTAATGGATTGGGGATTATTTGTTTGGGAGCCACACCCAGTGGTGCTCATGGGCTATTCCAGGATTGATGTTTGGGCACTAGGGGTGGGGGCAGGCGTATGAGAGGAATCGTTGCTCTTAGCAGTGTCTGAGGGACCTTGTACCAAGGATCAAACTTGGCACTCCAGCATGCAAATCTTGTCACCCACAGCCCTTTACACTTTCTCCCCAGCCACCACAATGAACTTATTTTTACCCCCAATATCACTACTAAGAAGCTTGCCTCCCTGCCTTCCTCCCTTCCTTCCTTCCTTCCTTCCTTCCTTCCTTCCTTCCTTCCTTCCTTCCTTCCTTCCTTCCTTCCTTCCTTCCTTCCTTCCTTCCTTCCTTCCTTCCTTCCTTCCTCCCTCCCTTCCTTCCTTTCCTCCCTCCCTCCCTCCTTCCTTCCTTCCTTCCTTCCTTCCTTCCTTCCTTCCTTCCTTCCTTCCTTCCTTCCTTCCTTCCATCCTTCCTTCCTTCCTTCCTCCCTTCCTTCCTTCCCTCCTCCCTCCCTCCCTCCCTCCCTCCCTTCCTTCCTTCCTTCCTTCCTCCCTCATTCCCTCCCTCCCTTCCTTCCTTCCTTCCTTCCTTCCTCCCTCCCTCCCTCCCTTCCTTCCTTCCTCACTTCCTCCCTCCCTCCCTTCCTTCCTCCCTCCCTCCCTTCCTCCCTTCCTTCCTTCCTTCCTTCCTTCCTTCCTTCCTCCCTTCCTCCCTCCCTCCCTCCCTTCCTCCCTTCCTCCCTCCCTCCCTCCCTCCCTCCCTCCCTCCCTTTCTCCCTTCCTCCCTCCCTCCCTTCCTTCCTTCCTTCCTTCCTTCCTTCCTTCCTTCCTTCCTTCCTTCCCTCATTCCCTCCCTCCTTCCTTCCTTCCTTCCTTCCTTCCTTCCTTCCTTCCTTCCTTCCTTCCTTCCTTCCTTCCTTCCTCCCTCCCTCCCTCCCTTCCTTCCTTCCTTCCTTCCCTCATTCCCTCCCTCCTTCCTTCCTTCCTTCCTCCCTCCCTCCCTCCCTCCCTCCTTCCTTCCTTCCTCTCCTTCCCTTCCTTCCTTCCTTCCTTCCTTCCTTCCTTCCTTCCTTCCTTCCTTCCTTCCTTCCTTCCCTCCCTCCCTCCCTCCCTCCCTTCCTTCCTTCCTTCCTTCCTTCCTTCCCTCCCTCCCTCCCTCCCTCCCTTCCCTCCCTCCCTCCCTCCCTCCCTTCCCTCCCTCCCTCCCTCCCTCCCTCCCTCCCTTCCCTCCCTCCCTCCCTCCCTCCCTTCCCTCCCTCCCTCCCTCCCTCCCTCCCTCCCTCCCTCCCTCCCTCCCTTCCTTCCTTCCTTCCTTCCTTCCTTCCTTCCTTCCTTCCTTCCTTCCTTCCTTCCTTCCTTCCTTCTCTTTCTTTCATTTTTTCTTTCTTTTTTTAAATTGAGATACAGTTACAAAGTTTTTATGATCTGATTTTAATCATACAATGTTCCAACACCCATCCTTCTACAAGTGTACATTTCCCACTACCAATGTCCCCTATATCCCTACTACCACCATCTTCCAGCCTGCCTCTATGGTAGGTGCTTTTCTTCTCTCTCTGTCTCCCCCATTTGGGGCATTATGGTTTACAATACAGATACTGAGAGGCCATCTATGTTTGGTCCTTTACCTATTTTCAGCACACATCTCCCATCCAGAGTGATTCCTTTCAGCCATCATTGTCATAGTGGTCTATTCTTTATCCTGAGGCAGTCTTCCAATCACAGATCAATCCTCCTGTCCCTTGTTTCTACTGTCCTTGGGTGTTAGTCACATACTGGTTTGTTTTTAATGCCACAAATGAGTGGAGTCATTCTATGATTGTCCCTCTCCTTTAAAAGTTGTCTTCCATCTTTGTTATTGCTTTGCTTTACTGCACTGATTCTGCGTTTCTGAAGGAAACCCCCAGTGCTATCTCTTTCTCTTGGGAGCTCTTTGGCCCGCTGAGGGCTGTCAAGAGAAGTTCTCCATGGTCTCTGCCTGTAATGTGTATACGTGGATATTACAGGACATCCACGGGCCTCCTGTTCAGCAACATGGTTGAAGTCTCAATTCTATGACTCATTGCCTGTCTGGACAGGGCCCCATTGCCAGTCCTTCCAGGTTGTCATTTCCCTTCCCAAGAGGAGAGTTCTGAAGTTCCTTCCAGCTGAAAGTAGGTTCTGTGCATTGATCTACTGCACTCGTCTCCTGCCTCCCGCTCTTCACTGTTAGGCTCTCCCTTCCTACCTCCCTCTCTTTATGTAAGTGCCAACAGTTCTGTTGAGTTCAGGTTGAGTTCAGCATTTCCAGTGCTGGGGGCAGAGTAACCAACCCAAGGGTAGAATCTTGTCCTTGGAGAACTTCCCTTCTGGGGTGGGTGGGGGCGGCAGAAATCTGATTTAAGCAATGTCAGGCTCTGGAAATATTCAGCAGGGGGAGATGACACAGTATCCCAGGGAAAGGAGTCCTCCAAACTTTTACCCTGATTAATATTTTTTTTCACTTAGTCTTCTTGTTTGTTGGTTTGGTTTTTGAGTCACACCTGGCGATGCTTGGGACTCACTCCTGCCTCTTGCTCAGGAATCACTCCTGCCGGTACTCGGGGGACCATATAGGATTCCAGGAAATGAACCTGGGTCAGCCATGTGCAAGGCAAACACCCTAACTGCTGTGCTATTTCTGTTGTCCCAGCATCTTAAACTGGGTTCATGAGCCTGTATTGGGCCAGGTATCTACATGTGGGGCTCATGAAAAATTTTGCAATAGTTAAATATTTCTGAACATTCAACAATCAAAAAGTCATTAAAGATCACCGGCATCATAAATCAGAGGTGTTTCTGGCAGTGCTTGTCCATGGTGTATTTCCTGGGTGGAGACAGTGTCAGAAGCCTTGTTCTAAGGGAGTGGTTCTTGTTTGCAGAAGGGCACTGATCTCATGGGAGTCGGTGGTGCCATGTCTATAAGGATTATTACAGTGGTCCTGCTAATACCATGGAGAGTGAGTTAAGATGAGCCGGTGTCTTCACAGGTTCACCTGGGCTAGAGCTGGATTCAGCCAAGGGTTCCATCCTGCAGCAAGACATGCTTACTAAGAAACGAGAGAAGGGGCTTGCATAGAGATTACAGAAGAGCAAATGCTTTGCATATGTGAGGCCCTGGATAGAATAAAAAATGGGTTTTGTTAAAAAATGGGTTTTTAAAAAATATTTAAGAGTTATTGTTTTTTTAAAAAAAATTATTTTTGGCTTTTTGGGACATACCCAGTGATGCTCAGGGCTCACTCCTGGCTCTGAACTCAGGAATTACTCCTGGAGGTGCTCAGGGGACCATATGGGATGCCAGGGCTCAAACCCAGGTTAGCTGTGGGCAAGGCAAATGCCCTCCCTGCTGTCCTATTGCTCCAGGCCCAGGTTATGGTTTCTTACCTCTGGGAATAATCAGATATATATTAAATTTCTCAAACTTTTTATGTCAAATAATCTCTGCCAACACCTCGTCATTTCCTGTCAATCATCATCTTCATCATCATTATCCCATTGATCGTCGAATTTCTCAAGCGGTCTCAGTAACATCTCTATTCATCCTAGACCTGAGATTTTAGAAGCCTCTCTTTACTCGTCCTTCCCAATGATGCCCCATTGGAGGCTCTTTCAGGGCCAGTAACCCATCATTGTTACTGGCTTTGGCATATGAATACACCATGGGAAGTTGTGAAACTCTCCTATGTGGGCAGGAAATTCTCGATAGCATGCCAGTTTCTCCCAGAGGGAAAACTAGGCTATAAGATGTCGCAAAGCAGCCTCGCACTTACAGAAGCTTGGTTTTAAGTCTCTGGATGTTGGCCATTGGTGGGCCAACGTTAACAGTGCCGGGGACAGTCCCTGGGTGTGACCGCCTAGCTACTGGAAAATGGGAAATCTGGGCTGAAGAGGCCCAGTCCCACTCTGAGCAGGCTTAGAGGTCTCAGCCCCGTGTCGAACACACCTGGGTTCCTTTGCCGGTACCTTCATGCGTGAGGCTCATCCGAGAGTCTCTTGCCCGCACGCCTGGTTGTCTTCCCTGGGGCCCCTCAAAGGGGATGGGCTTCAGCTTCCCTCCCCGCCCCGAGCAGAACTCTCACGGCTGAAGACCTCCGGAACCTTTCTTATCAATACGTTTGTTATTTTCAGGCACCAAATTGTCATTCCAAAATATTTTAATTCAATCATATTAAATAACCCATATAATTTATATGTGACACAATGCCTATCTTCATTAATGAGAGTAGTTTGGGCATTTTTTTAAAGGGTTCTTAGAGTATACAGTTTTTTTTTAAAATAAAGAGTCCTTACAGTCCTTACAGGATTCAGTAATCCAAGCCTCTATGGAGGAAATGCTTATTCAATCTTGATGTTATCCTGTAGCCAGCAGCACATAATGGTGCCTATAATTATTTTGCCCATGGATTTGCACAGAGGCTCTTGAGGAAGAGCCTCTCTGAGATATCAGAGTCCTGGTATTGTTTTGCCCGGGAGGTAGCAAAATTCTGGGTAGTGAGTTAACCAACTCCTTAACCAGGAAGAAGGTAATCAAGTCCAAAGATGAGAAGCTAATCACAGTCCTAGTGCCTGGGCCTTTGGGGAGAGAGCGAGCTTTCTTACCAGGGTGGTTTGCTGAAGTGAGAATTACCTGCAATGTTCCTTCTCGCTTCAGCCCCTTCAAGCTTGTCACTCCTTGAGATTTCTCATTTCTGAGACAGTGGCTGAATAACAAAAGAAGAAGCAAGAGAGAACACTAGAAATGTGAACAAAGAAGAGATTGCTTCCCAGGGACAAATATCAGAGCTTACCACATTAATATCTCAATGATCCATGATGTGGGTTTCAGGAGCCCGTGTCTGCTTCAGCAGCCGCTTCCCAATTAGCAGAAGGATGTTTGGGTTGTTTGCTCTTTCTGTAGCTTATGATGCTTGATTTCAATGAATCACTTCCCTTACTTTCTCTAGGTCACAGTGAACTTTTATTTTTTTTGTTCGCTTGCTGTTTAGTATTAACTTAAAAGAATAGTTATACCCTGAAGGATAGTAATACATCTAATATATCTTCAAGTTTAGGTGTTTTGCTTCTAGCAACTCTTTACAAAACATTTTTGCATAATGACTCAAAAAATCCGAGAGAAATATAGCTCTGTATCTTTAACTTGTGGTAAAAATACCCAACTGTAGAGGTAATTCCATATTTCAAAAGCAGGCAGCTTGATATAAAGAAATGACTTAAATGTGTTCTGTTTGCTGAACTTTTTTTAAGCCGGAGACTATTTTTATAGGGTTGCTTTTGTTTTGTTTTTGGTGGAGACTCTTATCCTCACATTTTAAAAGGTTGTGTTATAAAGTCAGCTTCTCCCCCACCTCCTCCTACACCCAGAGTCACCCCCACATTTCATGGCAAAGAGAATAACAGCTTTTAGGACCGCAGAGTATACCCTGTGTAGTAAAGTATATATCTAGGAGGGGAAAGGTCTCTTTTTCCTACACTGAAAGCCAATTAAACTTCAACTCCTTGTTTGAAGAATTCTGAAATTCCTAAAATTGGAACACTTGAACAGAACCTTTTTTGGAAGTTTGGATGCCCGTCGATGTCACAATGGGAATGGCCATTCTCTTTTTCATGCAAGAGCTGCCGGGGCAGGCGGTCACCTGCCTCTGTGGGCTCTGCTTGGCTCCTTCTCTAGTTTTTCTGGTCTAAGCAGCAACTCTTTGGTCCTGGTCTTTGCATCAGCCTCCCAGGGACTATGTTCTTACCCCTGGCCTTTAGTCCCCAACAATGCCCTGAGGATGTGGGCCTGATGCTCCATCCAGTTCACCAGCCTCATCACCCTGGATGCACACAGTTCACAGTTCTCGGTGTATTCATTCTCAGGTCTTTGCCTAGAGGTTGTTGTTTGGGCATTTGAGAGGAAGGGGTTGTATGGACTAGTTTTATGGCTGCCAACTAGAATTGTTTATTAGTTATTTCATAGTCTGCAGTTTCCTAGACCTGAAAAAAAAATCAGGTTTGTGAGGTACAAAGATCTTCCTCCATTGGCCATTTGTCTTTATTTTAACCAGTTTGAATCCCTGGCACCACATATGTTTCCCCTGAGCACCAGCAGGGGGCATTCCTGAGCACAGAGCCAGTAATAGGTACTCAATTTCTAATTAATTGAGAAATTGAATTCTAAAAATAAAAAATCAATTCCAGGACTGAAGAGGCAGCTCAAAGAACTTTAGAGGGCATGCTTTACAGTTCTAGGATTAACCCCTGTCATCACATCATCCCAGCATGACAAGAGACACCCCACCAACAGTGAACGTGGAGAGTCCCCCACTACCCTGGGGGGGGTGCGGGGGAGAGTAAAGAACAAAATTAATGAATTCTAGTATAGTTGGGGGTGGGGGGAGAGGTCTGCCTTATTTTTATATTCACTATTTCCTGGCCTTTGTTCTTCTTTGAAGTGCAGGCAAGTATCTGGAGAAAGAGTGGCCCTTGGTGATAGAATTCCTAAGGAGCCTGGGAGAATAAAAGTAATTCAACCTGGGTTTGAATCCCCAGAACCACCTATGGTCCCCTGAGCACCACGAGGCATCACCCCTGAGCACAGGGTCAGCATATTGGCCCACTCCCTGCCCCCCAAAAGAATTGACTGGAGGAATCAGGGAGATAGCTCAGATGGCAAAGTGCGTGCCTGGCACGTGTGAGAACCCACACTCCATCCCAGGGGCAATATGTCCCACTGCCACCAGCACTGCTGGGTGTGGCCCAGGAAATCGTTTTCTTTTCCAGTTTAAATGTTATTATAAGTTTGAAAGGATTTTCAGGACACCCAGGGACCCCTGAGCACTAGTGGGTGCCCTCGATAGCCCTGGCTGAGGAGTGACCCCCCACACCTCCAAGCAGTGCTTGGGAGTCCCCTTTCCTGCAAAAATAAACAACAACAACAACAACAAAACATCCTCTCTGTGCAGGAGAGAGTAACAGTGTAGAACAGTGAGAGTCAGAGCAGCCAAGCCTGCTTCTCCCTCCTCACTGACTGCCGGGACCGCAGACCCAACACCACCTGACCAACACGCATCCCTTCCTCCCTCTGAAGCCCACACAATGAGTTATTAGGAGGGTCAACAAAGTGACACAGTCGAAGCCTTTAACACAGTGATTGGCCTACACAATGGTTTAATGAATAGTGACTTTAAGTGTCTTGTTTGTCTCAAAGCCATTTGTACAAACATCATTGGCAAGGCAAAGGTTCAACTTTGATGCAAAACATATTCTTGTACCTTTGAAAAGTTTTTGCTTATTTGTAGGAAACATTAAAAAAATCTGTACAGATATCTCGAAACCAAAATTAATTTACAGAATCTTGACTAATAGAGGTGTTTAATGAATGTATTGATTGTTAATAGTGTTACCGTATATATTTATGCTCTCAGCCCTCATTTCACCCCTGGAGATATCATCTAAAAGAATACGGGTATATTTTCAAAGGGTAGGGAATTTTCTAAGTGATTGTAAATATTTCTCAGATAAAGTTTTTGTTTCCTTTGGTGGAAATGTCCGTTTTTGTTTTCTATTTTTAGAAGTGCTCTACACACTGTTCAGGATAAAGCCCATGACCCCAGAAGCATACTGAAATTACAAAGATATTTTTGCTCATTTGATTTTCCAAAGGCAGAAGGGAGCATTTGTGTCTTAGGTTGGGACAGAGCAGGGAGAGGTAGGTAGAAGAGTACCTGGCCGAGCAAAGCCAGGTACTGCGAATGCTCCTTCCATGGGTCCCTGCATCATCCATAAAATCCTGGTCAAACATGGAAATGTAAGGCCCGACCCCTTCCCCTCCCATCTGTGGCTTTTGTCTCTGGAATCTCATGAGACAGGAGAGAAACCTACCTGAGACTCTATTTTGCCCTTTGTTAACGACCTGCTCCTCTGCCTGCCTGGAAACTTCTTCCTCCAGAAAGATTTGGGTCACCCCTCAGCTTCACTTCCTCAGAGGAAGCCCTTTTGGGACGTGAACATTCATGCTTCAGTGTGAGCAAGATTTAATCTTTATGCTATCTTCAAAGATTTCTTATTTCATATTTTCTCCCTGCTTCTCACACCCCCAGTAATCATCTGTTAGCTGATTCTGTTTCCTCTTTTGCATCCATCATCTTTGCTTGCTGTTTCTCCTTTCACACCTCATTTAGTATTTTGGTTGCTTCTATCCCCTCAGAATCTTAGAATCTGAATGAGTCCAATCTTCAACCAGTACTTCTCTTTTACTTGTCTAATAATGTTTACAATCTGCAATGGCGTCCTTTTTCTCCTCGCCTATCGCCCACTTTCTCCAATTTCGTTTTGTCATTTCAGATCTTCAATTTGATTTAATCTCTAATTTCTTGAAGCTGAAATGCCACTTCAAGTTTGAGATACAGTGAAGGATTGCTTAAATCCATCATCCAGTCATTCTTCCGCTAACTTGTGTTTCCCACATTCTCCCTTTATTGTTCCTGAATATATTTTTGCTTAATCACTAACTGATGCCTGCTGTTACAATACTTTAAAGCCTGCCTACTTCTGTCTTGGTCTCCTGTTTCACTGAGCTCTTGGTAGCTGGCTGCACTATGCTTTGTTCTTGTTTTGAACGTCCCTTTATAATTCGAGCTAGACTCTCTCATCTCAGCTCTTAAGTTTGGCACAAAAGAAAAGGAAAAAGAGGTTGGTGACATAAATGCAGCTGTGGTACAAAGGTTTGGAAGTATCTGGAGGTCCCTGTATCAAGCTGTGAAACATCTGCATGCTCCTGCCTTCGACCTCTCCTTTTACTGGAGGGAAAGTCTCGGCTCGACCACATGCAAGCCAAGCTCCAACCCCCGTACTATCTCTCCGGCCCCACTTCCCTTTGTTTGTATCATATTTCTTGTAAACTACAAGTAGAACTTTGGTTTTTAACCCAGGTTGACCTTTGTCCTCAAGAGAAGAGTTCCATCTGTTAACATTTATTGGGACAGTCTGATTTTAAGCTTCTGGTTCTTCAGACACACTGTTTGCTGTTTCCACAGCTCTTGTGGTGCTTTCTTTATCCCTTCCTGACTTTGCTAACTGCCTCTTCCAACTTTGCTCTCACCCCCACCTCACCCCCAGGTGGTGAGGTCATTTGGTCATTTCTAAGCTTTCCTCTAATTTCCCACTTTCCCCAATACTTAACATTCCTCATCCCGAGGAGTCCCTTTGAAATCTGTCTTCCTCTCATGTCATATGAGTGAAACAACATGATGGGAAGGAGTGGTACTATGAGGTACCTTACTTTAAGAATAATAAACTGGTCCTTGAACAAGTAAAATAGTCTACCTCTGGGGCAAAGCTTTGAACTTGCAAGAGGCATTCCCAGAATGGCGACCTGTGCTTCTTCCCCCTGCCAGTATGCCACATTCACTGAAGCTGTAGAAGCAGAGAAGTTATCAGATCTCTTACTATATATCACTATCACTGTATCACTGTCATCCTGTTGTTTGTCGATTTACTCAAGCAGACACCAGCAATGTCTCTATTACACTCAGCCCTGAGATTTTAGCAACCTCTCCTTACTCGTCTTTCCAAACGATGGAGGCTCTTTCAGGGTCAGGGGAATGAGACTTATCATTAGTGTTTTTGGCATATTGAATATGCCACGGGTAGCTTGCCAGGCTCTGCCATGTGGGCGGGATACTCTCGGTAGCTTGCCAGGCTCTCCAAGAGGTATGTATATATCTGTTACTGTATTTGGAATATGAATATGCCATGGGGAGCTTGCCAGGTTCTCCTGAGTGGGCAATAGACTCTCGGTAGATGTCAAGTTCTCCAAGAGTGAGAACTAGGCTATTAGATGTCGCAAGGCCACACGCTTCCAGGATTACACAGCGCTAGGGGCAGTTTCTGGGTGTGACAGCCTAGCTACTGGAAAATGGGGGATCTAGTTGGAAGAGGCCCAGTCCTGATCTGAGCAGCTTTGGAGATCTCGGCCCTGGGTCCCGCACACCTGGGTTCCTCTTACAGCTCCTTCATGCGTGAGGCTCATCTGAACATGTGAAGAGTGGCCTTGAGCATGGCTGTGGCTGGGTTCCCTAGGTCTTCAACTGTCAAGGCTCTGCTTTGCTTTGCTCTATTTGTTGAGCAAATATATATATATTTATATTTGCTTTTTGGGTCCCATCTGGCGATGCACAGGAGTTACTCCTGGCTCTACACTCAGGAGTTACTCCTGACAGTGCTCAGGGGACCATATGGAATGCTGGAAATCAAACCCAGGTCGGCTGTGTGCAAGGCAGATGCCCTACCTGCTGTGCTATCACTCCAGCCCCACGATATATTTTTTACAAGACCAAATGCATAGTTATTGTAGGATGTAATTATAGCTGTAGCAGGATCACAATAATTTAGTGCTTTAGGAAAACTTCTCTTCGTACTGTTTTGCCTTTTAATAATTCTTTATCATAGATCTGGTGAGTAAAGTTCTTTTTTGATGTGCTCTGCTTGATTGTCTCTGAAAGCACCCTCAGCTTACAGGTGTAGAGAAGCAATGGCTCTCTGAAGGGGAAGGAGTCTAGTGCAGTGGGAGAACCATAGCTAACCTTGGATTCTAATATTATCTAATGTTTTCCATTAATTCAAGTCACTGTAATATTTCTAAATTTTAAAAAAAGGCAACACACACGGTTGATTTATAGCATGTACTAATATTTAAGGCCACCTTACTCTTGATCTAAGTCCTGTCCATCTTCCTCCACTTTTCTCCAGAATAAAAACCCATGAAAGTAGAGGCTTTGTATGATTGTTCACTGCTGTCATTTCTGAAAATCTAATACGCCTAGCATGTAAAACTGATTAATAAGTATTTTGAGAGTCAAAGAAGGAATGAAGGAAGATGTTCTTTGAGCAGCATTTTTGCTGTAGTATTTATTAGCTTCCTAGTTACTCAGCCTCCTTAAGACTCCTCATCTTAAAAATGGAAATACCAGGGCTGGAGCAGTAGTACAGCAGGTAGAGCGTTTGCCTTGCACATGGCCGACCTGGGTTCGATTCCCAGCATCCCATATGGTCCCCTGAGCACCGCCAGGGTTATTTCCTGAGTGCAGAGCCAGGAGTGACCCCTGTGCATCGCTGGGTATGACCCAAAAAGCAAAAAAATAAAATAAAATGGAAGTGCTGATATTTATTTTATTTTTTTTTAAAATTTTTTATTGAGTCACCATGTGGAAAGTTACAAAGTTTTCAGGTTTAAATCTCAGTTATACAATGCTCAAATATCCATCCCTTCACCAGTGCTCATATTCCACCACCAAGAATCCCAGTATAGCTCCACCCCACCCCCTCACACCCCTACCCCCCCACGCCCCTAGCCCCCCCACCCTAAGCCCCCCCCGCCTGTGTAACTAATAAATTTCACTTTACTTTCACTTTGATTGCATACAATATTTCAACAAAACTCACTATTATTGTTTGGAGAGTCTCTCCCCTAAAGTCAGACCTGCTGAAAAGGAAGCATTTCTTTCACTGGGACTCATGAAAGGCCTGGTTCGTGAACAGAAATGTGTATCATTTTTGAATTTTACTTTATAGAATCAGCACATTGAAAAATTCCTTGGAATTTATTTTGGGTATAAGACTTTCTAAAGTCTGTTTAAAGTGCATGATATTTGCTTTTGTTTTTCAAAGTGATTCCAGGATTCCACAGTGTAATCAAATCCTGATAAAAACCAGCATTGTAGAGGCATGAGAAAGAGAAAAGCAGTTAAAATGAATAAAAAGGAGACTCGTCCCGGAGTCATTACTGGACTGGAATGGAAGGGTGTCCTGTTTTTTGGTAATGGTAGTGTTTTAGGGTTGGAAACAACCAAATGCTCTTTCCCACAACTCTTGCCTAAACGTCCCACCCTGCACCCCGCAAATGAGCACGTCTGGAATTCCAGGGCCCTTGTCTTTGGGAGCAGGAAGCAGCACCCCGTACTCCAGGTCATCTGCACTCTCGTGTTCTGCCCGTGGGCCCGCCGTCTCCTCCGCTTCCCTCAACGTTGGAATCTACAAGTGGAATCTGTCACAACGACCTTCCAAGTCGTGATGCAGGGCTCCAGGTCCTGCCAGGGAGTGGAGTCTCCATAAACTCTGCTTCCCTCCGCGCTCATGACTCATTCCTTCCCGGAGCCCTAGAATAGTTCTGAATTCTTGTTGTTTCCTTGTCTACCTCCTTGAGGCATCACAGAACAAGTCTAAGTCCTTTTCTTATAAGTGTCAGTTGTGACAGGGTCCCAACACAGAAGCCATAGGCAAATGCTTACAGAGACCTGGCAGGTCAGTTCATTGGAAGCAGGATAAGGCTTAAGAAAACTGACCTACAGCTTCCTGCCAGTGTGTGGTGAGACTGGGACCCAGGGCACCTCATGAACTATTCCAACCAGCTGTGACAGTGCACTGCCTCCTGGTCAATCCAGGAGTGTCTGTCTAACTCTGGGAAACACAGTGAGCATCAAAGAAATGCATTGACAGGGCACATCCAGCTGTAGAAGTAGCAGGTTGCAGTCTAGAGTGAACGAGCCCCCCTTCACCTTTTTCTCTGCTAAACACCACTGCCACCCCACACTTCACATGCTCCACAACAGTCCTCACCTGGCACAGAACAGGCAGGTGCCAAAATCTACCCCCAAGCTCTCCACCTACTGATCATTTCCCATCATGCCAGAGGGGCAGACTTTTTTTTAAGTTCCTATCACCCTCAAACTTACTCTTCTTTACACACTGGATGCAGTTCATCAAAGAAGGAATTCAGAAATGGTCTGTGAATAACAAATACGGTCTTGCAGAGGACTTTTTAAGCGTGTGTCCTTAGATCTCATCATGATGCATATATTAAATTCAGGAGTTCTGTGAACTTGCTGAAATTGTGAGCAGGATTCTGCAAAGCCTGCATATGTATATGCATTCTTTTTTTTTTTTTTGGTTTTTGGGTCACACCCGGCGATGCACAGGGGTTACTCCTGGCTCTTCACTTAGGAATTACCCCTGGCAGTGCTCAGGGGACCATATGGGATGCTGGGATTAGAACCTGGGTCGGCCGCGTGCAAGGCAAACGCCCTACCCGCTGTGCTATCGCTCCAGCCCCGTGCATATGTGTATGAATGTCTTTCAATGCGTATTTATTCTCTGGGGGTTGGGGAGCACATACCCAAAGGTGCTCAACACTCAGGAATCACTCCTGGTAGACTCAGGGTACTATATAGGGTGCAGGGAATTGAAACAGCCCACCACATATGAGACAAATGCCATACCTTTTGTACAACAGTCTCAAAAAAAAAAAAAAAAGAACAGTCAGCATTTGCTAAGGACTATTGCCAAGTCAGCACAGTTGGAGAGGCATTCTCATCAGAGTGCTCACTAGCCCTGTTCAGTCTCTACAAAAGCCCTCTGCCTTGTCATGTGTTTCTACAATCCTTCATGCCACACACCCACTAACACACTGAGTGCTGGCCTGAGCAGTTCTTTCATTCAAGTCTGAAACCTCATCTTTTACCTTCCTCGTTTTATGTTACTGGATTGAGGCTCAAGCCTATACTGTATAATTCTGTATACAATGGAAACAGCTTAATGCGTGGAGAATTAAGTTGATGTGTATTTAGGTGAATGTCTTTCCCCTGCTACAGGTCGAAAGTTTAAAAAGTTCAACAAAGTCCGGGTCATGAGAGCACTGGATGCGGTGTCCCTCCAGCAGCAGGTGGGCCTTCCTAATGAGGGCCAGGCCCTGGGCCAGAGGATGAGCTTCTCGCCATCTCAAGATATCCAGCTCATCCCCTCCCTCATCAGCCTGCTGATGAGCATTGAGCCTGAGGTCGTCTATGCGGGCCACGACAACTCCAAGCCTGACACCTCCAGCTCCCTCCTGACGAGTCTCAACCAGCTGGGCGAGAGGCAGCTTCTCTCCGTCGTCAAGTGGTCAAAGTCCCTACCAGGTAATGAGAATTTCTTTTTTTTTAAATTTTTTATTAGAGAATCACTGTGATGTACAGTTACAAACATATGAACTTCTTTCTGTGTTTGCATTTCACTCATACAGTGATCGTTTACCCATCCCTCCACCAGTGCCCATTCTCCTCCACCAATGATCCCAGTATCCCTCTCACCACCCCTACCCTGTCCCCTACCACCTCACCCTGCCTCTGCAGCAGGGCATTCCCTTTTGTTCTCTCTCCTTTTGGGTGTTGTAGTTTGCAGTAGAGGTATTGAGTGGCCTTCATGTTCGGTCTATAGTCTACTTAGCATGCAACAAGATTTTCACTACATTTCAGAGGGAGCGGTGGTTCATTCAATGAACTAAGAATGCATGTACAGTAGATATAAGCAGATATGCAGGGAGGAGTAAGTGTTTCAGCAGCTCACACAGTTACCGAGGATCTCATAGGCTCTGCTGCTTGTCTGGAGTCCAACTTTGTGTTCTGGAGACATAAAGAAGCCAGGGGGAGGTACAGGCGTTTGCTGGGGGCATCGAGCGTGACATCCATGGAGAGGGCCGGAGAGATAGTACAGCAGGTAGGGCTCTGGCTTCCCACACGACCAAACCAGGTTTGATCTCGGCACCCTCTCTGGTCCCCTGAGCCCCACCAGGAATGATCCCTGAGCACAGAGCCAGGAGCAAACCCCAAGCTCCACTGTAAGCCAAAAAGAAAATGACATGCATGAAAGTCAAGAAAGTTAATGTGTCCAGCCATGATTGTTTGATAAACATCCGATAAATTTTTCTACAGAGCAAGAGACCTTTGTAGACATGTCGGCTTCACATCACACCCTAGTTTAAATCATCTCAGCTAGTTGATGAACGTAAAGTGACTATATCTAGCCCTACACCAAATCAAAATCCAGAGGACAGCTGGGGATCTAAGTTTAGTCAAGAAACTGGTTCCGAAACAAAGGGATTGATAATTCAGATGTGGGGAAATGGGCCTCCAGTTCCTCTCTTCTCTCATTTATACCCCCAATGGGTGAACAGAGAGAAGCTAGATGATATCATCATGCAAGAATTTTAGTCACTTAGCAGCAAGCTGCTTTGGGTCTTTTAGCAGAGCTCCATAGACGCCAGCATTGAAAGCGCTCAGCCGAGTCTGCCGAGTCTGCCGCAGAGCTGGAACACACTAATTGCATGGGGGGTGCTACTCTCATAATTAGAAAGGGAACATTTTAAAATTACATTCTCTTCAGTCATACTCTCATCCTCCTTTCCATCAATTTATTTTCCAAATGCCTGATCAAGAATTAAACATATTATGTCATTTTAGTCTCCGACTAATTCAAAAGCCTTTAAGAAATTTTTTCTCTCCCATTTTTCCTTAACATTTCTCAGTTATTATTCTCCTGAAAGGTTTGAAATACAATAGATGAATTGTTACAGAAAAATTCAAGGTTTGGTGAAACAGAAAGATATATTTCTGTTTGTTGAATTTTCTAAAAAAAAAATCCATGCTAAGAAAAGTTAATAAGATTCACCATTGTGATAGATAAAGTAATTTTATAGGAAAATGAAAATGCTCAGATTCTTATTAGCTTCTTTCCTTCTGAAATACCTTGTATGGGTAATTTTTCCCCCATTAGAAAAGTTTTGTATGTTTAGAACTTACTTGAAAGTGATTATCAAATTTGACAGCTTTATTAAATAAAACTATTGCAATATCAATAGTGAACTTTTTCTTCCTAAAAATGAGCACTTAAAACTGTTCAACTTTTGTAAGTTTTCCTATTATTTGAATAAGGTAATTTATTTTTGTGGGTATAACTCATATTTCTTTTGTATTCATTTTGGAGGCTATATTTTTAAAAGATTCTACTGTCAGCTTACAAAATTTATAATAACTGACTATAGATTGAAAAAATAATATATTCATTGAGATGAAAGCTAAGTGAACTTTTTTAAAGCTGAGATACCTGCCAAAGATTTTTTTTGACACACACCTACTCACAACCCTCAAAAGAAATGAGGGAAAATTTTTACATTAAATTGAGTGGCAGCTTTTTCATGTTGCAAAATGTAACTCATGTGTAAGTAAAATTATAATGTCTGAATATGCATTCCTTGTTTCCAATCAATGGTAGCTTCAGGGTAGTGTTACTGATAGAAATGTTGTAGCTTCTTTCACAGTTTATTGCCATGACACCTATTCTGAAAGTCATGCAATCAGTCAGTGGTGGAAAAAGTCAGCTGACCAGAGCAACTGTTTTTACCTCTGCTAAAGGGCTTGTAGAGACTCGTCTGTAAATCAAGTACCATTAGCCATTAAAACCCTCTCTTTCATTCTTTTGTTCTTTCCTTCTCCTAAAAGGTTTCACTTCTCTTTTCTAAGTTTTTAAAAATTTTAGTCTCTGTGGTTTACAATTTTATAATTCTGTCAAATAAGGTTTCATGGTCACAACATTTCAACACTGTAGCCCCCATTAGTGTCACACTACTTTGTGTGCAATAACTAACAATTGAAAGGGAATATAGGGAAGAAAAAGCCAAAATAGAGGGCTTATAGTATATTTTGATTTTTTTGGTCTCTTGGGTTTTTTGGGGTTTTTTTGTTGTTGTTTTTTTTTTATGTGGAGGTCATACCCAGAGGTGCTCAAGGCATTGCAAAGGAGCTGGGGAATAGTCCTGTGAATTATTAGCTCCAGCCCTTTGAGTCACCTCCCAGACCCATGAAAAGCTTGTTTTACCCATCCATTACTATGTTATAGGTCTGTTTAATAAAAGATGGACTTGTTCAATGAGGCTTACTAATAGGCCAGTATAAGTGATGTCAACTCACTTATTCACAGTACAAGGAAAGACACTCGGAGGAAACTGGGTTAGCCAGTCAGGCTATACTTTGACAATAGGAAAATGTATTGGGGAAGTCAGTTAGATGAGATGTCCGAAGATAATACTAACAAAGGTGACCGCAATCCTGAGCACCCAGAACAGTCATCTGCGGGTCCCTGAGGGGGTTTTGTTCCCTGGCCAGCACTTCCTCATTTTTTTCTTTGTCTCAAATCTTCTATTCTGTTGAGCCTGTTAAGTAATCTCTTGGGTACCTGCAAAATGCTTAGCCCCCGTTAACATTTTTGCAAGTTATTGTTCAGGATATATTGCATCTACCTACCCGGCTGGCAATGATTTCACATTGACTTTTAGCTGTGACTTTGATTGGAAATATTTTCTTTCCTCTTTGAGTTTTGGGGCCACACCCAGCAGCAGTGCTCAGGGCTTGCTCCATGGCTATGCACTCAGGAAGCTGGGGAATCCTTTCTGGCACAGTGGATCAAACCTGGGCCTTTTGTGTGGAAGGGAAGCACCTTACCCACTGCACTGTCTCTTTGGCCCCTGGGTCATTTTTTTTCTTATTGGACTTTGAAGCAACATGTAATATTTGCAAAATTTGTAAAAATGAACATAATATCTACTCTCTGTTAGGGAACTTTCAGTTAAAGGGCTCAGGAAAGACCTCCAACAACCAGAGTGGGACATCCAGTATGACAGACAACACAGGTCAAAGGAAACAGGCACAGCCTCACAATTTTTCCTTCAGGGACTGGAAAAGGCTTTAGAGACAAGGTGTCAGTCACCATGAAGAAGTGAGACACATCCGTCGCAGCAAGAGAAAGCCAAACTGGGGTAGGGGCTCAGGACGCCTTCTCTCTCTGGGACTTCATGGTCTCCTGAACCCAGTCAGGTCTGGCTCTGGAGGCCCTGCTGGCACCTCTGAGAGTTGTCCCTAGAAGGAAGAAGAGAGAGCCTCCAGACAGATAGAAGGCAGCCAAGAGAAGTAAGGAAAGCACGAGACAGATATGGAGATTAATGAAGTAGGCGAGCATAAAAATCATTCTTAATCTCTTCAGTGTGAAGTTCCCTCCTAACATACAAAATGCTTCATCTTCACCCCCTCAGCACAGGAATGAAAACTGTTAAAAGCCACAGATGAAATAAAATTACATTTATCATATATATATATATATATATATATATATATATATATGCTTTCTAAAACTCTGCTATGATCAGAATGGCCTTCTGGGGGCTGGGGCATTAAAGCATTAAAAAACAAACACTGACAGTAAAACTGTTTTGAGGAGAGTTTGGGGAAGTAAGTGTAGAAGTATAAGTTACATGATCATCAAGGAGCTTCTTGAAAGTCAGGAGAGGCTAGAGATATTAATAAGGAGGATTTATTCCCAACTCAGTTTTACCTTTATTCTTGATTCAGTATATCAGTAAAATATCCAAAGCTGTGTGATAAACACGTATTTTAAATATTATATCTTGATTTTTCTATTTATTTGGTGAAAAATCTACCCAGATGGATGCACTTAGTGTTTTAATGCCACATCTTACATGACATACCTTATTACTGAGCCTCATTCAGCCAGACTACCATGAAAAGCATCAGAAAACAAGAAAAGTACTTGGTCGCATTTTTTGACTTTGAAATGTGTCAAGATACCTTTGGAGTCAGTTTATTTCTGTTTTTGTTTGGGGGCCACACCCAGCAGTGCTGAGGGCTTACCCCTGGCTCTGTACCCAGATCACTGCTGGCAGAGCTTGGAGGTCCACATGGGGTGCCAGAGATGGACCCTAGGTCTGCCATGCAAAGCAAGTGCATTACTCACTATACTTCCTCTTGAGTTCCAGCAATCCTTTCCTTTCTCCCCAAATTAAATTAATACATCAAATTACTCCCCACCACCCATCCCTCCAAAAAAAGGAATCAGAAAGAAATGAGATTAATCTATCAGGAATAAAGTCAGGTCTTAATAATGATTCTATGACGATTGTCAAAATATTTTTTGAACCCTTATCCCACTGAAATTACTACTGTCAATATCATCATTTTTTTAGACTTAAATCAAATGAAGGCTTTTCCTGCCTGGCAGTCTTTTGGGGCCAGTGGCAGAGGAACGATTCTTTTTTTTTAAGATTTTTATACATATTATTTTCATGAAGTAGTTCACAGTAGTTCATTATAGATAATATTCAAACACCCACCCCACCAGCTAGCATCTTCCAACCACAAGAAGAGGGAAGTATGGAAGGTTGTTGTATTTCATTCTGGAGCCATTTAAACCCGAAAACACAAGAATACAAGCAAGTATGTTAAAAAACAACACACATGTTCTACTTTAGGTACATCAGTGGGCTAGAATATAAGAGGTCCAGGAAATACTGCATTGTTCTCTTCCGGGCGCTTTATTTTATAGTCTCTGGATCTTGGCCATTGATGAGATTACATGGCACTGGGGGGCAGTTTGTGGATGTGACTGCCAAGCTACTGGAAAACTGGGGACCTGGGTGGAGGAGCCCCAGTCCTGATCAGAGCAGGCTTGGAAAGCTTAGCCACAGGTCCTGCATTCCTGGGTTCAGAGGAACCTTTCTTACTGAACCCTTCTTTGGTGTTTATCACCTCCCTCCCAGGTATTTTTTAAGTCAACATTGCATTTTTCATTTCCTTTGTAGATTTGGTCTTCATTCACACCATATATTTGGCATTTTCTGTGCTTCGTCTTTGACTCCAGTGGGGTCTAACCTTAGACAATGTGGGTGATGCTCATGTGTATTCATGTCTCTGCCTCCCAGAGTTCTGATGACTCCTAAACACAGCATCAACTCGACCCATGGCTCAGGTGCTCATTGCACATTTCCACCTGGGTGAACTTCCAACAGAACCACTAGCTTTATGCCCTAAAGCCTTCTGTACCCGAGCTGACCCCCTGGTCAACTGAGGAGTCTCTTCCTTGCCTCATTTTTTCCTTCATGCTGGTCCAATGAGTTCTCAAATCCTGCCGGTTCTCCACATTGCAGCGATGACCTTGCATCCATGATACCCCTCTGTGATGGCCTTCACTTTGCTCAGACCCTTGTCATTTCTCCATGGAAGAAATCATTCTCACTGACCCTGCCCAGTCAGCACCTGTTCTGCTGCCAGAAACATCATTCTGAAGCAACTGTAATAAGGGCCTGATTCTCTTTCCTTTTCAAAACAAAAGCCCAACATGTTAGTCTTATGATACAAGACTCTTCTACGATCTGTTTGGTTTTTTTTTTAGCTTTTGGGGTCACACCCTGTTGATAAACAGGGGTTACCTCCTGGCTCTGCACTCAGGAATTACTCCTGGAAGTGCTTGGGGGAACATACAGGATGCTGGGAATTGAACCCAGCTCAGCCATATGCAAGGCAAACACCCTACCCACTGTGCTATCGCTCCAGCTCCCCCTTCTACGATCTGGCTTCTGGACTCACACCGTTACTTCCTGTCCCTCCTCCTCAGGTCCAAGGGTCAGCTCCCACAGTGCTCTTCTCTCAGTTCTCTGTCTTCTTTTGCCATATCCTTTCCCCTCCCTAGAGTCCCTTCTCCACATCTTCTCCTCTGATGGGTTTCTATTGAACTTTCAGGATTCCACATACCTGTTATTACCCAGCAAGATTCCCCCAAACCTTCCCAGACTGGACCCAAAGTCCCCTTTGCTCTCCCCTGCCTTCCTGGTGTTTGTCAGTAATTATTCTCCCACACTGAATCATAATTATGTGGCACAGGAGAGACTGCTGTTATTAGAGGGGGAACATCTTTCTAGTCCTCCTGTCTCATTGCGAGCATGATGCTTCATCTCAATGAGGTGTTTAAGGGATATTTCTAGAGATATCAGTTATGGAATGGACACGGGGAGCATTATGCCTCCTTGGATCATTAACCAATGAGCATTTCCTTATAAGTCTCCCAGGGTATGTTACACATTTTGTGCTGAAACTTCCTGACTCTCCTCAAAGTTCTCATTTCTATGTCAGGAGGAGCTGATGTGATTATTGATCTGCCCTAGTCTTGATAAAAGCACAGTTGTCTCAGAACTCGGAAGATAAAACTGGAGACTGAAAAAGCCATAGAGGCCAAGCATGGCAATGCACTTTCTTACTTTTTTTAAAGCATTAGGTTTGGACATCTTGTAATAGAAGTTTTGTCAGAAATTATCAGCTCAAGTCACTTAAAAGGGATAGGGTATTTTTCTTTCCTACTTGTTAAACACAATTAAAGACTATCCATCACTGCTCCATGTGAAGGTTTTCATTTTGATCCTCGTCTCCAGTGTACCAGGTTCACTTGATCATTATCATCAATGGGAATTTGGTCTCGGTGTTCCCGTCTTTGTTTCAGAATAAAGTAATGAATAATATTATAGTTAGTGGGAGAAAAAAAGGCTCTGCTGTACCAGGTAGGTTCAAGTCAATTTAACACTGTGTATTTATCAGAGATAAGGGAGTAAGTAAAGCTATTTACTGGCTTGTATGTCATTTTGCTAAATTGAAAGAATATTTTCTCTACTATAAATATTGGTAGTTTCCTAGGCTTTTAGTTGTTTCAGTAATATTTCTATATCATATTATAATTAAAGTGCTTATTTCTGGTTCCTAATTATCCTGTAATGCAAACCCCACACCCTCCAAAAGAGAAACCAAAAACAAAGGACAAAGGATAGGGTACAGTAAACTTCAAGTAAATATATGAAGAATCTGTTGTTGCCTTTTTAAACATATACAAATTAACTATAAACAATTTTATAAAATTATCTTAGAGACCATCATAAAACAATGTCCTAGAATGAAATATGTAACATAGTAAAATCAATATTTAGACATTATAAAATACTTTATTTTAAAGGTTATTAAATTGAGGGGCTAGAGAGATTGCACAGAAGTTAAAGCATGTGCCTTACTTGCTTCTGCCCCACCTGTATCCATAGAGCTGCATACAGTCCCCCTAAGACCACCAGGACCAGTGCCTCACAGAGCCAGAAGTAGTCCCTGAGCACTGCTAAATAGGTCCCCTGTCCCACGTAACAAACAAAAACAGTTATAAAATGACTAAGACAGTATAGAGAATAATATACATATTCCGGGAGATTATATTGAACATTCTATTAACATTGCAACATATCTAATTAAGTCATACTCTGAGTGTCACTTTTCATGTGTATTTATGAAGTTATAAAGCCCGGCAAGCTATAGAGCATATAAAGTTAGAGCCCAACAAGCTACCGAGAGTATCCCACCCACAGGGCAGAGCCTGGCAAGCTACGCATGGCGTATTCGATATGCCAAGAACAGTAACAAGTCTTATAATGGAGACATTACTGGTGCCTGTTTGATCAAATCGATGAACAATGGGATGACAGTGCTACAGTGCATAATTCACTATATATTTAATACCATTTTAATTCCATAGAAATTTTAGACAGTATACTTCATTTTAAATTGTATTGCTAATAGTAACATAATTTTGGGTATCCTGAAAAAGCAAGTTTTCATAAATATTACTAAAGCATACAAATTTACATATGCTATAATATTACATGTCTCCTGAATCTCATTGTAGCTTAGTATTTGAGGTTTCCTATCACACTGATGGGGGATTTCAATACAGGAATCGATCCCATGATTAGTTCTGGTCAAGGATTCATTGATAAATGGATAATCAGTATCTGCAGAGTGCTGTTATGCTTATTTATCTGGTGAATCATTGCCACTCAGTACTGGTTGTCATCATCACTGCATCACTGCGATTTGGTTTCCGAAGAAACTTACACTCAGAGTGAGCAAATGAACTGCACGGAGGGGCACTGAGCATGTGGTGAGTAGGATTGGAAGCTGACTGACTTTTCTCCAGAATCTTCCGCCAGAAGAGGGAGCAGCAGCTGTCAGTCTCTGGTCCCCCACTTGGGAATCTTCTCCATGAAAAGTAGGGGAGACCCTTCTCTTCTGGAGATCATTCTGTACTTATAAAATAATTATCTATTGTTCATGAAACTTGTTAAAGATTTTGTTTACCAGCAGCAGTTCTGGACTGCTTTGATTATGTAGCAATAGATACGTAATTTTCTTTGAAAGAGAAGTAATATATAGCTATGAACTTGAAGGTCCATGTACATCATATGGAAACAGAATTATGAAAATTGAAAGCTGAATTGTTCTGATTCAGGCTACTTATTAGGGCGTCTTTCTGAGCCTGCACAAACCAGGATATAAACAATTAAAAAAATGAATCTTTGTTCATTTCAAAGACAAAAAGTCTCTTAGAAACAAAATTTCCCTGGAAAGTCACCCGGGAGTCACTGAATAGAAACTAGAGGAAAAGCTTGGAAAATCAGCAGAAACCGGGCATTTCTGGTGGGTCACTAATAGTCACCACAACTGACCCCTTTCGGTCCCTTCATTGGGCATTGTCACCATCAAGAATAAAGCCCTGTCACATGACATAACAACTTACTTTGGGAGGGAAATGAAAAAGCACTTTTGAAAAATACACAGAGATGCATCCATGTTCCCTCAATAAAAATTGCAGGGTGCTCCCCAGCAGTTGGGATCTATAATGCTGAAGAGACCCTTACACATGCAAGGCTTGTGCCCCAGCCTTTTGAGTTTTCTCCCTGCCCTCCATAAAACTTTTTAAATAAACATAGGATAAATATACATGCAACATATTTGGAATAAATATAACTTGGGTTCTAATAAGAACTGAATAAACAGTTTTTAAAAGAAGAGGAAGGTGGAGAAAAAGAAGGAGGAGGAAGAGAGAGAAGCAGGAGAAGGAGGAGGAGAGAAGAGGACTAAAAAGAAAAATCTAACCATAAAAATTCTTTGTTTGCGACTTTTTAAAAATTTACAGGCTAGTTTGTATGTTGTCCCGCCAGCTCAACCCAGATCACAAGCCCAGAGAAGCAGATGTATGCATTTCCCTGGAGAAGCAGACACCAGGGGACACCAAGGGGAATCCAAATTCATGGAGGAAGGAAGGGCAGAGGGGGACAAAGTGGGCACCAAAAGCCAACCTCCCCACCCCCACCCCAAAACAGATGTCTGCCTGGCGGTCAGACTTTCTACCTTCCCTTCCCATTGCTGCTGTGTCATGATGCACAGCTGCACACCTTCTGACGTGTGCACACTCGGAGGTGCTCACAAGGACCAACTTAGGGGTTGGGGGTCCCGTTAGCAGAGTTGCAGGGATGGGCCAGTGGCAGGGCAGATGCGCCTGGGGGTCGGTCTGTGGCCTCATGCATGCAAGACAAGTGCTTTTGGGGCCTTTGAAGATAAACATTTTTTTCTGCTTTAACATTTTAAAATTTATTTATTTTTTAATTAGTGAGTCACAGTGAGGGTACAGTTACAGATTCACACATTTTCGTGCTTGTTTTTCCCTCATGCAATGCTTAAGAGCCCATCCCTCCACCAGTGTCCATTCTCCACCACCAATGAACCCAGTATCCCTCCCACTCCCCCAGTCCCATACCCTCCACCCCACCCCGCCTCTGTGTCGGGGCATTCCAATTTGATATCTCTCTTTCCTTTTGGATGTTGTGGTTTAAAATAGGGGTATTGAGTGGTCATCCTGTTTAGTCTCTAGTCTACTTTCAGCACGCAGAAGATAAACATTTTTAAATGGGGGCTAAGGATGTAGCTTACAGATCATTTACCTTGCATGTGTGAGATTTTGGATTTGATCCCTGGCAATACAGAAAGTGGAAAAGAAAAGAAAGATAAAAGAAAAAGAAAAGAAGGAAAAGAAATGAAAAATGGGGGTGGGGGGATGGAGGAAATTTCTTAGAGAATAGGTTTTTCCTACTATGCACATGAAGATTTTGAGTGGGTAGAAAGGGCTGGGTTTTCTGCTGCCTACTTTGTGATGATTAACAGAATAGGGAAATGAATATCTTTTGTCCTTGAGATCTAAAGAACTTACTTTTGTTTTGATTTTACTTTTGGAATAAATCACTTGTAAGTTAATTGAATGGGTTCTTAGAGGAAGTATATGTGATTATAATAGCTTTATAGAAAGTGACTGTTCCTACTGGAATACTTGGTTTTTTTTTAAGACATATTTAGTCAAATGCTTCATTCTCTTTCATTCTTTCAGCTACACTCAGTCACAAATAATTTCCAAATTTATATTTCCAGCCAAATTTGTATTTCCAGCACTGTAACTTCTAATTGCTTCTAACTTCTAACACACGTCTAACTGCTGTCTTGATATCCAGAGACCATGTCTAGAACTTCATATTTCTCTCTAGTCTATATCTTAAAAATTTCTCAATATAAGTAAAATTGTTATCATCATCCTTTATTCAAGTATAAATATTGGAGACCTCTCTGATCCCTTGTTCTACCTACACACATTTATTTATATTTCCAATTTAATTTTACACTTTAAATATTTTTGATGTATTCCATCCTCTATATTTCTACCTGTTGACTTAGACTTTCATCATCTCTCACCTGGACTTTAGTAATAACTTCCACCATCTCTAACTGTACATTAAATCCCTTTATTGCATCTCCCATACAACCACCAAAGTTACATCCATTCTTAAACACAAACAAGCCCATGATGCTCTCCTTCATCCCTAATGCACTCAGGACTTGTCATAAGAACTTTAGGCTACCCTTTACTCCAAATGTCCCAATTCAAGAGATTCTAATTTCTTCCCTTTGACTTTGCAATCAGCACACATCTCACATGGGAGCGCAGAGTTCTTGCCTGTACTTTCCTGGCTCTCTTCTCTTCCATACCTCGTCATTAAGAACAAGATGTCTTTAGGCTACCCCTCCCTCCAAACTGTAGGCTACCTCTCCCTCCATTAAATTGATCTCTCCTGTTGTGTTATGAGTTTCTTTTTTTCCCCTTTTCTATTTTTTTCCCTGAACTTTCATCTTTATTTTTGATAACTTTTTGGCAGGCTTTGGGCCACTCCCACTGGTCTCAGGGCTTCTTTCTGGCTCTACACTCAGGATCACTCCAGGTGCTGCTCAGGGGACCATATGGGGTGCTAGAGATAGAGCCTGGGTTGGCTGTGTGCAAGCGAGTACCGTACACACTGTACTATGCTCTGGCCCCACACCTTTATTTTGTTGTTTTGAGGCCACATCAAGTGATGCTAAGAGGCTACTACCAGTTTTGTGCTTAAGAGTCACTTGGGCTGTGCTTGGGGACCTGTGGTGCTGGGGATTGAACCTGGGCCTGGCACATCGAAAGCATTTGCTCAGCCCATTGAGCTATCTAAGAGTTTCTCTTATGAACAAGAGTTGTGATGCAGTTACCGTAACTGTAGCATTTAAACACAGTTCCTAGCACGCAAATGGTACTAAATACATGAGAATTGCATGAATGAATGATGTATGCTGATTCAATTGGTGGATTCTATAAATGCAAAACTATAATGATAATTTTAATGGCTTCAAATGCTGCTGCTTTTTCAGTTTTGTAGGCTCTATTACTTATATATAAAAATATTTATCAATTATATAAATATATACAAATATTTATCAGTTATTTCTTATTTGTGATTTTTAGTGTAAAAACATACTGAGATCCAAAACATTTTATTAACCTAGTTGCAATGCATTTTCAAGTTTCTATTTATTTTCAGTATTTTTAATGCAAGTGATCTTCACATCACTTTTTAAAAATTTTTTTAAAAAATTTTACAGGTTTTCGAAACTTGCACATTGATGACCAGATCACTCTAATCCAGTATTCATGGATGAGCTTAATGGTGTTTGGGCTTGGGTGGAGATCCTACAAACATGTGAGCGGGAAGATGTTGTACTTTGCACCTGATCTGATACTAAATGAGTGAGTAGAGATTTGATTTTTGTTTTTATTAGCATTAAAAGTGTATATGTAGGATTATCTTGAAAGTAGTAACTTCCAGACATGATCATATATTTAGTATTCTAAATCATATAATTTTTCTAAATGATGTCTTAGAATGATCCCAGAAGAGGCTGGGGGCTGGGGGTAGTACAGCAGGCAGGGCACTGGCCTTTCACACAGCTGACCCAGATTTAATCCCCAGCATCCCATATGGTCCCCTGAGCCCTGCCAGGAGTGATTCCTGAGTGCAGAGCTAGAAGAAACCCGTGAGCATTGTCAGGTGTGGCCCCCTAAAAAAGAGCAAAGAAAAAATCTTAGTATATAACTTGATTTGACAATGTTAACAAATTTATATTGTTATTTAGTATTTCATATTTGGAACTTATCTTTGTCTCAATATATAGTGAGTTAACTTTAAAAAAAATTCAACTGCGTATTTATGAATATACTTAAAAGTAAAATGAACTATTTTAGTTTGTCAAATTAAAAATGCATAAAACTTGATATTAAAGAATGAAATGAAGCAAATTATATGTATATACATATATATATTATATGCTTGCCTTGCATGTATCTAAATCCAGGATCATTGGCAGTATCATATATGGTTCCTCAGAGTAAGCCCTGAGCACAGAGCTAGGAGTAAACCCCAAGCACCATTGGGTGTGGTCACAAAATAGACGAAAAAGTGAAAAGAGAGCCGGAATGGTGTGCAGCAGAGAGGGTGCTTGCCTTGCACATGGCAGACCCCAGGTTCAATCCTGGCATGCCATGTAGTTCCCTGAGCCTTTCCAGGAATGATCTCTGAACATAGAGCCAGGAGAAAGCTCTGACCACTTCTGGGTGTGCCCCCACTACTGAAAAAAGTAAAACTAAATATTTGAAAGTCCTAACTTACATTTTTTTTTCTTTCTGGGTCATATCCAGCGATGCACAGGGGTTAATCCTGGCTCTGCACTTAGTAATTACTCCTGTCGGTGCTCAGGGTATTGTATGGGATGCTGGGAATCAAACCTGGGTCGGCCGCGTGCAAGGCAAATACCCTACTCGCTGTGCTATGGCTCTAGCCCCAAAAGTCCTAATTTACTTTTTAAAAGTAAAATTACCCTCTTACCTAGAGGATAAATTTGGCTGGTAACTTTTTAAACAAAATATAAATATTTTAATTTGCTTGAATATTTTTCTACGTAGAATCTTAAACTAAAAAATACTCCGATTGGAATTATTTACATTATTCTCTAATGCTGACAGATTTCATAATAATAATTTTTTATTTTTAGTTTACATATAAATTTAATATGTTTTATTATATTTTATTAGAACCTGTATGGCAGGATTAATTTTTGCTCTTCTGAGTCAAAATCTCGTTTTGTCTTTACTCTTCCTACTAACTTCATCAGACTAACATAAAATGCTACAAAACAGAACGATTGAAAAGTACCTTAAGTAAACTTTCTCAACCTTTAGACTTTGTTTGACCTTGTAATTATTTAATGCTCCTAATGTTCTTTTCTATATCACTGTACGTTCCCCAAGAATAGTTCACACTGTGATTATTCAACAGGAACTAAATACTCTGAACTATTCTATACTGCTCAGTTTTAATGTGCTGAGTCTATTGTTCCCTTGGATTGCACACATTTTGAACATTTTTTAAATCAAAAAAGGGATCAGTAAATATATTTCCAGAACATTCATCAGCTCCATATTCTCAACTCCTACTACTTTGTTCTACTTTCTCGTTTTAGGTTCTAAAATGTGATGAGAAGAATAAATGTTAATAGGCTGTGTTTCATAGATTTCCTATCTTTAAGTTTTCTTGCACTTAAAAATCAGTATGTGATATTGAATTTGTTTGTAAAAAGCCCTTCTTAATAGGAGTAAGGCAATTACTAACTCTCATGTGCTCTGATACATTATTTAACTGGTTAAGACTCCATTTGTTTTTCCCCCGTTGCCTTTTCTTGCATGTGCCATTCGCTGTCCAAGGCAACGGATGAAGGAATCGTCATTCTATTCCTTATGCCTCACCATGTGGCAGATCCCACAGGAGTTCGTGAAGCTCCAGGTCAGCCATGAGGAGTTCCTCTGTATGAAAGTCCTGCTGCTGCTTAATACAAGTGAGTGATCACAAGAAACATAGCACGAGACCCTCCTAATTCTCTAGGAAACCTCAGACAACTTTCCATATCATGTATGATATCATGTATTCATACATGCCTATCATGTATGAATCACAGAAAGTGCAAAGGAGGAAAAGCCGATCTAGTGTCAAATACATAAATGAAATTAGATCCGACTTCTGAGGATTCTGCTGACTCTATGATATCAGACTAGCTTAGCTATTCTGCAAATGCTGATTTTTTTAAACACGGTGGAATGACTCCTCCCAATAGGTATCATAATCAATGCTGTATATGCACAAACTCTGGAATTCACTCCCTAAAATACACCAGTTTGCTTTTCTCTCTTCTCTTCATGTTCGGATAATCTACTACAAAGATGAGTAACTTGACACATCCACAGTTTGTTTATCACCATAGCCACAGAACAGTCGGTTAGCAAGAAAACACAGGATTCCTCCCTTTTCTTGAGGCTTAGAATCTTCTCAGATCTGCTAGAAGGAAAGAACTGAGTGAGAGAGAAAAGGTCTGCAGGTGAGGCCTGGAGGGACAATGTACTGCTGAACCCCCTCTAACCTTAGAGAGGCTGAGACATGCTCACCACCCCAAGCTACACACCTGGAAGGGAAAGAGGTGCTGATTCAGAGACCCACATTCCTCGCTGACTAAAAAGATGGGTACCCAGCCTCCTCATGCTTTCACGTAGACAAAGAATTCTCATGCCTCAGTGGAGTCTGTGTGTGTTTGGGATGTGTAAAACTGATTGTTGTACTTTGTATGTTTTATGTGCCTTTTCCATGCACATGTAGGCTCAGTGCTTGAATACGTGAGTCGCTCCCTAGTTCAGCCATAGAGATTTAAAAGAGAGCCACAGGGATCTTAGGTAGATGGTGAGGCAAGGGTCTCTCTCAATAGCTTCTGTGCAGGAGCATCTTTCTTGTAACACAACCACTAGTAGTGGAGGTGGCTAAGAGCATAGTGTGGAGAAAATGGCAGAAAAACCACCAGGAGGAATGGCAGGAGAGAATGAAGCACTTAATGAGAGAGTTTCCTGCATGAAACCTGGGTGAAGACAGGGAGCAGTGCAATTTCTGCAAATCCACCCCAGCCCCATCCTTCCACCCTTGGGAACCCTATTTGGAGCAGAAACCTCCCAACTTAATTAGATGCAAAGCATAACAGATGTTGACTAGTCCAGAGAGTCAACTGGAATAAACTTAATATTTCTATTGTTAATACCTGTCCCTCTTCTCTGGATAATAATAGATCCTACAGCAGTTAGGCCAGAGATGATTTTAAGATCTCCCAAATTAGTGGAAATTGAGAGCCTAATTCCAGGTTAATGGGCTCCATTATGCTGGCAAACCAAACAACCCCAAAGTCTCAGTAGCTTAATAAACTATTTCTAAGTGTGTATTTGCTCCACTCTGCATTCAGTGTAGGTCTACAGATAGGTTGTACCCAGATGTGTGGAACTTTGAAGACGCTATATTGACATGGGCTATCATGTCACATCCCTATCATAAGGGAGTTAAGTGACAGGCATATGATCTCCAAGTGTTCTCACGTAGTTTTAAAAGCAATGTTCTTGGCCACTTGCAACTTCAAGAAGAGGGAAAAACAAATATTAACATAGACTAAAGACTTTATCTTAAATGACGTTCTTAGCACACAGAGGGAGAAATATTTGTTAACATTGTACTTGACAATGGTTTATATAATTTTGCTTCAAAAACATCTTCCATGAAAGAAAAAAGTAGATAAATGACTTCATCAAAATTTAAGATACCTCTGCATCAAAGGACACAGTCCTTTGTGAAAGGAACTGTGAAAAGACAGTCCACTAAATGGGTGAAAATATTTGAAAATTATATATCTACAATAAAAATAATATCCAATTTTAGAACAGTGAAACTATCTTGTTTACTTATCCTTCCCTTTCTTTTCTCAAGTAAAGTTTTTACTGAAGTCCACAAAAAAGGGAGGGAAGCTTTCTATCTAGCATCTAACTGCCTTTGACTCAGCTTCTCCTAATTTTCCGTTAAGAGTTTTACAAAACATCGTAAAACACACAGCATGTGGGATCAAGAACATGGAAGAAAATTTTCCAATCATATTATAGTGGTCAAGGTAAGGAGCTCAAAGGAGAGAGTCAGAAGGAATTCAGAGAGCTGGTTCATAGATCTGAAATTTATAGAAGTGATAAATTTATAGGAGAACAATTTCAGAGATATCCCAGTAGCATGGGATAAGATCTTACTGGATTTTATCATCACGTATTTGAACCTGTGGTTGGTAGTGATATTAAAGTATGACAGGCAGAGTAGGATGAAACTTGATTGGCTTTTAGAGTTAGGATATTAGATTTGTTTTTCATCCTGAAAGACAGATGGCTGGAGTAAATATTTAGGGCCGCTAGATTTCAGCTCTTGAAATCTCGGTGGGAAAATATACTTCAATAATTAAAAGAAAATAAACAACTTCATAGTTGTGTTTAAGAGCAAGGAAGTTGTAGAGACTTAGAAGTTTATGAAGAGTTATGAAGGTTTGTAATTGCTGTTATATGAAATTACTAGAAAGCTAGATCATAAATATAGAGTTTATACAGACAAATGTGAATACAACTGTCTCGTTTTCCATTAGGCAACATATTCCCAAATTTTGCATATTTCTAAAATTACTCTTAGAAGTTTTCAGGAATAAGATATTCTAGAGACTTACATGAAGACAAAAAATTGAAGAGAAATAAATTTGTTAAAAATATAGGGGGAAAGTGATCCAGCATACATGCAGCTATAAACTAAACCAAAGCAAGTATTTGAGAAAAGATTGATGAATGATTGGTGCACTTTTTCTTGTGGTGCTAAAGTATTGTGGAGTTAGCCCTTGCCCAGTGGGTGTGCTTTTGAGCAAGATAAAATCATCAGACTGTTGATAAAGTTGTTTCATAAACTAAAGTTTTCTTATATTTACTTAGTTGCTTCTGTTATATTGTCCCTAAAACTCAATGTCTATATATCCTAAAATAGCATTATCTTTTATCTATTTATTTGTATCTTAATTATTTTTTTTTTGCTTTTTGGGTCACACCCAGCAATGCACAGGGGTCACTCCTGGCTCATGCACTCAGGAATCACCCCTAGCGGTGCTCAGGGGACCATATGGGATGCTGGGATTCGAACCCGGGTCGGCCGCGTGCAAGGCAAACGCCCTACCCACTGTGCTATCGCTCCAGCCCCTTATTTGTATCTTAGTTATTTATCAAAAGAAATCACTACACAGCTCAAATTTATATATAACTTTTATGTCTTTTTTTTCTTTTTTTTTGCTTTTTGGGTCACACCAGCAATGCTCATGGGTCATTCCTGGCTCTGCACTCAGGAATTACTGCTGGTGGTGCTTGGGGGACCATATGGAATGCCAGGGATTGAACCCAGGTCGGCCACATGCAAGGCAAGTGCCTTACCCGCCCCAGTTTTATGTAATTTTGAAAATAAAAAATGTGACTGTTCTCATGTCTTCCAGTTCCTTTGGAAGGTCTACGAAGTCAGAACCAATTTGAAGAGATGAGATCAAGTTACATCAGAGAGCTCATCAAGGCCATTGGTCTGAGGCAAAAAGGAGTCGTCTCTAGCTCACAGCGTTTCTATCAACTTACAAAGCTCCTGGATAGCTTGCATGATGTAAGTATTTTGCCCACTATTTGCTTTGTTTCTTTAGAAACCATCTGTGACTGAGACCTTTGCTATTTGTCTTTCTCCTGGTGACAGATTTCACAGAACTTGACCCCACCTGAGCTCCATCCAAGCAAAAGTCGAGATTTCATCTTTTCTCATAGCTTACTAGTATTTCATTAATTATATATACCATGATTACTTTTTCTTTTAAAAAATATTACAAGGACAAGAGACATAGTACTGTGGAAAAGTAGCTTGTGACCTAGGGTTTGATCTTGAGTACCACGTATAGTTTCCTGAGCACTGTCAGAAATGATCCTGAGCACAGAGCCAGGAGTGAGCCAGGTATAGCCCAACCCCCTAGTCCTTGATTTTTTTTTAAAAAAAGCATTATAGTTTAGACAATGTGGTTACTAAAGTGCTTAAGTTGATAGTATTGCGCAACAAAAGTGTGGCACAGCACCCCCACTACCACAACTTCTTTATCAGTTCATCTGTAATATATTTGAGTTGTTACCAGATTTTTGCTATTGTAAACAGCTGGGAATAAAACGTGCTGCAGGGGCTGGAATGATAGCACAGCGGGTAGGGTGTTTGCTTTGCACATGGCCCACCTGGGTTCAATCCCCCCACATCCCGTATGTTCCCCCAAGCACCACCAGGAGTAATTCCTGAGTGCAGATCCAGGAGTACCCCTGAGCAATGCTGGGTGTGACCCAAAAAGAAACAAAACAAAACAAAGTAAAAAAGTGCTGCAATGAGCATAGGAGTGCATGTAACTTTTTGAAGTAATAGTTTTGTTGTCTGGAGACAGATACCAAGAATCTGAGTAGCTGGGCCGTATGGTAGTTCTAGTGTTCATTTCTTGAGCAGCCTTGATGCCATTTTCCATAAAGGGGGAATTGCCTCAATATTCTATCCCCACCAACGGTGGAGAAGGGTATCTTTCTCTCCTCATTTCCACCAGCACTGGCTGTTTCTGGTCTTTTTCACATAGGCTGTTCTCTCTACTGTAGGAGGTGATCTCGTTGTTGTTTTGATCCTCATCTTCCTGGTAATGACTGCTATGAAAACTTTCTCATACATTGATCAGCTATCCCTCTGGTCTGTCATCTCTCCTCATTCTTTGCCAGGATTATTTGTTTTATTATAGTTGAGTTTGGGGAGTCTTAATAATTTTTTAATAGTTTCCCTTTCAGATATATCAAGAATATGTATTTGTTCCCATTCAGTAGAATGTCTTTACATTTTAGTCCTGAGTTCATTTTGTTTTTTGGGTCACATCTGGCTGCCTGCCAGGAATGATCCTGGTCACTTAGAGCCAGGAGTAAGCCCTGAGCATAGTCAGGTGTAAAACCCCAAAATAAAAAAAAATAAAAATAAGTTCTTTAAGAAAAAAAATATAGTCCATCAGAAAGCAATATTTATCATATAAAATTGTTGACATTGATTTAGCCAAAAGAAAAAGGGAAAAAGAGGAATAATGCCATTTAGGGAATGAGGAGGAAATGTGTGTGTAGTTAAGAAGGTGGTATAGAGTGTGAGTAGAGTGTGTGAATCCTTACTTTTCTATATAAAAACTTAGTAATGTGAAGTTAAAGTTTTAAATTAAAAAAAACAAAGTTCAAGAAACTTTACCAAGGAAGAAATACGAATGGCCAAAAGGCACATGAAAAAGTGCTCTGCATCACTAATCATCAGAGAGATGCAGATCAAAACAACTTTGAGATACCACCTCACACCACAGAGACTAGCACACATCCAAAAGAACAAAAGCAACCGCTGTTGGAGAGGATGTGGGGAGAAAGGGACCCTTCTTCACTGCTGGTGGGAATGCCGACTGGTTCAGCCCTTCTGGAAAACAATTTGGACGACTCTCAAAAAATTAGATATTGAATTCCCATTTGACCCAGCAATACCACTGCTGGGAATATATCCCAGAGAGGCAAAAAAGTACAATCGAAACAACATCTGCACATGTATGTTCATCGCAGCACTGTTTACAATAGCCAGAATCTGGAAAAAACCCGAATGCCCCAGAACGGATGACTGGTTGAGGAAACTTTGGTACATCTATACAATGGAATACTATGCAGCTGTTAGAAAAAAGGAGGTCAAGAATTTTGTAGTCAAGTGGATGGGCATGAAAAGTTTCATGCTGAGTGAAATGAGTCAGAAAGAGAGAGACAGACATAGAAAGATTGCACTCATCTATGGTATATAGAATAACAGAGTGGGAGACTAACACTCAAGAACTGTAGAAATAAGTACCAGGAGGTTGACTCCATGGCTTCGAGGCTGGCCTCACGTTCCGGGGAAAGGTCAGCTCAGAGAAGCGATCACCAACTACATTGTAGTCGAAGGCCATGTGGGGGAAGGGAGTTGCGGGCTGAATGAGGGCTAGAGACTGAGCACAGCGGCCACTCAACACCTTTATTGCAAACCACAACAGCTAATTAGAGAGAGAGAACAGAAGGGAATGCCTTGCCACAGTGGCAGGGTGGGGTGGGGGGGAGATGGGATTGGGGAGGGTGGGAGGGACACTGGGTTTACGGGTGGTGGAGAATGGGCACTGGTGAAGGGATGGGTTCCAAACTTTGTATGAGGGAAGTATAAGCACAAAAGTGTATAAATCTGTAACTGTACCCTCACGGTGATTCTCTAATTAAAAATAAATAAATAAAAATAAATAATTAAAAAAAAATAAAAAAAAATAAAATAAAAGCCAAAAGTCAAAAAAAAAAAAAAAACAAAGTTCATTTGAAAATTAGATCAGCTTGAAAGTATTGTCTAAGATTGCAATAAGGATGGGAAGAGGATGGTTTTATTGTTGATTCTGCTTTTCAAAATTTTTTATTTTTGTTTTGTGTTTGCAATATAAGTTGACTTTTAAAATTATATGCATCAGGGGCTGGAGCGATAGCACAGCGGGTAGGGTGTTTGCCTTGCACGCGGCCGACCCGGGTTCTAATCCCAGCATCCCATATGGTCCCCTGAGCACCGCCAGGGGTGATTCCTGAGTGCAGAGCCAGGAGTGACCCCTGTGCATTGCCAGGTGTGACCCAAAAAGCAAAAAAAAAAATTATATGCATCAATTACTTTGACATAAAAATGTTAAATTAAGGAGCCAGAGTGATAGTACAGCAGGTAAGTCTGTACCTGCTTATTTACCTTGCATGAAACCTAGCAAATTCAATCCCTGGAATCCCATATGGTCCCAGAGCCCAGCCCAGAATAATCCCTGAACAGTGTGGTCCCCCAAACAAATAAATAAATCACAGTCCACTACATGAAATGGTTTTTTTAAAGTTAGATTACAATGAATCATGCTCAGTTGTACAAGGAGGAATTAATAGATTATCATGTGGAAAGCCAGAATGTATAGGCTTTAGAAAATTATTGGATTTTTAAAATATATGTGTATATATTGTGCTTATACCTGGTTTGTCTCTATGCAAGAATGTCTCTATACAAGAAAAACAACCTTGAAAGAATTATGCCAGTATGCTCACATTGGCATAATTCACATTGGCATAAAAATGTTCACATTGAACTAAAGCAATAGCACAGCGGGTAGGGTGTTTGCTTTGCATGCAGCCAACCCAGGTTCGATTCCTCTGTCCCTCTCGGAGAGCCCAGCTAGCTACCGAGAGTATCCCACCCCTACGGCAGAGCCTGGCAAGCTACCCGTGGCATATTCGATATGCCAAAAACAGTAACAACAAGTCTCACAATGGAGACGTTACTGGTGTCCACTCGAGCAAATCGATGAGCAGTGGGATGACACTTCACATTTGTTATCCTGTTGTGCTATGAATTGCTTTCATTTCTTTGTCAGACGTCTCCAAACTTATTTAGTCTACAATTCCCTTTACAGAAAAAAAATCACTCAATTTTCACCCTCCAGAAATCTATCTTTTTTAAGTGAATAAACAGTGCCCCCAACTTAAGCCTCCTCTCCATTTGCTCCAAATATCACTAGCAAACTACTACCTGGGTGTGGGTAGGGGATGGGCTGGCAGTATCATCTACTTTGGGAAACACTGCTTTAAGTCAGCAGTGTTTCATCATAAAAAAATAACTTTCACATATTATCCTAGAAAGTGGAAGATGTTACTTTCATACTGCAAAGGAGAAAATTTTGTTTGAATAGTATATGATTTATTGTTTATTTCACTTTTTTCTTTATCCATTTGCTAAATCAACAGCTTGTGAAACAACTTCATCTCTACTGCTTGAATACATTTATCCAGTCCCGGTCACTAAGTGTTGAATTTCCAGAAATGATGTCAGAAGTTATTGCTGCACAGTTACCCAAGATTTTGGCAGGAATGGTGAAACCGCTTCTCTTTCATAAAAAGTAATGCCATTTTTGTCTTCAAGTACATTTGTGACATCATGCTGTGTAAAGTTTCGAGAAAATTGTGAGATTTTATTTTACTTTATAAAGTAAAATTAGAATTTTTGTATTGTTTGTGTACCCATATTTTTCTTTAAGTGTTTACAAGTTTGAAAAAAGTACTAAACTCGATCGCTAAAGTAAACAATATGCCCATATCATTTCATATCATTTAGGTGAATATTTTTAACCTTTACATTTAATATAACTCTTCACAGGAAAATAGTTTATGTGTGAAAATAAAGACTTATTGTACATGTTAATTCTAGGTACCTTCCTTTGTGTTGTTGGTTGTATTAACAAAATGAACCTTTAGAGCGATATGTAAAATTTATCTACATCAATGTATGTACTTTGTTGTGAAAGTTTGTGAACTCCATCAGATTTTCATTAGGGTTTTGGATGAAAAAAACATCAGGATGAAAAATCTTGGAAATCTCTGCTATGGACTGATGTCTCTCAGACTGGGCAGGGCCCCACTAGATGTCTGGAAAGAGAACGGCAGGATGACAGGGCTTCTGGGTTCTTGCACATTGCCTTTGGGGGCTGCCCTCTCCTGAGATGTGTGAATCAAAGCCGGGTGTCCGAGACTGTGACTGAGTCCACTTTCTACTGTATGAACCCCGAACATGGTCTCAAAACCCCTGCATCCTGCTTCCTCACCATGGACACTGTGAGGTTATATATCCCTACCAAGTGTTCCTTGCTCCAGAGCTTCTCATTAACATTTTCCTAAGCTGAGGAAGGAAGGAAAGAAGAAAGAGAATAAGGAGGAAGAAAGAGGGGGAAAGGGCACAAATATTATTCTCTTTCTTCACTTAGTGGGACTTAGTCGATGAATCACAGGTTGAAATTTTTTGAGTGCCTTTGGTCCATTTCTAAGAGAGATAGCCAGGAAGTACTCTCTATTGGCTTGAAAAAATACATCCAATTATAATAACTAGGAAACACATGATTCATATCATTATATGAACTGAAGTGATCCATTAGGAGATGAAAAGGAACTCTTTTCCTGAAGTGAATCATGGGAGATCCAATTTTTAAAAATAGATACACACTTAACAGGAAGCACCAAGTTCATATCAATTGCAAATGCTCCAATGGAAAAAGGTTCTCTTTCCTAGAAAAAATAATTTATGACAATTTTAGGCCTCTATGGAAAATATATATGTAGATATATATCTTTTTTAAAAGATTAGAGAAAGTAGTCTATCAAATTATTTTTGAAACTTCTTTCAAATGAGACCTTATCTTACAAGTCTCTGTATTATCTTATCTCCATACCACTTTCTGCAAATTACTAGTTATTAAGAAAATCAAAGTAATTTTGAAAATATTTACTAAAGTCTTGATTTCTTAATGCATGTTTTGCTGTTTGGGCCACACCCTGTGTTGCTCAGGGATGCTTCACCTCAGGGCTGGAGGACCACGAAGTGGGGGGAGGGATCTGTCACTCAGGTTTGCTTGGGGGAACCTCACAGTCGGGGGAGGGATCTTCCACTCAGGTTTTCTGAAGGCAAAGAATGCACACTAGCCCTTTGAGCTAGCTCCCCTAGTCCTGTGCATTTTCTTTTTCCTTTTTTTTTCTCATAAACAGCTTGTAGACGATGGGAAAATCCAAGATCATGGCATCAAAGTTCTGTTCCGGTGAGGACCTAACATTTAGCTATGTCTTTTTGCTGTGGAGAAAGCCTTCCCCATGGGCTATTTTATAAAGACAGTAATTCTAGTCATATCCTATTGCATAACCCCTTGCCAAAGCACCCCCTCATAGTAACATTACATTAGGAAGTAGGTGTTGATATGAATTTTGTAGGGACATGGGCATTCAGAAATAGTATTGCTGGATCACTGGATGTACATGAGATTAATTTCCTATTAGGATAAAAAATTTTCCAAGTGGCTGTAAATCATCAAGGCAGTGTGTTGTTAAAGACCATTTAAAAATTTTTAATTTTTACTTATAATTTTATTACCATTCTGGTTTTTAAATTGATTCATCATTTCTCACTATGGCTTTAATGAGAAAAAGGCATCATTTCATGTGTTAAGGATATTAGTATGGCATTTGCTGTGAAATGCCTGTTCAGAGACTTGCTCATTTTTCTGTTGAGTTGTTTTTCATATTGATCCTACAGATAAGTCCTTTGTTAAATATATGTGTGCCAAAAATCTTTAACTCTGCCTTATCCACTTTTAATGTCTTTGTGAACTGCATTGAATTCCAATGTAGTATAACTTTAGGATGTGAAATTTTTATTGCTTAAGATTTCTCTGCATTTCGAGGTTATAAAGATATTCTGTGTTTTATTCTATCACTTCTAAGTTTTTCCTTTTATTCCCATTTATTTATGTATTTTTATTTTTATTAAATCACTGTGAGATACACAGCTATTAAGTTGTTAATGATTGGGTTTTGGTCATACAATGTTCAAACATCTATGTCCTCACCAGTGTACATTTCCCACCACCAATGCCCCAGTTTCCCTCCTTCCACCCCCCCCATCCTCAGTCAGCCTTTATGACAAGCACTTTTCTTCTCTATTTTTCTCTCTCTCCCTCTATTCTCCTCTCCCTCTCCCGCTCTTCCTCTCTTTCTCCCTCTCTACTTTTCTCTCATCTCTCTTTTGTTCTCTCTCATCTCTCTCTTTTGTGCTCTCTCTTTTGTTCTCTCACTCCCTCTCTTTCTCATCTCTTTCTATTTTTGCTCTCTCATCTCTCTTTTGTTCTCTCTGTTTCTCTTTCCTTTTGGACATTTTTGGGCATTATTGCAGTACAGGTACTGAAAGGTTAGCATTAAATCTTGTGCTTTTTTAATCACCCATTTACTTCTGCTATTCTTTCTTCATTTCTTTATTTGGGAGTCTTCGGGAGCTACTCTCAGTTTAGTACTGAGAGGCTGGTCTTGCAGTGCTCCGGGATCCATGCCACGCAGGGTTTATGCACGCAAAGCCTGTGCTGTGGTCATTGAAGCTGTTTAAGTCATCTCCTCGCTTCCCATCCCTTCAAGGAAGAAATACTTTCCAAAGAACCATATCAAAACAATCTTAATAAGAATTGACATAACCCCCAAAACAAGATGAAGTGTTTTCATCTGAGTAAAAATTGAGATGATAATATCACATAGCTGTTTCTTACCAATAACTTCTTTATGGAATATAAAAGAAATGAATTTTCATTGGGAATATAAAATAGCTCCAACCAAGATTCTAGTCTTGAATTTATTAGATCTATATTTCAAAATAATAGATAGTATAAAGTTCATTATAGTAAGTTTAACCCGTGTTCCAAATCACTTTAGCAGTCTCGTTAGTACATCATCTGCGTATCTTTTCCTGTGAACATGTAAGTTTAACATGCCATTGACTGCCATTCAGTCTTTCGGAGTCTGTATCTAGATTTGTTCTCTTACAACTACACTAAGTTGCCTTCCTAATTCCTCACTTAAAAGTGGCACAGACTCCAGTGGCCAACTGGTACTCAACTATAGCCTCACACTAGACTCTCCACATAAGCTTTTAAATAATAAAGGGGCTCCATCCTCTGAAACATTTTTCATCTGAGGGCCATATGACCACTGAGGGACCACATCAATGGGGGTTGGGGTTGCCAAGATCTGAGACTAGGGGTCCCACCAGTAGGACAGAGTGGGGCACGGGAAAGAAACAGGTTGGAAGAGTTCATGTGTGGATGGATAAAGGTTGGGAAACCTAACACCAAAACTGTTTTGATTCACTCTTCTTATTGAGGTGGGCACATGTTCATGTTCCAAGATGGTGTTTAAGCATCTGTTCCTGTGTGTGTTCTCTTCTTACCATTGTCCTAACTCTGCTTAGACATGCACAGCTCTAACCATCACTTTTTTGCACTTTCCTACAATCCCACTCATGTGTCAGCCTTCAATCATTCTGTAACATCTTCCTTCTATCTCCCAGACAGTGATTCTCTCATCTCTGTTTCTAGTGTAGAAATTACAGCAGTGCTCGGTAATACTGATTCTGACTATTCCACATGCCTGTGAGCTTCACTGCGGTAGAAAATAACATTTCTTGCTAAGCAATTGATCGACACTTTCCCTCTTTTCTGGTGTCTCCATATGTCTCTGTAAACAATAAAATTTAATGGATGAAATTTTATTTGCCTCCTTGGAAAAATTCCACAAATATCGTTGTTTCTATGTATCAGTAGTCTGAAGTGTTTTGTACTATTTAACTCATGACACAAATTTTCCTCATTTCTGATTTCATGCAACAAATACTTGTGGAGTACCTGTGAGGAAGAGTCTGGTAACAATAATATCAGAATTTAGACCTGAAGAGAGATTCTAACTCGAGAGATATATTTTAATAATAGATGCAAACTACAGTACCCAGCAAATAGCAGGTACTCAAATATTTGTTGAGTATGCAAATAAAAATATAATTTTATCTTGCTAGATGCAAAATATTATTATTTATATATTACTGTTGAGGCAAATGAAGCATGAAGATAGTAACTTTAAAATAAATATGAAATTATTGCTAATCGAGTTGTCTCAGTGATTTCTTTGACTGAAACCTATTATGTACACTCAACGACTGAAAAGAACTCGAAAAAGTTCTTGCATAAATGTTCTCTCATAAATGTTTTCTCAGTAAATGCATCTTGAATTTCTCCCATATACAGAAATCTACAAAGACATGAGTGGTTGGTTCCTTTCAGAATGGATTATGTGACATAAGTAAATAAATTAGGTATGGTTAAAAAAAAAAGTCATTGTTTTTACACTCAAGTAAGAACCCAGAGAACAATGGATGATTTGGGCATTTATTTTATTTTACTTTGGGCCATACCAGGCAGTACTAAGGGTCTTTTCCCAGGCCTTTTCTTGCAGATTGCTCCCAGTGGTCCTTGGAGGACCATGTAGTGCTGAGAATTGGTCTTTGGTCTACCACAAGCAAGACAAGCACCTTAACCCCTGTACTATCTTTCAGGATGCACAATATGATAATTTTATTATCCTAGCCTTGTTATTTTGTATGAATACAATAATTATAGGAATAATTTCCATAACATTTAATTTCCAACATATTTTCTAATTTTCCTGGTTTTATTCCATTATGAGGGAAGAAAATGTGGTGATCCAAGGACTGAGTTTTATCACTGTGGCAGTTGTGTTGCAAGAAAGTTTTATATTCTTCATATTGATTTTGATCCACAGTAAAAAATATCTAAAGACCATGATTTAGTATAGCAGGCTATGCTTTAAAAAATCTTTTCAAAAAGAACATAACTTTACCAGTGGAAAATATGCAGTTTCTAAATTTTATCTTCCATAAATTCCTATCTACTAGATCCCCATTCCAGTGTCATCATTACAATTTTATTTTTATTTTACTAGTCATGTTCTTTTGAGTAGTGCTAAAAAAAATTAAATCACAAAAAGACAATTTTTTTATCAGAGTATAATACAGAAGTTGCTGAAATGGGTTATTGAGTTACCAAAAATATTTTGTTAAAAATACTTGAGAAGTCATATGAATTTGAAGCAATTCTATTTCCAATATCAGCAAAGTAACAATTTTGTGGTGGTTTTATTAAAAACATGGTACTTTTTGATTCTACTACACTTACTCTTCATAGTCAGTGTTCAAATGATCTACATATAATATACATATAGTGTAGGCAATATTTTCTGCCAAAACTATGCCCTTTAAATAGGTCAACCTATGGCTTGTAAATCACACTCAACGACCATTATATATTTGATGTTTCCATGGAAAGAGCTAACGTAGGCCTCTGTACCATTTCTCTACCATACACAACTAAATGACCTTACACGTGTCATTTAACCTCTTTGATTAAATATTCTTTTGCCTAAAATTATTTTACCATTAAAAGAACTGAAAACAAATGAGATATTCAGAAATAGTAACTGTTATTGTTATGTTTTTATTAAGCCCTAGCTCTGGCTCTGATTCTATCACATTAATCTGGTATAATTGTAAATGTGATTATATTTTCTTAATGATATTGATTTTGAGCTTATGAATCTTTGGGGGGGTAAGAAGAAGGTGGAATGCACATATGTGAAGTTTGTGCTATCCCAGGATAATGGAGAGAACGTGACTAATGCACAGCCCTACTGGAAATCTTTGCTAATACATGCTCAGATTATTTTGACTTTGGTTATAATTCCACAAAATGAAACAATGGTTCTAGAAATAATGATGTATAACCTACTGCCATTCAAATAACAACCCTATTCTTTTTTGGTGGGGGAGGGTTTTTTCCCCATAGAGGTGCTCAGGGGCTCCTTGTCTGTTGCTGAGGATAGTGCTGAGGGCCTGTGCCAGGATCAGATACAGGGCTTCTGAATGCAGAGGGAACATGCTTCCTTTGAGTTTTCTCTGCCTTCCAACCTCTCCATTCTTTTGGAGGATTGGATACAAAATGCCCACCGGGCACCTTCATCTCATAGTTTGCTTTCCCTTCATGAGATGGTTATAAAATTTCTAGTTTTTTTTTCGGGAACATCTGAGCAATGTCTCTCATTTACACACAAAATTTCAGGATGGAATATAAATTCTTTCAAATATATTTTCAGGTCTCCAACCCATTCTCCAAAGACTCAAAACTCAATTGATTTTTGAGTTGAAAAGTATCTCACTGTTCTACTCAAAATCTCAACCAATATTTCCTTACTGTGAACAGATAAGCAAACACACCAAGGAATGGTTAACTTTCTTTCCCCCAAGGAATGGCTTTTACATAGTCATTAGATACAGAGAATTTCCATGTTGCTTCAATTTTATAGAAAGTACACAGGCAGATAATTTAGCAAAAGTTTGTCTTGTCCAAATTGCTTGTCCTCACATGACTTGAGTCATGTAATGAGTTTAATGGAAAGGAATAGCACTTGAATCACTGTATTTTCCTCTCCTGGGTTTGGAGAAATGGATGGTCTCTCTTTACCAAGCTTTTAAAATCTAAGAAATGTACCATCATTCTCTACTCTGGTCCTTGTCAAACCCATTGACAGACTAAAAAGCAGTAAAACAAATGATTTCTCATCCCCTAGTACAGATTCCAGCCCAACGCAGACTAGTTTACATTCAGATAACCATACTGTATGAGGGGGATAACCTGCCCTCCTCATGGAGGTCTTCTGGACGCTGGCTGGGACACAGAGAACCTCTATCTCCAGAATTAGGCCTGAAGCCCTAAAACCTGGAACAACTGAAAATAGGAAGCTCAGAGTTGTTTTCCTTTCATAATTGCTCCCGCTCATCTTTGGAGGAGATTTAAAACACCTGAGGCATCGTGGATAAATCGAAAAGCAGCTGTTCATAGTAGCAGTGATTTAGCGCAGACATTATCTGAGTATCCTAAATCCAGGGCGATGAAAACAGGAAGGGATCTGTCCCCACTGGACCGACCTCGCTCTGCCGCCAGCTCAGCACACATGCCCAGAGGCTGCGCCCACACTCGCCAGGGGCCTTCTGCAGCTGTGTGGTGGGAGCGGCTGACTGCTGGATCCACCCCAGAATGTCAACCTCGTTTTCAATTTACTGGCTCTGGTTGCTTTATGTCATGCTGACCCGACAGTTAAACACACATTTGTTTGCTTTCTTTCCACTCACAGAGCAAGGAGGAAACCATTACTTTTAAGCTTTAACTGACAAACTCTTTCAGAGAAATGAGAATTGAGCAGCTAAGAAAGCATCCCCTGCCCGCGGCTTTAAAGAAAATGTACGGTGTAAATAACAGCAATGTGACACCCTTGTCACAGTTAATATTTAGGTTGTCATCTCAGATTATTAGTTGTTTTGCAATTAATAGAAATAGAAATAAAATATATATGAATAACATAATTATATGGTATTTGCAAATAACTGCCTGTAGTTTACGTTCAGAAATATTTGAATCTGCTCTTAAGGCATCAAATTCTAATGTGTCTAATTTAAAGAATCAAACTATTCTACATGAAACCCACTTAAATATGTTTTCCTTGGTTAATAGTATAGAAATATTGACATCTATTTTACTATGTTTACTTTCCTATGAGTTATTTGGGGCGCGGGGTTCCTTATTTATAGAGAGAAGTTATCAAATTTTTTGCAGCTAAAGTGCCTTCTTACTACTTTCCAGAAAAAGATTCTAATTTGAAGTATCCACACATCAAACTATTACTATTAAGAAATAGATGAGATAGTACTTTGCATGTAGCCAACTCAAGCATAACATGTGGTCCCTTGAGCCCTGCTAGGAGTGGACCCTGAGTTCACAGCCAGCAGTAAGCCCTGAATACAGCCAGGCGTGGGACAAAAACAAAACCAAAATGCACTTCTCCATTTATCTGTGAGTTATTTGAGTATCTTAATTGGGATTGAGGAGGTAGGGAAGGGAGGAGGGGAGAAGGGAGAATGCAAGAGAGAAGGTAAGAATCAAAGTATCCTTTCAATTCTGTTTTAAGTCTGAAAAAAATAACTTCCTATCAGTATTTTGCATAAAAAATAAGTAACTAACACTCAATTTTCTACTCAATATAAGAAAAAATAGACCTTAAAACACTCACACACGTTTTCATTTTTCCCCCTCAAAGTCAAAAGATCTTCCTTTAGAACTATTTTATTCTTTAATAATTAAGTGTTTGCTGTGTTATGTGACCATCAATCTGCCAGACTGAGTCAGCCAATAACATTCGAGCTTCTACCTTCTCTGAATGCACAGTGGGGGCAGAGACAGGGAAACAGACATTACAATATGGTATAGTGAATGCTACATTGAGGAAATGCCAGAAACTATTGGGCCACTACCTAAAGCATGGCAGAGTTGTCCTGGGAAGTCTAAGCCAGACCAAAAAGTGGTTAGAATTTGGCTGAACATGCGGAATCAGGAGATGTGGAAGGCAGGAAGAGGCAAGAGCATTCCAAACAGGTGGGCAGCATAAACGCACAGAGCAGATGAGAGAGGAAGCCTGTGTGCAGTCGGGCCGATGAGGACACTGAAAAGAAAACTGGGTCCAGATCATGGAGTCTTCAGTGCTTTGTTAGACTCACATGGGCTTGATTCCTGCTGACAGCAATATGCCGCATGACTTGGTTTGTCACAGGAGAATGCTCACCTTTTGAGTTCATTTTCATACATCTACAGTGGAAGGCATATTGGGAAGGACATTGGAAATTCACCTTGCCGAGAAAGTGAGACTCCATCTGCTTCTGTCTGATGTGGGTTTCCAGGTGACAGTCATAAGGCAAATGCAAAGCTGTGAAAATTCAGTTATGGTGGGCAGTTAACAACAGCATGATGAATCCGTTTTCAATATAATGCTTAATATTTCATCTATGTTTTTCAACTAAAGGTAGATTTTTAGAGGAAATTTCTTGCATTTCACAAGAGTAGATTGAATTGGTTTGCTCCACTTCAGATAGCTGGAGGTTTGGCATTATTGCATGTGTATTTTTAAAGCAACTTACCAACAATTAATTTTACTACTATGTGATAATAAAAAACTAATTGCTTTATAGCTTACTGATGTGGCGTACTCGATGTGACAAAAACAGTAACAACAAGTCTCACAATAGAGATGTTACTGGTGCCCACTCGAGCAAATCAACGAACAACCAGAGGACAGTGCTACAGTGCTACAGATGTATCTCTCTACTGATAAATTAGTACACCCAAAACCTTCTACTGTGTGATAGTAACACAAATTTACTAAGGTGTGATAGTAACAAATTGCTATGTATCTTACTGATATATCTCTCTACTAATGAATTAGTACACTCAAAACTTTAATACAGGGGCTGGAGCGATAGCACAGGGGGTAGGGCGTTTGCCTTCCATGCAGCTGACTCAGGTTCGACTCCCAGCATCCCACTTGGTCCCCTGAGCACCGCCAGGGGGGTAATTCCTGAGTGCAGAACCAGGAGTGACCCCTGTGCATCGCCAAGTGTAACCCAAAAAGCAAAAAAAAAAAAAAAAACAAACAAACCAAAAAACCAACTTTAGTGCAAATACATGAAATTATGTACAGAGTGCAATAAAATCATCAAAACACTTTCTTTACCTGATGTTTTAAATTAATAACCAGCATTTCCATGTATATAGCTAGTGTATGTGACCTGAGTGGATATTAATAGAGATAAGTTTGGCATTATGTTGGCAATATCCTTAATGTGTGTGCAATTTACGGAAGTAAGGAGTGATTCTCAAAGAATTACATTGAATTCAATCAGTTGTTCATAAAGACTAAATACACGCAACTCTTTTTTGGTAAGATTCAATATTGTACAGCTTTGGCTACTCACATTGTTTCCTTATAAAAAATTTAATGAACTTAACAAAGAGCTGAATGAAATCTAACAGGGCTTAAAAACTATGATGGGGCCAGAACAGGTAGGGTGCTTGCTTTGACAGTATAGCAGGCAGGGTGCTTGCCAGGCAGTAGAGCAATTAGGAGGCGTGCCAGAGAGTAGAGCAGGGAGGGGGCTTGCCTTGCACTTGGCCGACCTTGATTTGATCCCCGCATTTCCTGTGGTGCCCTGGGCTCCACCAGGAGTGATCCCTGAGCGCAGAGCCAGGAATAAGCCCTGAGCATTGCTGCATGTGTCGGATGCTGCCCCGGGGCGGGTGGGGGGGGGCTGAGATGCAGGGATGATGTGGTGCGCATGCGCCGGACTCCTTTCTGCAGTCCTGGTCCCGCTTGTGCGCACAGCACGAGGCGAACAACCCGGTGTGTCCCTGGGCAGCTGCATCATGTGCACAGCGCTTGCACCCCGGCTGTCGGTCTAAGGTCACTGAGTGGTTCCTGTTCGCATATGGTCCAGGCTGTACCCCTGCTGCCTGCGCTATGCCCAGGGCCAAACTTAGGAGGGAACAAAGTCGGGACCTGGCAGTGTCCCCTGCGGGAAAACGCCCTGGAAGAAGCACCAGGTGTGTGTGGGGGGGAGTGGGCTGGTATCTGGCTGCGGGACCTGGGAGTTGGAATGTGTGCTTGTTGGGGCTCGGCCTGTACCCCTGGGAGACCAAGGCCCGTCTGCTGCCCTCCGCCAGCCTCTCAGGCCTGCTCCGAATGGAGGCAGCTTCAGGGGGGTCCTCCCCTCCTCCTGAGCTTGCTTCAGGCCACAGAGAACTGACCCTTTGTCTCTGGCTCCGCGGCCCCCATCTCCAGCTTCTCCCCAGGCTTCCATCAGGGTTTATGAGCAGAAATGATGCTGAGAAACTTGATGTTTGTGAAACCATGGGCTCCCCCCCTTGCCCCCGCCCCTTTTTAAAGTACCTGATGTTGATAGTGGGGTTTCTCTAATGTGAATTTATGAAGACAGGAGCGTTGGTTGCGGTTGTAAATGCCCGGGCAAGGGTGCCCCGGCGTGAGTGACTGTGGATATGAGAGTGTCTCTGTGTTTCTGATTTACCCCCGGGGCTGCAGCGTGCAGGATAAGCACCCTGACACTTGGCCCCTCCACCTCTTAAACAGCAGCATTTTGTCCAGTTGGAGAATGATGCACTAACCTTATCTGGTGGTGTTGAATTTCACCTTCCAAACAATCTGTTTCTTTTAAAAGAAGGAGAAGGAGAAGGGGGAGAAGGAGAAGGAGAAGGAGAAAGAGAAGAAGGAAGAGAAGGAGAAGGAGAAGGAGAAGGAGAAGGAGAAGGAGAAGGAGAAGGAGAAGGAGAAGAAGGAGGATAGAAGAATATTTTTCCAGTCTAGAGTGACAGTTGAGTGGGGAGGGCAATTGCCTTGCATGTGGCTGACCCTGGTTTCATTCCCAGAACCCCTTATAATACCCCCTAACACTGCCAGGTGATTTCTGAGTGATTCTGGAGTGCAGAGCCAGGAGTAACCCCTGAACATTGCTATGTGTGGCCCCAAAACAAAACAAAAAATAGAATCTTTTATGAAATGCAGAGATCTGTGAGTGGCAACTTTAGGGGCAGCCTGGGTTTCATGAAGTTTGAAGCATCCCCCTGAAGGCGAGATGCTTTCAGTCCTGGCTTTTCTGCTGTTGACTGGCGGTACTCAGTGTTGGAGGCTGTGATTTGTGAACACACTATCTCTCTGATGTGGTTGTACCATTTGCCATTTCATTTCTCTGCCTCAGTTGCCTTACCTGTTGAATGGGAATACTGCAGTTGGAAAATTTCTTTGGGGATTTGAGGATTGAATGAGGTGTATGAGTGTAGACTTGGAAGAGGGATTGGCACAGGTGACATGCTGTATAGGTAAACTTGTCCATTTTAGCAGCTTTTGATTTCATTTCCCAAAACACTTGTTCTTTGACAATAAGATAAAGTTTTATTTCAGTCACATTGCACTGTAGTAGTGCTTCAGGTGTACATTATTAAAATCCAGTACTTGTACCATTGGTTTAGCCTTCTGTGCTTTTAATAGCACAGTGGGTAGGGCATTTGCCTTGCATGAGGCTGACCCAGGTACAATTCCTCCACCCCTCTCTGAGAGTCCGGCAATCTACTGAGAGTATCTCACCCACATGGCAGAGCCTGGCAAGGTACCTGTGGCATATCCAATATGCCAAAAACAGTAACAACAAGTCTCACAATGGAGCTGTTACTGGTGCCTGCTCGAGCAAATCGATGAGCAATGGGATGACAGTGATACAGTGATTTGTACTATGTAAAGTTCATTTCTAAAAGTACTTCACCCTCCAATTTACCATCCCCCCTTTTTAAATCTACTCCTTTCATACTCTTGCCTCTTTCCCCCTGATAACCCTAATTTGGCCGTATGCCTAAACATTTTTGTCTTATTTAATTCATTTGTTTGGTTTTAATGAGTGTTACAAATGAATTAAACCAAATGCAATTTGCCCTTCTCTGTATGATCTATTTCACTAAGTATAATATTCTCCATGGGGTTGTTGTTAATGGTAGCATTTTGCCATTTGAAAACAGTAGCTCTCTGTGAACTGCATGTTTACCCACCAGTGGTCAGCTCTTGGCTTTTGTATATAGTGCTACAATGAGTGAGAGTGTGCTTTTCTTTGACAGATGATTAGTTACAGATGATTAGCACTGAAGGCTGAACCCAGTGGTCTCTAGAAGTCCATGCAGTGCCAAGGCTCAAACCCGGGGCCCTGTTAGTTTCCACAAGTGCTCTGGTCCTGGAAGTTTCTAAATAGCATTTCAATTAATGAAGTCATGAATGTTTCTGAGTTACACAGTCGTACACAGGACAGGATCAGACTGAGCTGAACCCACCATGTGAGACCCCTCTGTGTCTAGCCAGAATGCATCCAGTGAGGTTGCGTTTATTAAAGAATATCCCCAAGAACTGAAAATCAAAAGCACAGTGATACTTGGCAATATGCAGCTAGGAATGTGTCACGAGTGAATCACACATGGTCACTGAGTGGTTTCAGACACTTGTTCATGGCACAGAAGCACCCACCAAGAGACTTCCCCAAGTGTCGCCCCCTGAAACGCAATGCTTAGAGTGATGATCTCCAGCTTTCTGAAGCCCAATATTTTACCTACAAAGAAAAGAACATTTTCAACAGAGAACTTTGCTTTTATTTGTTTATTTTGTTGTTGTTGCGGGGGGGGGGGGCACACCTAGCAGTGCTCAGCATTTACTCCTGGCTCTAGGCTCCGGTGATCATATGGGGGGTGGGTGGGAATTGAACCCGGGTTGATTGTGTGCGGGGGGTCAGTGCCCTACCCACTCTACCATCACCCCAACCCAGACAAAAGATTCTTAATAGATCTGCTTTCCATTGTAGGCAATAGCATGGACAACAAACAAATCCAACTGGGCAAATAAAACTTTAAGTAACAACAAAAACCACACGGAGAAAGCTGCCTGTTTTATGGAAAGGCCCCGAAAAATAGTACCCTCCCTCCAAACGTAAAATGCTGATCTGGGGGAAACAGACAGTTTTTGTGGAAGCTGAAGTTAGGAGACTAGAACTGTGGAGCCCCCCATGGACATTCAGGCCTGGCTCTCTCCCCCTGGCCCTTTCTCACTTCACTCACCAGGTCTCTGTCCACAGACCTTGCCTTGTGATGGGAGATGTGGGAGAATCAGGCATGGAAAACAGGATGTCAGGGAGGGTTGCACATCCTTGTGGATTTCCCGGGTTTTTTCCTCTTGGAGAGTGTTTCATGACTATAAGAGACTTTCCTTTATAAACAGACTTTATAAAAAATATATATAAAGCATTTTAAATTAAGATTTATGTATGCTTAACAAAACAAAACTCTTCTCTACCTGCATCTCAGTTAAATATAGTTTATAACTGCCTCTGGGCAACAGAGAAGTATTTGCAGTCAGAAAACAGGATTAAGTAGGGGTTATCTGGGGACAAGAGATTATTGTTTGTACCTAAATTATCTGACTTGGCTATCTAAACTGGGCTGTATTCACTGGATTCTTATCTGGTAATTTGACTTTAGCTATGTAAATACCAAATACATTTCTTCTAAGGACTCAGAAAATGTTGAATTTACAGTGAAGAACTATTCATACTTTAGAGATTCTTTTCATGTTTTATAAATTTTTTGAGTAGAATTAAGTTACATATATTATGTGGACATATATGCTCTCGATGTCTCTCTTTCATACACACACACACACACACACACACACACACACTCACACACCACCACCACCACACAAACATTCTCTTTTAGGGTAACAGTAGCAGTGCTCAGGGCTCATTCTTTGTGGTGCTTGGGGAACCATATGCGATGCTGAAGATCAAACCTGGGTCAGCTGTGTGTAAGGCAATATTGCCCTAGCACCGTATTTCTTTAACTCATTCTCCCAACTTCTTTTAAAGAGGGAAAATATTTCAAAATTTTTCTGGGATGGGATATGTCTGCTCTTTTGTGTGTGTGTGCAGACAAGAGAAACATCACAATTGAGAAAGATGTAATAGTGACTTTTACAAAAGAAAACGGGTTATATTGCAGGATAACCTGTAAGGAAAAGATTTTGGAGACTTGAATGAGAAAACTCGAGTTCTATATATTTCCTGAGTCACCCAATGAATCTCAGCCAAATTCTTCCTGTCTGAAAAGTGAACTCATGATATACACGTATCTCATAATGCTCAAAAAACAGTTTTATGTGGGGTTGGGTATTAAATCTAAGACTTCACTTGTGCAAAATTGCAATAAAAATTTTCTTTTTTATTTTCTGTCAATACTGGGAAGTAATTTCTGGTACTTAATCAAAATTCACCAAAATGTTTTTAACCCTGTCTTACCTATTGAATTATAAAACTGAATAAGTATAGTATATGAATATTTTTATTTTTATTTGTGATACTTTCAAACCTAATGTATGTTTCTCCTGTTAACTCATTTATTTTCTGTATGCTGCCATTAGTAATTTTTAAATTATTATTAATTTATTCTTTTATTGAATCACCATGTGGAAAGTTACAAAGCTTTCAGGTTTAAGTCTCAGTTATACAATGCTTGAACACCCATCCCTTCACCAGTGCACATATTCCACCACCAAGAATCACAGTATATCTCCCCCCTCCCCCCACCTCCCCAGTCCCCCACCCCGCATGTGTAACTGGTAAATTTCACTTTCCTTTCACTTTCCTTTGATTACATTCAATATTTCAACAAAAAACTCACTATTATTGATTTGGAGTTTCTCCCCCCTAAAGTCGACCTGCTGAAAAGAAAGCATTTGATAATTTGTTTTCCATTGCTGAGAATGAAGGGGTAGAACATTTTAACATTTTCATTTTGTTAAGCATTTCATTTTTCCAGCCATTAGTAAATTTTAACACTCTTTTGAAAGCAATTTTTATATGTAAAAGGAATTTTTCTTTTGTCTTTCTTTCCATTTCCTCCACCCACCCAGGCCATTTCACAAAACCTTGGTTATTAAAAACATACTTTTCCATGAATTCTTAGAATTGAATTTGCCATTACAGTTCAGAATGTTAATTTGAATTGTATTCTTTGCAGCTATATTCAGAAAATTCTTTTTGTTTTAACTGCTCAAAATAATAAACAGCTTCAAAGCACCTAAAGGATAATCTGTTAAAACAAAATTAGGAGTTTATTGATTGAGTTCAAATTGAAAAAATTTCAGCTGGAGTTTTTAACAGTATTCATGCTGACTGAAAAAATTAATTATTTAAAAATCATCTTCAAAGTACATATTTCAAACTTTAGTGCCTTCTGTATTAATTGGAAAGTCCTATCTTAATTTTTTCTTTGAAATCAGTATGTTTTCTATATTAAATTTTTGAATAAGCTGAGAACATGTACCTCTAGCTATGTATAAATTACTCTTGTAATAAAGAACAGTGTGACTCTGAAATTTCACTGCTAATTACATTGTTAGTACTAATAAATTTCATTCACCTGTGCAGATAAGATTCATTGTGTTGTCACATTTCAAACAATCTAACATCTAAATTATCACTTCTTACCTGGATGAGAGTTGCACTGGAAAACTCTTGTTGCTTATAAACACATTCCTTCTTTGTCTGTTCTTTCTTCCCCCACTCAGTATTAAGTAAAAGCTGCTTTAAAAGGAAAACATGGTCACAGTGCCAGGGGCTCACCATCTGGTCCCTGGGGGCCCTTATCTGTGCTTAAGGGCTTGCTTTGGGGATTCCTAGCTACTAGTGTATCACTCTGTTAGTGTCTGTGTGCACGTATCTTCTCCTACTTTCACCAAGTCAAAGACCTTTGTAACTTTTCAAAATTAAGAACCTAATCAATTCCTTCAGCTCCTTGTAAAAGAGAAGGCATCTGGGGCGTGAGCAAACCAGCAGTGGAGGCACAGAGGGAGAGAGAACCAAGTCTGGGATTGCTAAATTGATGGTTGATCAGCACAGAGGCTGCTAAATCGTAGGTTCCCCTGAATTTTGTTGATGAAGAATTAAAGTAGTGAACTTCATCTTACCTTTCAGGGCCAAGAAGAGAAATGCAGAGGTAGGGCACGTTATCTGGCCTGGGGGTGTGGGTGAGGGGTGGTACAGAAACCTGAGAATCTCTGAGAGTTGTCCTGATTGAAAAGGTTTTCTCAGAGCCGGAGAGTTGGTACAGAGGGTGGTGTGCTTGCCTAGCTCACTGCTGACCGGGGATGCTCTCCCCAGCACCATATCTATCCCTCAACTCAGAGTGAGCCCGAGCACAGAGCCGCCCACCCCCATGGCTTCCTGGCACTGCCAGGGGTACCCCCCAACCAAGGAAAAGCAGGCTCTATAATAACCACTTTGTGTTAAAATCTTGATGCCTAAAATCTAGTTCATTCTGGTAAGTGCATTATTTTCTGAAAGTGACCATGATTTAAAAAAAAAAAAAAAAGTCACTGGGGGCTGGAGCGATAGCACAGCGGGTAGGGCGTTTGCCTTGCACGCGGCTGACCCGGGTTCGATCCCCGGCATCCCATATGGTCCCCCAAGCACCCCCAGGAGTAATTCCTGAGTGCAAAGCCAGGAGTAACCCCTGAGCATCGCTGGGTGTGACCCAAAAAGCAAATAATAATAATAATAATAATAATAATAATAATAATAATAATAATAATGTCACATAAGGTTTAAATGATCATCTTTGCACTTAATCCAGTGACAATTAAGATAAAATTCTGTTTTCATTAACAAAGACCTAGATTAGTTGATTGAAGGGGCACTGAGGAGATATTTCTTCACAGCAAACCCAATCAGACAGTAACTTTGATTCTGAGCTGAACAGCTGCTTCGAGTTCCTCTAGGGTGCTGCTTGGGGCATCAAAATAAAAGGCAGTTCAGGGCCGGAGAGATGGCACAGCAGGCCGGACCTGGCTTGAGCTCCTGCACCCCATGTACTCAGCCAGGAGTGAGATCTGAGCACCGTTGGGCGTGGCTCGAAAACAAAAATAACAAAGGCTGCGCCCACCTCAGTCCCGTCAAAGCTTTATTAGAGAGGAAAGGTCTGCATGGATAGGAAGCATTCAAGGCCATTTAAGCCATGATAGAAATAAATCTGAGAGGCCTGGCATTAGGTTCTGGAGAAGAGAGAAGCTAAAGTGGACCCAACAGATGCAGTCTGGAGCTTGTTGGGTTACGGTTGGGGATGTTGAGAGGAAGAGCAAGTCATGGGTGACAGCTTCATACACACTTTCCCCAGAGTCTTTCGAGAATACAAGTGAGAAAAAAAAGACAAATGTTTCCTGTTTTAAATATATAAAGTACCTAAGTGTTAATTTTTTTAAATTTATTTTATTATTATTTATTTTTAGAGCATTACAAAGCCATTCATGATTGGATTTCAGTCATATAGTATTCAAACACCCATCCATCCACCGGTGTACATATCCTAGCACCAGTGTTCCCAGATTCCTTCCCATCATTCTCCACCCCCATCCCTTGCCTGCCTCTGTGGCAGGTGCTTCTCTCTCTCTCTCTCTCTCTCTCTCTCTCTCTCTCTCTCTCTCTCTCTCTCTCTCTCTCTATCTCTCTATCTCTCTCTCTCTATCTCTCTCTCTCTCCCTCTCTCTCTCTGTCTCTGTCACTCTCTCTCCCTGCTGTTGGGTATTGTGCTTTGCAATATTGATACTAAAAGTTTATCAAGAATATCTCTTACCTATTTTTAACCCTCAGATCTTGTCCAGCGTGATCATTCCCAGCTATTATTGTCATAGTGGTCTCTTCTCTGTCTCTCTGTCTAACTACCCTCAGCCCCATACATATTTGTGGTTAGTTTCAACCACTGACTGGGCCTCCTAACCCCTGTTTATGCTGGCCATGGATATTTTAGAAAGGCACTGTAAAAATTGCAGTGAAGTGAATTTTGCAAGAAAGTAGGGATTTGAGGCATTCATTATGTAGAAAATCAGCCGTAGTTTGACAGTGCCTTTGAAGCTGTATGTAAGATAAATAGGAAACTTTCCTGACAATGAGAAGAAAACTTAGACCTTGAAGCCAGTTAAACAAGTAGTTTCACATAAAAAGGTCTGTGAATGGGCCTTGTCACCCCAGTCAGCTGCCCTGGCCTGCAATCAGAACCACGCAAGAGGTCATTCAGCAGCAAAAGCTCCATTGCTCTTAGGACATATTTGTTTCTTGTACCAACAAAATCCAAAACATCCTCTGAAGGACTCAAACTAAAGTAAGTCAGCACAGCACCAAGTCCCTTTATGGGGGGCTCTGTGAGAGAGCCCATGCACACATACACACACACATGCACGCGCTCTCTGTTTCTCTCTGTCTCTGTCTCTCTGTCTCTATCTCTCTCTCTGTCTCTCTCTCTGGGGACGGAAAGGCTATCTCAGGGTCGAATGGCAAATTAAGATTCCTTATAAGGACAGATTGGATCCACTACCAGGAACAGTAATCGAAAGGAAAATGTAATGAATCAATTACATGAAGAAGGGTTTCCGGCTCCCTGTGACCATTGCTTGAGTGATCCAGAGTGTTCTGCTTAGAAGGTCAACGAGCATTCCCGGGCAGCCGCCACGCAGGCTGGACAGACAGTGCCCCCGGGGAGAGCCGAGGTCATCACTGGGCAGACAGCTGCACAATGGTCAGCATCACAGCCCAGGCCTCCGGTGACCCTAGAGGGAGCTGCAGAGGAGAGACTGGGGTTTGCACTGACTCCTGCCCTGTTTTCCTCACTCTTTCTGAGGGCGTCTGACCAAGGGGCCGCCTCAGCGTGGCTGCTGCCCCTGGACCTTTTACTCCCAGCAGTTTCACCTCTTTTCTTTTTTCCAGTTGCTTTCTCTCTACCTTTTCATGGGCTTTGCCCCTTTCAAATGTCTGCTCCAGAGTTCTGGTGGCCTGCCTGTTCCTTGAGCTGCCATTGCTTGGCCATCTTTGTCCTCCAACATTTCTGCCCCGTCTTTCCTCCCCTTTTCCTGTTTGGGTGGTGACTCATTCCATCCTCTTCCTTGTGTTGGTCCCGAGGGTCTGCTGCTTCTCCTCTTGACTGGGGCTCTGTTCGGATTCCTTCACCACAGTCACCGCGTCACCCCCTTTCATCACCGGCAGCCAATGGTGGCCAAGCACGTGTATCAGCATCTCTATGATTTTCAGTTCTCGCTTTGGGGACCACATTGGAAGGGATTCAGGACCCAGTCTTGGTGGTGGTGGAGATGACATCGGGGGCTGCACCTGCCAAGTCAGTGGCCAGCTCTTGGGGCCCACCCTGCTCTCCCCACAAGCTGTTACTCTACTTTCTACTGATGTCTTTGGATAATAACAATGATATATCTCGGTGTAAGTCTGTTTCTCTTTGAGATGTGGGTGTTCCCTCAATGTCCCTTCAGTTGGGGATGTTCTCAGCTTTCATGGCCCTCACTGCCCTGCTCGCCCTGCCGCCTGCACCCCCAGCCTGCTGACATCACCCCTTCTGACAGAGTCTGAGCACTCTCCAAGGGGGCTCATTTGTTTGAAACCGTCTTTCTCTGTGCATCAGAGTCAGTATTAGATTTTTTAGCTTCAGCTTACCTTATTCTTTCCTCTGTGAGATGAAGCCTGTTGGGTCCAGAGCAATAGTCCAACAGGTATGTCTGCCTTGCACGCGGCTGACCGGGGTTCTATCCCCAGCATCCCCATGGTCCCCCTGAGCCCCTCTAGGAGTATTTCCTGGGTGTAGAGCCAGGAATAACCCTTGAGCATTATGGGTGTTCCCTGCCCCCCAAATATCAAGCCTGCTTGTGTGCTTTCCATGAAGGCTCAGGCTCACACTGGGAGCCCTAAGGGGCCTCTCCAGGCTGCCCGACTCCTGCACCCCTGCCCTGAGTGCCACCCCAGCTGTCTCAGCAGCAGGAGCTTCAGGTCCACCAGCCCCCTGGCTTTGGGTCGCTCCTGTTCAGAAGTGTACTCGCTGGGCCCCATCACGGGCCCCTGGCCAGACTGGCCGAGCTGTGTGAGGAGCCGAGTGGATCTTTGGTGAGAGCCACACCCGGGATGCAGGCTGGACCTAGAGCCCAGGGCATCTGTATGCCGCCCCACCACATCCAGCCCACCTGACCTCGGCACCCCCATCCATGGCACATCCGCAGGAGAGCTGGGGTTCTCCTGTGCCACCATCTCCCCTGGTATCTTTGTCTCTTCCAGTCAATTTTTAGCCTAATGATGGTAGTGTAGCACTGTAGCACTGTCGTCCTGTTAATTAATTTGCTTGAGCAGGCACCAGTAATGTCTCCATTGTGAGACTTGTTGTTACTGTTTTTGGCATATCGAATACGCCACGGGTAGCTTGCCAGGCTCTGCCGTGGGGGAGAGATACTCTCAGTAGCTTGCCGGGCTCTCCGAGAGGGACAGAGGAATCGAACCCAGGGTGGCCACATGCAAGGCAAATGCTCTATGCACTGTGCTATCGATGGAAGTGTACTGTTCTGAATTTTATAATTTTCAGTTTTCTTAATAACTGTAGTCCCTATTACCCTCACATATAAGGCCTTTTAAGAATTATTTAGATGAGTGATGAAAAAATTTGCTGATAGAATCTTAATATCAATTAAAACTAGAAATACAGGGTGTTGATATTTTTAGAATATTCTTACCATCCTAGTTGGTGGGTCTTACTTGAGTCCAATTTTTGGTCATTCCATAAGAAGTTGGATTGCTCATAGATTCCCCTCACTTTCTTCAAGTATTCTTATGACTTATTTTCTAAGATTATGAAAACAATTTGTCCTTATTCTTTAAAAAAAGGTTTTATTAGAACACCGTAATTTACAGAGTTGTTCATAATACAGTGTTTCAAGCATTAAATGTTCCAGCATCAATCCCCTCACCATTGTGACCTTCCCTCCACCAAAGTCCCCAATTTTCTACCCACCACTCCAGCCTGCTTTGCAGGCATGAACAAAGTTACCTGATATTGTTACAACACAAAGGCAAATGGAATTATCAAAACTCAGATCAGTAAAAGCCAATTTGTGATAATTGTTATAATTGTGATATCTCACAATAGTGCACTGCAGTCATTGTGTGTGGATTAACCGGCCGGCTGGTGCTAGCTGAGCCTCCCGTGTTAGTCACTGTTTAGGCTCCTTGAGCTTGGGGAGTGTCTGCGTGTCTTTCCCATCAAATCTGCCGAGATCCTACTGGGCTGACAGTCCTATGTAGTTTGGAGGCATGCAGCCGCGCGCGGAGGCCATGGGGTGGAGGAGCCATAGGCCTGGAACACTTAGTGGCTTGGCAGTTTGAGGAGGTTCTTGGATATTGCTACTATAGAAAATATCTAAAATTTTAGTTGCTACATTTTTAATCTATTTACCTCAACAACTTTTTGATTTGTCCCAGTGGCTTGTTTTGTTTGTTTTTGGTAGAGTCCTTGCCTTTTTAGGCACATACAAACATACCTCTTCTCATAGTACTATGGTCTTATGCAAATCATATGCCACTGATTTAATTTTGTTACTCCTTTTTTTAAAAAACCCATTTACAGTTTTAACGACTTGCGAAGACTGAAATCTCATCTGATATTTTTGTTTTTGTTTTGGGGGTCACCCACCTGGTGATGCTCAAGGATTACTCCTGGTTCTGTGCCCAAGAATTATTTCTGGTGGTGGTCAGGAATACTATGTTTCTAGCCCCTCTTGTCTGAATTTTAGCGGAATAGAAAAGATTCTCGTGGAATAGAAAAATTCTAGGGGCCAGAGTACAGCAGAAAGGGCATTTGCCTTGTATGCAGACGACCTAGGTTTGATCTCCGGCATCCCATATTATTCCCCCAAGCACTGCCAGGAGTAACTCCTGAGTGCAGAGCCAGGAGTCACCCCTGTACACCACCAGGTATGACCCCAAAAGCAAAAAACAAACAAAAACACTGATTCTAATACAGTTAAATCTAATGTTAATATAATACTGTCCTTTTTGAATTGTTTTAACACTTGAGTGCCTTTTAGCTGCTGATCTGAAAATCAGTTTTTGCCCTGTGTCAGTGACCAATCTGTAATCTTCACTACCAAAATATCCCTCGACCCTGATGGGTGTCCTGGGGCGGGGTGGGCTATGTCCACTGAAGGAGGGATGGGAGAGGACCTCCTCTCACCGGGTCTGAGGGTGCCCCTTTTTGCTCTCTCTCTCTTCCCCAGAGCCTGCTGGCCAGCTCTTCCCTAGCTGCTGGCCACTTAGTTTATGGTGATATTGGCCTTTTCAGATTAATTACTGTCTCCAGAGACCCTCTGTATCTAAGAAGTTCTCCTTCCCGCTTTATCTTCTGTTCTTCTCACACTGGATGCCCCCCAAGCCCTTGTCAGGATGGGGTCTGCAGGGAGACAGGGCACCTCCTGCCCAGGATCAGCCTTCCACCATCCTCCTTCCTTCCGGGAGGCTGTGGGCTGTGCTGGACCCTGGGAGAAAGGAGGGGAGTGTGGGGCCAGCACATGGTTCAGTCATTCCCTGTTTCTCCCTCACTACTGACCTTGTTCCACAGTGACCCTGGGGACACAACCCTACCATGGTCAGCTCTGCCTGGTCCATCCTACCACAGTCAGCCCTGCTGTGGTCAGTCATACCATGGTCAGCACTGCCTATGGTCAGCCATCCTGTGGTCAGCTCTACTGTGATCAGCCCTGCTGTGGTCTTCTCTACTGTGGTCAGCCCTGCTGTAGTCAGTTCTACTGTGGTCAGCTCTACCATGGTCAGTGCTGCTGTGGTTAGCCCTACTGTGGTCAGTCCTGCCGTGGTCAGTGCTGCTGTAGTCAGTCTCCCGTGGTCAGCCCTCTGTGGTCAGTGCTGCTGTGGTCAGCCTGGCTGCCTTCAGAAGCCTCACGGCTGAGCATCTGTGCACAGCCAGCAGAGGCCTCTTTCCTTGTGGGTCTGGTTGTGGGAGCGATGAAGGGCGTCTCCACTGCCACCTGCCACCAAGCTGGTCCTGGGTCAGAGCGACTTCCTGGTCACACTTGCACCTGCCAGGAGCATGAGGCGGGGAGGGGCGAGGGAGAGATGAGGGGGGATCCCCCAGGGATGCTCGGGTCTGCATGCCCTCTTCTAGGAGAAACTGCGTGTCCAGGTGGAATGAGATTTTAGCCCCAGGAAACTTGGAGACCCAGCATGCAGCCTCTGGCTTTCTGGGGGGGTTGAGGGGTCCTTGGCATCGCTGCCCATGCCCACAGGGCTCCCCAAAGCATGGGGCAGGCTCAGTCAGCCACCCGCCTGCTGCCTTCAGCCTTTCCTGCGCCCCTTTCCCCGGCACCCTCAACATCTGAGCCCCCAGAGCCCCTCAGGCTACTCAGAAAGGAATTATGTCACCCTGACCTCTGAAGTGAGTCACTTCCTCCTTTGGGGCCTTGTTTGTCTCTTCTGGGTTGATGCGGCCTGAGCTGCCTCCCAGCCCTCTCCCCGTGCCCCCCCACAGCACCACTGAGAACTGGGGCAGCTTAGACTCCCACTCCTGTCTGCTCACAGGACAGGACACACCCAGCATGCCTGGGCACACGCCGCAGCTGCTCCCGGGATGGTGTCTGGCCAGAGCTCCCACGCCCAGGCCAGGTCACACTGGACAGCACTGTCCTCCTGGCTAAGTCCACCCGGGGCCTTCCTGCCCCATGGCACCCACCCAGGTCCAACAGAGACTCAGCTTGTGTGAGCAGCTTCCTCCCTCTCCCCCCCACCCCCCATGTCACACTGACCAGCAACCATCTGGCTCCCTCACTGGTCAGTCTCTTTAGTGTCTGGGGCCACCCCCAGTACTGCTCAGGGGCTACTCCCAGCTCTGTGCATGGGGGACCTTTGTTGTTGGTGATGGAATCAGGGCAGCCACATGCGGGGCCAGCGCTTTCACCCCGTACGGTCTCCCCAGCCTTTCCATCTTTTACAGTGGCAAGCAACAAGAAAGATACTTGTCACACCATTAGCTGAAAGGACAGAGATGACAAGAGAATAAATGCAGTTTATCTGAGTCTTCATGTCCCCTCCCCTGTGCCCTCACTTCCTGCCTCAGCTCTCTCAGGCCTGGCCTGCAGGGACGCAGCTGCTCATGCAGTGAAGCTAGTTTGGATGAGGATGCATGCCATTCACCAGGGTACAGCCCTGCATGCGCGCGCATACTCTCTCTCTCTCTCTCTCTCTCTCTCTCTCTCTCTCTCTCTCTCATACACACACACACACACACACACACACACACACACTCTCATACATACTCACACACATGCACTCATCACTGCCTCCAGCCCAGCTTTCTGCTATCTCTGCACACACACCCGTGCACATATACAGTCTCAATCATACACACTCATGCTTATACACTCACTGCTCACTGCCTTCAGCCCAGCTTCTAACTCATCTCTACATACTCACACACATGCACACATTCACACACACATGCACACACATACTCACACACTTATGCATATACACACTCACTCCTCACTACCTTTAGCTTAGCTTCTCACTCATCTCTACACTCACACACACATGCACACATTCACACACATACACATACACATACTCACACATTCATACACATTAATGCGTATACACATACTCGCTCCTCACCACCTTAAGCCCAGCTTCTCACTCATCTCTACACACTCACACACAGATGCACACATTCACACACATATGCATACATTCACACACACATACACACTCATACACTCATGCGTATATACTCACTCACTCCTCACTGCCTCCAGCTCAGCTTCAGACCATCTCTACATACACACACTCGCACACACACACAAACTCTCTCCTCTTTCTCCTCTCTCCTCACTGCCTCAGCTGTTTCAAATCATCTCTACATACTCTCTCTCTCTCTCTCTCTCTCTCTCCTCACCACCTCCATCTCAGCTTCTAACGCATCTCTACACACACACACACACACACACACACACACACACACACACACACACACACACGAACACTCCTGTGATTGAGAGCTGTTTCCTCACAGCTTTTCCCAAGGTGGGGGTTTGGGGGTGGCGCTTCCTGGTTTTGGTCTCTGGGATGATGAGACGAGAGTGCAGCCTTTCCTTGGCCAAGATGGTCCCACCGCCCTCGAGCAGAACTCTGCTAACCCTGTGCTTTCAAACGGTCCTGCATTCGTAAATCATCGAGTGACCCTGTTAGAGTGGAGATTCTGCTACAGATGATCTGCATTTGTAAGGAGCTCCTGTAGATCTCAGAGGTCTCTCCAGAGGTCACACTTGGAAGGGTGATGCTCTGTCTAAGGCTCTGAGCACATGCTGCCCAGGGCCTGGAGCTGATGCAGTTGGACCTGCTGCAGTGACTTTCTTGTGTTCAGCAGGAAATGTGTGCAGATTGGCACTGGCGGTTAGAACCACCAATGCAGACACCACAAAATACCACAATGGTGTGGAAGGGTTTGAAAGAACTGATGAGTTTTGAATGAAATTCTGCTGTGGCAAAAATGTTTTCTAACGGCATCAGGCAGTACCGAGAAGCACTTTGTGAAAGAGTCCAGTGGTGTAGTGAATTTCATTGTTCAGGGGTGTAGAGCATTTCATTGTTTAATTTCTTTTTAATGGCCAGAATTGCCTTTAGTGATTCCCTCTAGGACCAGCACCGATGCACACGGGACCTCCCAAAACAAAGCAGGTTTGATCCCCTGCAAGGTCAGATAATGGCTAGCCTGATTTTGCAATACTTTCTTATTTTTTTGGTTTGGGGGCCACACCTGGTGGTGCCAGAACTTACTCTTGGCTCTGCACTCAGGAGTCACTCCTGGTAGGGTTCCAGGGGACCATTTGAGGTGCTGGGGATCAAACCTGGGTTCAACATGTGCAAGGCAAATGTCCCACCCGCTGACCTATGGCTTCGGGCCCCAATAAAGTATTTTTAAATGAAGCAAGGCAGTGTTTTTGTTTTGTTTGGGGGCCACACTCAAGAGGCCTTTTCTTGGCTCTGTGCTCTAGGATCACCCCTGGTGGGCCTGGGGAACCATATGAAATGTCAGGGATCCAGGTCAACCCTGTGCAAGGCAAGTGCCCTGACCTGCTGTCCACTGCCGTGGCCAGCAGGGTGGTTCTTGCTTTAAAGATCCAGTTCTGTATCCACTTGTAGACTAGTGTCATTCAAATGCACCAAGGAAGCAAGGAAGCTCATAGCACTCTCTTGTAGTCCCATAGCATCCCTGCAGTGTGGCTGTATTTTAGACTTGGATGCAGAAAAAGAAAAAGCTTAGCTATGAAAGGGTTGTGAGAGTTGTGAAGCAGGGCCAGAGCGACAGCGCAGAGGGCTCTTGCCTTGCACATGGTCAACCTGGGCTTCATCCCCATCACCTCATACGGTCCCTGAGCCCAGCCAGGAGTGACTCTGACTGCAGAGGCAGGAGGAAGCCCTGAACACCACTGGGTGTTGCCCCCTCCTCCCCAAAGATAGAGAAAGTGGGAGGAGGGGTGTGTGTGTGTGTGTGTGTGTGTGTGTGTGTGTGTGTGTGTGTGTGTGTATGTGTGTGTGTGTGTGTGATTCTATATTGTGAAGGTTCTCCTGATCTTTCTAAACACCAGTTTCTCAGGGAGGTTTGTCGACTTGCTCTGATTTCCATGCAGCCACACCCAAACATTCATGGTACTTGAAATGTTTCATTTTCTCTGTATGAATCCAAGACTAAAGACATGCTTACATAGTTTATTTTTAAAGTGATTTAAAACACAGTGTAAACATACATTAAAGATAGTGTGGCGATTTAGTTTAGAAACAGCATGAGGTTATTTACATGATTGTGTATGTATGTATGTGTGTATATATATATATACACAAAGTGCAGATAAATACAGAAACACTACAAAATAAACAAAAAATTCAATGATAATTTAACTGACAATCATTTTCATATTTCTTAGTCATGTTAATGGCTGCCAAGAAACCCCCTAGTACTGAAATAAAATATCTAGTCAACCTTTATATAAACTATAGTACCTCGGATTTTAGCAGTATATAAATAGGATCTGAATTCAAAGCAACATCGTATCCCTGCCAAACTCTCTATTTACTTGCCAAGGTGTCAGCTCGGGGCCACCGTGTGTTCCCTTGGGTTTCGGAAAGTCAGCCCAGCTGTGCCCAGCAGCGTGCCGTGGGGACAGAGGCAGTAGAGGGGGGTGGCCGTGCCTCAGGGGTGGCTCACAGACCCAGTCTCCCCTGCAATGGGCCCCCTGCCCTGGGCAGTGGCCTTGAGCTCAGATCAGCCTCTGGGCACCTGCTGCTAGTGGGGATGGGTGACGTCAGGTTTGAGATTCTGGGTTTAAGAAACTGCAGGAAGATTCTTTGCAGAACAAAGTCACTTCATGGATCTGAGACTGGACAGTAGAGCTGTTGGTCCATGTGTGTTTTCCAGGACGGATGTGGGAGATCCTGGCCCACGGGACCAGCTGGGACCCGACAGTGTATGCGACTGAAGGAGATGGCCACTAGGTTCTCAGCAAAGCACAAGAACAAGGACACACATTCCTGTGTTCCCACCGTGCCACTTGGGGTTTCTGCTCCTGGAGTCAGAACTCCTCCTCGGAGCTGTCCTGTCACTGTCAAATCAAGCTGCTTACCCAGGGCACAGTCTGTCTTAAACTGCACTCCCACAAGTCCCAAGTGCAAATCAGGCCTCTGAGTGTGGCAGATGGTCTGTCAGTGCTGTCTGCAGGGAGGAAAGCTGAGGGACTCTGGCTGAGCTGCTCCGAGGCTGGGGGCTGGCGCCTTGCCCGGGTGTGACCCAGGTGAGTGCATCCTGCTAGGGAACCCAGATGAGTGAGACTGACCTACAGTTCTCTTTTTTTCCTTTCCCCCTACACCTGTCAGAGGGCCATGGGTCCAGAAACCTCACTTGAATGACAAAACACAAGAGCTTGCCAGGCCATTCACAAGGGCAAAGGGCACTTGGTTGGGGGTTTCAGACACCAGCCTTCCCAGCAGGGAAAGCCTGAGGCATCTCTCTTCTCCCAGCCTGAAGCACTGGCCATGACACAGTTCCCTGGTGGTGAGTGGGTGTTCTGTGCTCGGGAAGTATTTTATCATGGTGCAGTGAGAGGTCCACTATGGTGGTCGTCCTCACATTTCCTAGTATCACACTGACTCTGAAAAGCTAAGCTGTCACTGAGATGCATGAGTTTTGAATTTGAGTCTCCTCTTTCAAAGACCTATATTTGCGGTTAATGCCCCGAACAATTTAGGGGACAGCTGGCCCTGATTATTTTTCAGTGCTCACCAGAAACAATCTTCCCTGGGTGCAGAATGAGTGCATGGCCAGCAAATAGCCAAGACTTGCTTACACGAGCAATCAAGTGAACACAAGGCATCAGCCTCCCAAATCTGCACAATTTAAAGTTGAGGGTGGGAGTGGGTAGGGCACTGGCATACAGCTGACACACTTTCAATCCCGAGCACTGCCAGGAGCAATATCTGAGAGAAGAGTCAGGAGCAACCCCTGAGCACTGCCCAGTAGGGCCCTAAAATTCCACACAAGTTGGAGCAAAAGCACAAACTAAACAAGCATTTTTTTTTTTTTTTGTAGCTTGTTTTAAGAAAGGAGCCTCAAGTACTCTCCCTAGTGCCTTCTCATGAGAAAGGAGAGCTAGATTTCACACCCCAGGCCTTTGAAGCACAGAGGCTCCGATTCATCACCGAGTGTCAGTGGAAGTAGCTCCCAGACAACTAGATGCAGGAACACTCTGGTCTGTGGTTTTTTTTTTTTTTTTTTTTTAAAAAGATTTCTTTCTGCAGTAGCAAGTGAAGTAGGATTCTGAATCCCTTTTTGGAGTCAAGTTGGTCTCTGAAAGAAAATCAATTTGCTTTAAGAGGTTCTAATCCAGCAGGATGCAGCAAGCAGGATGGCAAGAGTGCTAGTGCGGAAACTGGTACATTGGAAGACAACTTTCTGTTCCAGCACGAAGGTCAGGGGCCGCCAGCGGGCGGGCAGACAGTAGGGGAGGGGACTTTGGGAGGACAAACTTCCTCCTTGGTTGGACTCGCCCTTGTTAGAGCATTTGCGTCCATGTCTGGATAGGATTCTGTGATGACTCTCTTTACATTCAAAGCCTACTTATTCCAATTTTAATTTGATATATTGGGGGCAGGGGTCTCGAAATATCTAGGATGGGGGCAAACCACAGATGGCTCCCAAGAAGTGCTCGGCCATGTGACTCAGGGCCGAGGCTGCTGAGGAGATGGGGTTGGGTGGGGGGCACCAGACCACCCAGCACCAGGGATCGCTGGTGTTTACAGCTCCCCCCTCCCTTCCATGTCATCCAACTGGCTAACTCCCAGATACATGCTTCAACTCTGTTCATGCCAGCGTGGGCAGTAGAGAATGAGGACAAAACAAGAGGGTCCATGATGGGTCAGACACAGGCAGGAAGCCAGCTCTGTGGAATCTGGATTTATTAAAATAACGGTTGATGTAAATTCTGATAGCATAGAGAAAATACCTCTATTCCCATGCTCTTTAAGTTCAGTGAGATTCCTACGGAGGCAGTAGACTGAATTAGGAACAGCAAAAGGATCAGGTAGATTTGATGCTTCCTAAAAGCGATGAAACCATTTTAAACTTTGCTAATTGAAGTATCCTGCTTCAACTAGACTTTTTATAAGTGGCGTGTCCCTAACAGCACTTTAAAACAACACACTTAACATTTGGAAGTGGAAAATGAAAAATCCCTCATAAGCCACAATTAAATATCAGTAAAACACACACACACACACACACACACACACACATCAATTGCCCATGAGTAGAACTGATGCTGTGGCATCTTTCTGAGCTATTTTCCTCCGATTGTATTTGTTTCTAATGCCACTGTAGTGCCGTGGCAGAGTCCCCACGTCCGTCCATATCACACACCCTCTACACAGTCAGCAAACCATCCCTCCATCGGGCTGGCCACCTACTTTAGGATGGCCCCCAACCAAATACATTTAAATAGATGTTTAAAGTGTACAGTTCATGCTCATCAGTCTTACGGCTGCAGACCCAGGTTGCTTCCCAGGCCTGTAGAGAATCAGTATGTTGGCCCCGGCTTGGAACCCATGTAAGGGGTCTGGAATGCTTAGAATGGAGTCATAGATGACTTACTGGGCCTTTAAACTTAAGGCCATTAGACAGTTATTACTATTTGGAATACTATTGTTTCAAAAACTTAATGTTCCTGAAATGTTTAGGACCAGCAAAAACAATCATATAAAAGCAGTATATTTTTAAGACAGAATAATAAGTGAACAATTTAAATTACATTTCTAAATAATGATTTCAAGGTTCCTCAGAGAACAGCAAGGCAATAAAGGGCAGATTTCTGGGTTTCCAAATTTCTGAGATATAGTTCTGAAAAACGGTATCTGAGATTTCACAATTGTTATCGAAGAGACATTGTATAAAGTTACTTATCCAAAAAAAGGCAAGACGGTTTTAAATAAGAAACCAGCCAAAGAGTGAAAGATTGGCAAATCAAACTTCTTTCCTTTTCCATTGACAGGAAGCTACATAGTCTGCTGGTATAGGACTTGGTAGAGATTGAGCGTTTGATTTCATGGGCTGATCCCATATCTGTGTCAGATAAAATCATAGCACTTGTTACCATGGATACCATGAAGATACTACCATCCACTAAATAGTATTAGAGGAAGACAACATAATTTTCTGGAACTAGTCCTGTTTTGCCTTCATAAGTTGCCTTCAGCCATCCTGGTTCCACTGACGGGTACACTGGCAATGTAAACAGAAAGATGTCAGTGAGCATTAGCTGACAGACAGACAGACACACAGACAGACAGACAGACAGACAGACACACACACACACACACACACACACACACACACACACACGGGCTATGTAACGGCTAAGCAGGGCACGGCCACGCATGGGGAGAAAGCAGGTCCCCAGGGTGTGGGGATGTTGTGGCCTCTCGTGAGGGAGGGACCACGGGGCCTGATCTCTGAGTTTCCGGGCTCTGTGCAGGAGACAGGGCGGTGACCGGCTACTCACCGTTGGAGAAGATCGCCCCCTGCGGGAAGGAGAGCTCATGGCTGTGCTCCGCCTTACAGGAGTACATGGCTTTGGCGTGGCTGAAAGAGCAGAGAACAACTTGTTCAAACCACTGGCCTCGCTGGAGAACTGCTCTACTTAAAATGATTCTTGCCAAATGATGCTACAAAGTTCTGGAGAATGGTAGGAATCGGTTAGGGTCTCGTCCAATAGAGTAATTTTCCTGTAAGCTTCTAGTCAGGCATACCCATTTGACCTGAGTTTGGATAGAAGTGAATCACAGATGTATACACCAAGAATTTTTTTTTTTTAATGGAATGTTCCAACAGCAATCATTTCTTTCAGTAATAACTGGCTGAAAACAATAAAGATGCTTAAGGAAACAATTTCCAGAATTATACAGTCCTCACAGCAATTGAAATTGCACTTTAAAAATGCAACCGGAATGTTTTAATTTTTCAAATGTGACTGCTCTTATACTGTCTTTTGTGGCTGCCTGCAGAATAAGCATTCTGCTAAGCTAAATGGATATGGTTGAGTGTGTCAAAATGCACAGCGCCAAATCCTTCCTATTGATCATGACTTTTCAATTATCTGTGCAAGCAACCAGACAGGTATAATGTCTCTGCTGAGATATGTAACTACAGGTGTTATCTCCACAGAGAGCTTGGAGTGATTTAATGTCTGAGGTGGTGAAGGCTTCTCTGCAGGTGCTAATGCTTCTTTTAGTGCCTTGGTGTAGTGAAGAGGACATGAAAAACCTCTGTCTCCTATTGACTTTCTCTCCAGAAGGTTCTAATATCCTTTGAAGAGGCTCTTGAAAATCCTGCTTCTCACTGTGTGGGGGAGGAATTAGCACAACCCCAAAAGGTCTCTCTTCCTCATTTGGAAGGCATGTGAGCATAACCCCTCACCATGCAAAAGTCCAAGTGCTGCCCAGTGCAAAGGCTTGGCATGCAGTGCTTCGTGACATACACATTTCTCTAGGTTTTTTCTGTATACTTGCCTTCAGTGCTGAAGGGCGTGGGGATGTACACAGACATAGGTTAGGAGGCAATAATAGATAACAGAGAAGAGCTAAAGCAAAGAAGCACACCTTAAATAACCTGAGCTCAGCAGTGTCAGCTCAGAGAAGGAAATAGCAGCCGTCCAGTGATGTACACAGAGCTAGTAATGCTGCTGCATGGTGCAAGACAGGTAACAGGCATAGACGTCTCCCTGGCAAGTGGCCGACATGGACCACGGCAATTTACAATAAACAATGCAGCATTTGCTTCATGGCCTCGGGCTACAGTGTAGTTAAAATCATTCCGGTGCTCATTTTTCAGATTTTTGTCTACAAATACTGGCTTGGATGTCCAAATGAATACTGGATGCCTCCATGATAAAAACGGCTTCTGAAAAAGACACTGACCGCCCAGTAACTCCCTTGAAAATGAAGTGAAAGGGTGAGTAACGGTCTTTGCATGTTAAAAATGTGCATCTGATCTGTCCGGCTGGCAGTCTGCTTGGCCTCTGTTTGGCACAAAGGTGGGAATGTTCCCGGGAACATCAGTCCCCTGGCTCCTTTCCTGCATTCATCCCTGGAGTGTATCTCCAAGTGTGGTCCAGGGACGAGGAGGGTCCCCAGGACGACACAGTTCTGGTGGCTAATGGAATATACTCGAGAAACCTTTCCCATTACCGGCTGTGACAGGACTGTGAAGGCAACGCAGATCCACGCTCTGGAAAATATCATGCACAATTTCCTAACGCCCCATAGAACACTCCTGGCAGCGCGCCAGGAACCTCCTAAGTCTCTGGGGGTTCCCAGGCCGTGGGGGCCGCACTCATGAGACACGATGGCTTTTGCACCAACTCAGCAGTACTCGCCACTAATTTAAGAAGGAAACAGCATGGAGCTGGAAACAATCCAGCCTTTTTAAAATTTTTTTGGTCTTTCGGTGTGTTTTTCTGACCTCACTCACTTGGCCCAGCCTTAGTTTCCATGTGTAGTACGACTGAGGGTGAAACACTGATTTGAAATGATGACGACGGCAGCGGAGAGAGGCAGTGAGGCTCCCTGCAGCATGCCATGTCTCGACAGCTTTCCCAGTGTGTCTGATGGGGACAGGGCTGAGAGCTTTCGGTGGATCATGGACACCTTCAGAGTGGACATTACCAGTCCCCGGAGTCTGCTGCAGGGCTGTGCTTGGGGACTTCGCCGTTTTTCTCTATTGCTGTGGTTCTGGATTTTTTTTTTTAATTGGGGGAGCAGGAATGATGGCTGGGTGCACACTGCATGTGGGAGGCCTGGGTGCTACCCTGGACTTCACGTGGCCCCTCAACCACCCTGAGCACTCAGCCAAGAGTAGCCCCCAACTAACTGAGAGAATATAGGCATTCTTCACAGATTTGCTGGTTGGGATGAGTCTTCAGGCACCACTCCCCATACGGGCCCTTCTATTCCACTGTCCCAACCTTCCAGAAGATCTTGGCCTTAGTCAGGCTGCAAATGAGCGTTTCCTCTTTTATTTATTTTTTTAGTTTTTGCAGCTCCTACCACCAGGGACCACAGCATCTTTGCCCAACTCTTAAACAAAACTGTTCTCCACAGACCAGCATTCGGTCGGTCACATTTCCTTCAGCACCCAGAGAGCCATATCATGGCGACTCTCCCCTGTGCCACAGAAGTGCTCCAAGCTCAGGCTCTCTCTCTCTCTCTCTCTCTCTCTCTCTCCCTCCCTCCCTCTTCCCTCTCCCTCTTCTCTCCTTTTCTCTCTACCCCCTCTTCTCCCCTCCCCCTACCTCTCTCCCTCCCCCTTTTCCTCTTCCTCCCCCTCCCCCTTTCTCTTCAAGGGGCTAAGGGCTGCCCTGGTGGGGCTCAGGGACCCATGAGTGGTGGCATGCACCATCTCACCAGCCTGTGCTCCATCTTGCCAGCCGAGCTGAATATTTTTAATCACCTCACAGTCACTCTCAGTGGTCCACAGTCCTCAAAAGCCGAGGCTCAAACCACCCGTGTGCTCACAAGCTATTTTGACATCCCCCCCCCAACCACCACAATCTTCAAAGACTAGGCACCTTTCTTTGGCTTTTGACTCTGTGTGTGTGTGTGTGTGTGTGTGTGTGTGTGTGTGTGTGTGTGTGTGTGTGTGTGTGTGCGTTTTACCTGTCTCTCACTCTTAGCAAAGTTCGTTTCTAATCTTGGTCTTTTCTGTAAACTTATCCTTCAAGCATCTGTTACTATTCTGAGTAAGTGTCTCTAGTTCCAGCCTATGTGTCTCTTCCCTTTACGGTACCCCTATCAGGGAGGGCCCCCTCTCCTCACAGACCCCTGGATGCAGGCACTGTCTTGCTCTTACACAAGGCCACTGCGATTCTCTCCCCACTGCTCCTTCCCAAATGGCTGCTACTCCTCCCCCTACGCCCCACGATTTTTTCCTGGATGCCGAGTTCTGACTGGAAGCACTGCAGAGAGGGACTGCAGGAGGCTGCCTGTCGTTTGTGATCACCTGCCTGTCATTTGTGACCATCCACACAGATCTGACCACAAACTTTGGAGTCATTACTCTGTACATTGACAACACCTTGGAAAAGAGAATCATAAATAAGTGGGTTTCCTCAGAATGGAATTTGTGGTTATATAGCCAGGAAGCCATGGACCCCAGTGCACGCATCTCGGGGCAAAGTTCCCACACAGGTCACAGGCGCCTTAATGTGCCCTGAGCGGGTCTGAAGCTGACTTGGCAAAATCATAATGCAAATAGGTTGCTCACGGGCTACCTGAAGAAATCTCCACTACACAGATGCCTCTAACTACACTGAAGGCTCAACTGGCTGCACGCAGGGCCTTCCCTCTGACTGACCATACTCAGGGCCCGGCCTCTGACTGACTATACTCAGGGCCCGGCCTCTGACTGACTATACTCAGGGCCCAGCCTCTGACTGACTATACTCAGGGTAAAGCCACTGACTAACTGCACGCAGGGCCAGGCCTCTGACAGACTGACTATACTCAGGGCCTGGTCTCTGATTAACTATACTCAGTGCCCAGCCTCTGATTGACTATACTCAGGGTATAGCCATTGACTAACTGCACGCAGGGCCAGCCCTCTGACAGACTGACTATACTCAGGGCCTGGTCTCTGACTGACTATACTATGGGCCCACCCTCTGACAACTGCATGCAGGGTCCAGCCTCTGGCAGACTGACTACATGCAGGGCCTGGCCTCTGACTGACTGAGTGTACTCAGGGCCCAGCCTCTGAACATTCTTAGTGGTTTTCTATTTGCGGTTCTTTACCATCAGCAGCTAGTAGAGGCAGGAGGCCTTCAGGACACATATGCTGTGGGAAGAGACTCCGGAGAACACACCCTGATCTGTCCACTAAGACCATGTTGAGTCTGGGTGACCTCAGGGCCCTGCCTCTGACTATATGCAGCGCCCGGCCACTGACTGATGGCACTCAAGGTTCAGCCTCTGACAGACTGACTACAAGCAGGGCCTGGCCTCTGACTGACTATACTCAGGACTTGGCCTCTGACTGACTTACTCTGAGCCCGGCCTCTGACTGATGGCACTCAGGACCTGGCCTGTGGCTGATGGCACTCTGAGCTTGTGCCTTACAAGCTCAGTGAGCTCTTCACTGACAGCCGGTGCAGGAACAGTTTCCTAATGGAAGGGCTCCATCTAGTGATCAACCACATGGCAAGATAGAAAAAAAAGCCTCGAAGTTCATTGCCATTTTCTGACTGAAGACCAGATTCAGAGACCAAGTGGTCTGACATACTCAAAGCCGAACCTCCCCAGAGCTTGGCAGAGGGACATGTTGAGACAGAGGGACACATAAGTTGCCTGTCGCCTCAGCACTGAGTGCAGGGTCCCCGGGAAACAGCACACAGTGCACTGGGGAAGCCGCCCCGAATCTTCTAAGAGTCACCGGCTCTGGCCAGGAGACGTCTAGACTACACAACTGCCCCTCGGTGCTCTGGGACTCAGCCACACCGCACATACAATCATCCAGACTCGAGATGGCCTTAGTGGACAGGGTCCATTCTCTGGAGTCTCTTCCCACAGCACAGGCCTCCCAAAGACCTCCTGCCTCTACCAGCTGTTGATGGTAAAGAACTGCAAATAGAAAACCGCTAAGAATATTCATTGTTTCAGCACATACAAATTTAAAATACCAAACTGCTGCCGATTAGAAGCAACAGTTTGGGACGTGAGAAGAGAAAGCAAGGCCCCGGCGTCCTCCACTGTGAGTTGTAGAACTTTGTAAAAATGTGTTTTTAAATACATATCTTTCTGATAATATGTGGATATTTGGTTTGATATACCTGTATTTTATGTGCCCAGGGTCACGTGAAAACTTCTCAGGCACCCAGGGGACCTGAGTGGGACAAGTTTAAGGAGCCCTGGCCCAATACACACATTTCTTCATCTGATTTTTTAGTTTTGGTGCTTGCAGGGCTGTTGTGCATGCCGGATGGACCTGGGCCAGCAGTGTGCAAGGCAAACATCTCCCTCTGTGCCAGTTCTCCCGATCCAAACACACTCTAAAACCCACGCGGTGACCTGACCACCTGGGTCCTTTTAGCAGGCACGCCGAGGGAAATTCTGCAAAGCCTGTGGGAAGGTCAAAATGCAAATCCTAGGGCCAGCTGGAGTGAGAGCACAATGGGTAGGGCATTTGCTTTGCTTGCAGGGCACCTGGGTTCAATCCCCTGCACCTCATAGGGTCCCCTGAGCCCCACCAGGAGTGATTCCTGAGCACTGCTTGGTGTGACTCAAAAACAAAAGCAAAAAAGGCAAAACAAAACTCCGGTCTACGTGGTCAGCACCCCTGAGCCTCCATGGATGGGGAAAACAGGTGTTCAGATGCGTGGCAAGCTCCTTCAATCCAGGAAAAATTCTCTATGGGCGCGCACCTGTAGGAATTTTTCCAGAGCTATAGGAGGCTTTGGTTCGTAGATGAAAATGACAATTCGGGGTGACAGACTCCTTGGAAGCCTCCCTTGATGGAGGTGAACTGGCGATGCTTCTCAGAGACACTCACTGCTGTCAATGTGTGCTGCCTGCACCGAGCAGGGCTCTGGGACATGTTCACCGTGTCAGCCACGCCACAGACCCCGTCCCCAGATAACAGTTACGGGGTGGAGAACTTACCGCCCAGAAGAAACTGGCTTCAGCGAACTGGCATTTTCAAACAGCTGGGCTTTTGCTGCCACCCTGAAAAAAATGAAACAGTGCCGAGTTTCACAGTCAATTAAATCACTCAGCCCCATGTGAGATTTAGGGTTGGTTATCAAGTCAACCCAAACGTTAGGTAAGAACTACCTCCCCAGTGGACCTGAGCTTTAACTGTTTCAGGTTCTGATGTGGGAGAGGTTTTGACGGTCTCTGAGGATCAGATATTCTCACTGTCCCTGGACTTCCTGTAGGTCCAGACACATGGTCATCTGTCTTCCACATCACTTCCACCCCATGCAGAGGGGTTCCTGCTGACTCAGGGGAGCCACCGGGAAGAAGGGTGGTTCACAGTGATGGTAAAGACAAAAACGAATTTGAAAACCACTCTATGCATTTTAAAATACTATAGAGCCAGAGCACTAGTACAATGGGGAGAGTGCTTGCCCTGCACATGACCAACACAGGTTCAACCCCCCTGCACCCCCTAGGATTCCCCTGGGCCCACCAGGAGTGAGCCCTGAGCACCATCTGCTGTGGCCCCGAGACAAACCAATTTGAACATACTTCCTGCAAAGTGGAAAGAAAGAACTCTGAAACTGTGGCCCATAAATACACTTGTGAGCTCAAACCCTGTTTCAAGTGCCAGAGAAAGGCGTGGTCCCCAGCAGCGAGAGAGACTCTCTTGGCAGGCAGAGCAGAAGGAACAGAGGCCGGGCACTCAAGGTGCTCAGAAAAGCTTCTGCATTTACTCGGAGAGCATCCACACAGAGGTCTCTGTGCTTTAAAAATCTCTTCTCTGACAGTCTGTGCAGAGCTGGTGTGCTGTTCAGCTCCAGGGTCCACCTGTCGTGCCACGCCTCCTCCCTTTCCATGGCCACCATGAGCAGCCCCGAGGACGAGCTGGCGTTCTTCCTTGACATATTGCCTTAAAATTTAATTTCCCTTGCGGCCTGGAACCCTAAGCACTGGGCAGCAGACAGATGTACAGACAGTTTGCCTGTGTTGTGGCGGCTGGAGTGAAAGACTCTGATCAGTTGCCGGCACCCCAAGGCTCCCGTCAAAGGAAGTAAGGGGTGACTGCGTGCCCGGCCCGGTCCTTCCTCGGAGACAGGATGAGTAAAATGTCTTACTTGACTTTCACCAAGTAATTAAAATGTCAGAAATGTCACCTTATTCAACATCAGCCCAGGCCCAGCGGGAGATGGGAGCTTCAAAGCCGAGGAGTCTGGATTGGAACTCAGCTTTGCTGGTTGAGCTCCACCTCTGAGCAGAGCCGGTTCCTTACCCCTGTCTCGTGACGCTTCTCTCCTGGACAGGTTTCCTCGCTCTCCCCGTCATGAGGGGAAGAAACCGTGCGAGAACTCCCAGCTGCTTCTCCACCCTGCCCTATCCCTGTGCTTTCCGCCCAAGCAGCCTCCACATTTTTTGGGGGGTGATTCTTTCCATCAGGGGATTGACTGCCCACCCCTTGCTCCCATGCCCTGACTCTCTACAAATTTGTTCTCTGTGCTTAGTGAAACTCAGGCTGGGAGAGTGGCCCCAGCAAGTGCAGAGCAGGTGCCTCAGCGGGACACATGGCTTCCAGGACCCGTGTGTTACAGTCTTTCATGTTCCAAGTCCTTAAAACATGCCTCAGCTCCACCCAATCGCTGACCATGCCTATCCTGTGGGCAGAGCACTCAGCACTGGGACCCCCAAGGGTCCTAGAGCACAGGCCCATTCCTGGGCATCCCTGAGCTCCCACTTACACGGAGCCAGGCCGCTGGTAGCCGTTGCTCGAGGCCGTGTCCAGCCTGGACCGCCTGCACGTCTTGGGCGGCAGGTCCGGGTTGGCCGGGGTTTTGGGCGTCTCTTTGGAGCCGATGGAAGTCAAGCTCTGAATGGAGCCACCGTAGCTCTTGCTTCCTAAGAAAAGAAAGCCCGAAAAATGGGCGAGGAGTCATTAGACAAAATTACAGCAATAACACGGCACCGGCACCCAACAAAAGGAAGCATTTTCCTCAGCGCCCAAATGGGAAGGCACAGAATGTTCTCTGAGCCTGGGAGCCGTCACTCGGGGAGATCGAAATCTCCAGCAATTACAGCGCCATCGCCTTGCAGAGACAGAGGAGCTGGGGGTGGGGGTGGGGGGAGTCGCAGCTCGGTGACAAAGCCGCTGAGCATCCTCACTAACTTTCCCTGGGGACAGAGACGATGGTGAGACCAAGGCAGCTGGCCCCGCCACGTTCACACATACCTTCAGCTGCGGAGATGGACCGGAGAGAGCACGCCGAGGCCCTTTTCAGCCCCGACAGCCCATAGGGCCCTTTCTTGAGCAGGTCTATGGGTGGGGAGACATCCCCGGGGCTGGTGACCGAAGCCACGCTCTGCCCGTCCGACTCAGCGTCCGTTCTCGTGGCGTCCTCCCGAGAGCTGGACTCAGGGCTCGTGGTGGTCCAGAGGCCAAGGCTCTTCTGGCCATTGGAAGTGGAGGGGGATGCAATCCAGGGAACGGCCCCCGCCTTCTCCCGGGGCTGCCCACAGGCAGGCTTCGCGGCACTGTTCTGCTCGGAGGAGTGCGAGGACAGAGACTCGAGGCTGCCCATGGGCGTGCTGTCGGGGCTGCTGCTGTAGGAGTCACCTGGATGGGGAGGCAGCCTTCAGTGGGGGGAAGATGCCCCCAGACCTTTCTATGCTCGGGACCCCCACCCAGAGAAGCACCAGTGGGTGACCTCCACTCAGAAAAGACTCAGAATTAAGGAAAGTCACATCACCCGGGCTGAGGGCTCAGCAGGAGGGAGGGGACAGGCTTCACCCGGACAGAGCACTGCACTGTCCCCCTCACCCGAGGCTGCCACCCTCAACCCTTACGGGGAGAACAGCACCTTCTCTGGCTTGAAAAAACGGAACGATGTATCTCACAACAGAAGAAATTGGCTTTCAAACTCAGCTTTTAAATAAGTGCTCTTAAGGAGCTGGAGCAATAGCACAGCGGGTAGGGCGTTTGCCCTGCATGTGGCTAACCCAGGTTCGATTCCCAGCATCTCATATGGTCCCCTGAGCACTGCCAGGAGTAATTCCTAAGTGCAGAGCCAGGAGTAACCCCTGAGCACCACTGGGTGTGAGCCAAAAAGAAAACAAAAATGCTCCTAAAAGTGTAAGATATCAGAAATGTAAAATATATGCAAATCCCTTAATGTTTCATACATTACTGATGACAGAGATGAGGACCAGGTCGGGGAGAGTCTTGGGACCCTGCTGCGGGCCCCGGACTGCAGTCCAGCCAGGAGCAAGCCAAGGCCACACAGGGCATCTTTTCTGTCAGACTCCAATACCCGAGGGACCGCCTCAAGGACCCAGTGTGAGAGGGAGGGAGTAAAAGGCACCTGGGCCAGACTTGCTCTTGCTCTCTTTGCTGTCCCTCCAAGCTGGCACTTATGTCCCTGACCTGACCACAGTTGCTGGGGAATGGACTGGGCAAACTCCTCCCCATGGCACAGGCCTGAATCTGTCGGGGCTGTGCCTGCAGCTCGTTCCCCCTCGTTCCCTGCAGGCAGAGACACTTACTGTCGGGCTCCGCCAGGCATGGAGTATACCGGCCCCTGGGCTTGCGGGGGCCTGTGGAGAGGCAGATGGCACGCGTCCTTCGGGATCCGGATCGGGGCTGAGGCTGGGGCAGAGGGATGTTCGGGTCTGGGGCCGAATGGAAGATCTACAAGAAAAACAGCCGGGCCCACCCCGGGGCCAGAAGTGTGAGCAGCAGCAGCCTTGGAGCCTTAAGAAAAGCTCTCCCCCACCCCAAACCGAGCCACTGGGAGCATCACTCCTCATCCCTGCCAGCTGCACAGGACAGATGTCCAGGCTTCCCAGTAGCTGAAGACACCCCCAACCTCCCAAGGGAGGGCCCCTTCAGGCCACCCCGTGGCTCATGCAACCAGGCAGGGGCTGAGGTGGGCGCTGCCCCTGGCTTCAAGAAAGGTGCCAAGGAATGTGGCAGAAGGTGGCCACGGGCTCTGGGGTAGTGAGAACAAGCTGCCCCCACATGCTGGGCACTCAGAATGGCCCGAAGGAACAAGAACGGCCAGAGATGCCGAAGCAGACACTGGCAGGTTGCAGGTATTTTGGGCTCAGATGCTGATCGGTGAAACATCCACGTGCTCCCTTTCCATAATTATGTGAAGACCTCCCTGTGCTAAAGAGATTCTCCTTCCTTAGGAACTGCACACAGAGAGGACTTCAAGACTCTATTCCTTAATTGTTCTAACTGTCTGATTATAACAGACAAAAATATTGCAAGTGAACTAGAAGTGACTCTAAAGTATTCTCTGAGTCTAAGTACTGCATAAAATACTGGTTATGGAAATGCTCAATTTCTCCGCCCCTCTCGGAGAGCCCGGCAAGATACCGAGAGTATCTCGCCTACACGGCAGAGCCTGGCAAGCTACCTGTGGCGTATTCATTATGCCAAAAACAGTAACAAGAAGTCTCACATGGACGTGTTACTGGTGCCCGCTTGAGCAAATCGATGAGTAATGGGATGACAGTGATACATAAATGCTAAAGAGGAGAATCTGAGAAGTCAGTAACCAGAAGCCAAGGAAACCATCCACTGCAGGATTCTGAAAGCTCTCACATGCGGAACCCAAGAAGTGAAAGTCTGCCAGAAGAAGGAAATCCAACAGCATGTAAGAGAGCAGAGAGGAAGCAGAGATCTAGCGTAGAGCTCAAGGATGAATGCCAGAACCCTTTGTGGGAACTCGAGGAAGTCTCACTTTCCTGGGCACTGCCCGGCTCACCTTTTCATAGTGCTCTATTAGGATTTCAACTACAATGTTCTGAAATTTAATATTCATCATGGCTGCCACGGTCTCTTCCTGCGCCCTCATCAGAGTTGGGCCAAATATGACTCCGAGGTTGGAGACGGTCATGAGGTTCTGCTGGCTGTGCATGGACACTCTGCAGATGAGAGGGACAGGAAGGCCTTGAGTTAAAGGTCTAATCACTGGGACATGACTTCCTCGGCCAAAGAGAATATGGCACTGGACGCATCTTTTCCCAGAGAGCTTCCGCCACTTTCAACTCACGGGTCTAGACTCATAGGGTGTAAAAAAAAAAAAAAAAAAAGTTGGCCCATAGTTAAAAGGTTGATGGATCCAGTGGGAAATGATCCCCATATCCTTAGTAGAGTCCAACCCCCGCCCCCACGCCCCTGGGATGACCACTGGCTTGGCTCTGCTTTTAGGCAGAGATTTGTTCTTCTACAGCCGACAGTCATGAGCGGAGGCTGTGGGCCAGGGATGCAGTCAGAGTGGGCGCCAGTCGCCTTGCCCACGTGAGACCCTGGGGTCCATCCCTGACCCCACACACACAGAAGTAGCTCAACTCCATCCCTGCACTGAGACTCAGACCTAGCGGCAACCCTGCTCACAGGTTCTCACTGGCATGACTGCCCCGAGCCTTCCCACGACATCCCTTCCTCCTGCATCACAGCTTCCTGGGAGCTCAGGCATCCTGGAGAAGAGGCATCTGGGCTCCCCCTGGGTGCTGGTCGGGGACTGGCCAGTGCACACTGGCTTTCTTCGTTCCTGAACCAGCCCTGCTAATCCAAGTCTTCTCCTCACGGGGCTTTGTGCTCGTAAACAGACACATGGGGCCCTCCCTACTCGGGGACCGACTGCAGAGGCGGGGGCAGACACTGCAGGAACAGTTGGCCTGGTCGAGCCACGTGACCAAAGAGAACAGCAGGAAACTGGGTTTGTGGGCGAGTGGAGCACAGGCCTTGCATGTGAGACGGGTTCTGCCCACCTCCACCCCAGTGCCCAACCCTGCCACTGTGCTTGCTCAACACAGCAAATGCCTGTGTATGTCTTTACTGCCCTGCCACTGGACCACTCGCAAAGGGCTGACTCATGGTAAGCAGACACAGGGGAGCAAACAGCCGTATTTCAGCCTATTCCGCAGCTGTGATTACAATCACCGCACACGGCCCCATCCTGTGCCTTAAATAGACACGAGGAGGTTCAGATAACAAGGGAAGAGAATTACTTGACCAGGTGCTTTATCAGGATGTCCAGCATCTCTCTGTTTTTCTCAGGCAATTTGTGCACCAACGCATGGACAGCCTCCACCCGGTAGTTCTGGTCATCAGATTCTGGAAGAGAAAAACCCACGAATGCGTTCAGTGCTCAACGCATTCGAATGTGCATATGCGAGTTGCTGGTGCAGTGACCTCGGCCGCTGTCATGTACTTTGTGACATGCCACGGAGAGGAAGATGTCAGCTGACAGGGAAGCCACCTCATGACCCCACCAGGCCAAAGGAGGCAGTGAGCCTCCTGTGAGCCACAAACTTGGGTCAACAGAGTTCTTGGCCCAGGGCCCCAGGACTCCTGTGCAGATGGAAGCCATGTGACCACGGTCCAACCTGAAATCACTGAGCCCGGGCCAGTCTGGTCTGCAAAGGCCCAGAGGGTGACACCTCTGCTATAGAAGTGTCAAGCACATGCAGATCAAGTACTGGACATTCTGGGGGAGGCAGCTCACACTGACCAGTCCTTTCCCCGGAAGGGGCCTGACCCCGTAGGAGCACACATCTGGAGCACCACCATCTGCTCACAGCTGTCCAGGTGTGACGGGAGAGTCAAGAGCACAGCTCCACCCGGGACAAGCAGAAGGCATCACCTGGGAGTTGGGACCCGAGTGTCTGCACATACGTCATCGCAGCCAAGGTGAGCACAGGAGAGGAAGCTGGGAGGAGACCCACAGGTAGTGGGGAGGGGCAAGAGCTGCCCCTCGGGCAGGGAGAGAAGCACCACCCAGCCCTGGGGCAGCATCTTCGCAGGGCACCTAGCAAATGGGATGCCTGGACATGTAGACACGGGCTCACAGCTGAGGAGCAAGGTGAGCCCTGTTAGTGGCTTGTGGCTTGAGTTTCATTGATTACAAGCACAGTATTTCTGCTTCTATTTAGGGGGCTGGCACCAGGGATTCAGCATGCAGGGCTTGCGCCCGGCCCCAAGCGTCTCTCTTCCATGACAACCAACGGTCTCTGGGGAGAACTGAGAGTCCACAGGACTGGCTCCAGGGTTCTCGTCCTGCTGTGGATTTACTGCTGGCCTGGGACCAAGTCCAGGCTTTGTCCTCACTGCCCGGTCTGTGAAATGAGCTCAGATTCGGACTGTTGTGACAGTGGGTTTTGAAGAGGGTGTTGCATGAGGAGCTAGGAGAAAGCTAGTCTGTGGGACCATCTGGTCAGTTGGGTCAACTGGACTGAACACCAAGGTCATGCCTTTCCTGGGAGATGTTTTCCTGAGACATCAATGTAAACTTGTGGTGTGTGGTAATAAACCCGAGGTCTTGCTCTTGGATTTTGGAGGGCAACTTCTGGGGTGTCACATCTCTCACCGATCCCCTTTCCCTGGTCCCCGAATCCAGTCTGCTCGCGCCCATGACAGGGTCACTGATCTAAAAGACAGGTACAGGGGTTGCCACTGGCACCTGTGTGTGTCCCTTTATGTGTGTGTATGTGTGTCCCTGTGTGTGTGTGTTACTAAGTGTATGCCCCTGTGTTTGTCCGTGTATCCCTATGTGTCTGTTTATGTGTGTTCCTTTGTGTGTGTATGTATACCTGGGTCCCTGTGTGTGCCCCTGTGTATGTTTGTGCATGTGTCCTTATGTGTCTGTGTATGTGTGTCCCTTTGTGTGTGTGTGTCCCTGTGTCCCTCTGTATGTGTCCCTGTGTGTGTGTCCCTATGTGTGTGCACATATCCACACCCCTCAGCTCCTGACACACCTACAGACAGCACGTGCCCTACATCAGGCCTGCCCCTGCCCCCAGCGGGGCCCTGAGCACAGGTGGCTGGCATGAGCTCTGGCACTTACTGACGGCCATGATGAAGTCCTTGTGTAGCCGGTAGGTCATCAGTGGCTCCGCAAGGCACCTGTGTGGACAGAGCTACAGTCAGGGCCGGTGTGGTGTCTCTGGCAGCCTCAGCCTGCCTCAGGCTGGGCGGCCCCAGAGCCCCCCCAGAGGAACCCAGAGCCTCCCCAGACACCGAGGCCTCAGTAGCACCCTGTCACTGGGAGGGGGTTCCTGACCGTCTGAGGCTCGTGGGGCACCCACAGCCTGGACGCTAGAGACAGGCTAGACATTCAGAGGAGAGCAGACTCCAGGCTGCTGTGGGGACATGAGCCCTACACCCAGCTCTGAGGGAACGAGGGCCAGGCGGCTGCTCACCTGAGGTAGTTCTTCAGGCCACTGGTGATGGTCTTGTTGTCCCACAGGTCGATGTCAATGTCAATGTCGGGAGGAGACTTGGGGGCTGGAAGAGAAGTCAGAGGGTGAAGCTGCGGGCCGGGGATGGAAGGCTCGTCTGTCCCTCAAGCTTGTTGCCTGTTTGCTAGCTATACAGCTTGGGGTTCGTCCATGTGCAGACCCAGCCTGGCAGGCCTCGCAGGGGCCAGAGGGGCAGGCGCTGCCCTTCCCCTCACTGTAGAAATAAGGAGGCAACCCTGAGAGGTGCAGCGAAGGAGCTGGGGTCACACAGTGGTCCAGGGCCTGTCCCAAGTCCAGGCCAGGCAGCACGAAGCCAGTGCCCACAGCCCTGGATGCATCTGCACCTGGCACCTGTCCGTGTGTGTGTGTGTGTGTGTGAGAGAGAGAGAGAGAGAGAGAGAGAGAGAGAGAGACACACACACACACACACACCTACAGACAGCACATGCCCTACATCAGGCCGGACCCTGCCCCCAATGGGGCCCTTGAGCACAGGTGGCTGGAGCGAGTGGATTCAGGCCATGCCCAAGCTCATCCAGGGCCTTCCGAACCGGCTGCCCCTCCGTGGGCAGTGGACTTCAACATGGCACATGTGAATAGGGGCAGCCGGGCCGGGCAGCCTGACACCACCTCCAAACAAGCTTGGGCTCTCGGCAGCAGCGCCGGAACAGAACCGGGCTTGCCCATGACTTACAGAACGTCGTGTTCATGAGCTTCTGCACCTTGGAGTTCACACCGCCGATCCGGTAGAGGCCCAGGATGGTGATGCCTGGCAGGAAGGGAGGACAGGGCTGGGCTGAGGCGCTGGGACAAGCATTTGGCCTGGAGCAGACACAGAGGCTGGTGGGAGGCCCCTGGACTGTCCCCGAGGCACAGATCTGTGTAGAGGGTCCTCAGGGCATGGACGGACGAGCACGATGCTCCAGCCTGGACTCGAGGCCAAGGCCTGACCCACAGGGTGGCGCAGCCCCAGGAATCACATCGCGGAGAAGGGAAGGGACCTGAAAGGGGCGCCAGGCTGTGTCCCAAACCCAATGGGGCTCCTGCTCTCAACAGGTGGAGGGGCCTCAAGGGCACCCAGGGGTGCTGGGAGAGGCCATGACAAGGGGTGGCCGTGACAGGACGAAACCTCCGGGAACAGGGCCAAGGCCCCTGGGAACACACCCAGCGAGGCTGAGAGCCACGGGTGGAGCCAGAATGGAAGAGTTGGCGTGGACACATGGCATTCCTGCACTGGCCGGCTCTGGTGCTCCAGAACGCCCCAGGGTGACAAGGCTCCGTCTCTAGGTTTTCTGGGCAGTTCCCAGGCAGAACTGCATGGCCATGCTCACCTCTCGTCTCCACAGCCTGGATGCATTTCCGCACGAAGTTGAAACCAGCCTCATTGAGGTACACTGTGAAGAACAGGGACAGTTTGTGGGCATCTCTGGGGGTCTGGGCAGTACCAGGACTGCACCCTGCAGCTCAGGAGTCACGAGGAACCGACGACCACATCTGGGGTCCCTGCAAGCCAGGACCTGAAACCAACCCCTGAGCTTCCCCTCCAGCCTCGCCTCTGCTCTGCCCTCCTCTGCCCTCACCTTCCTTCCTTCCTTCCTTCCTTCCTTCCTTCCTTCCTTCCTTCCTTCCTTCCTTCCTTCCTTCCTTCCTTCCTTCCTTCCTTCCTTCCTTCCTTCCTTCCTTCCTTCCTTCCTTCCTTCCTTCCTTCCTTCCTTCCTTCCTTCCTTCCTTCCTTCCTTCCTTCCTTCCTTCCTTCCTTCCTTTTTTCCCTCTCCCTCTCACCCTCCTCTCTCTCTCTCCCTCCCTCCCTCCCTCCCTCCCTTTTTTCCTTCTTCTTTCCTCCTCCCTCCCTTTCTTCCTTCTTCTTTCCTCCTCCCTTTCTCTTCTTCCTTCCCCCTTTCCTTCTGTTTTGGGCACCCACACCCGGCCATGTTCAGGGCTTAGTCTGTCTTGAGGGACCACATGTGACACTGGGGTCCAGCATCCAGGGCAAGTGCCTAACTCTTACTTTCTCCTGTTCTAAGTTTCTTAAGATTTGGGTTGTGAGATAAAATGATATCACTGTTTGAAGAGAGAGCACTTAATTAGAGACTATAAACTAATAACCCAGAGGAAAAGGCCAACATGTTATGGAATCATTATGGACATTTCATCACAAATAGCGAAGAAATGATTATTCTTCCATAGCATTTCCAGGTGACATAGTGCAAGACTAGGAAACAGGAAGATGATGGTAAAGATGGTCCAAACCACTGAACTATAACTGGGGGTGGAGGTGTGGCACATGCCCAGTACCCCTGGCATGGCGGGGTTTAGCCTTATAACAAGGAGGAATTCCAGCTGGTCACCATTTACAGATGGTTGGTGAAATAGCTGTGCGCTCAGCACAGATACAGATACTCTATTACTGCATGTCTGTTGACATGCACATACCATTGAAAACAGGTCTCAAAACCCAATAAAGGAAAGCCGGGAGCTCCCTGGGGGCCAAACAAAATGTAGGGTATTACTAAGCAGCAGAATGGGTGCTACGGGTGTTGCCAAGAAGCAGAGACTGGATGCAGCGGGTATTGCTAAGCAGCAGAGACTGGATGCAGCGGGTGTTGCTAAGTAGCAGAGACTGGATGTGGCGGGTGGGGTGTTGTAAAGCAGCAGACTGGATGCAGTGAGTGTTGTTAAGCAGCAGACTAGATGCAGGGGTGTTGCTAAGCAGCAGTCTGGGTGAAGTGGGTGTTGCTAAGCAGCAGTCTGGGTGAAGTGGGTGTTGCTAAGCAGAAGTCTGGGTGAAGTGGGTGTTGCTAAGCAGAAGTCTGGGTGAAGTGGGTGTTGCTAAGCAGAAGTCTGGGTGAAGTGGGTGTTGCTAAGCGGCAAACTGGATGCACTGGGTGTTGCTAAGCAGCAGAGACTGGATGCAGCGGGTGTTGCGATGCAGAGAATGGATGCAGCGGGTGTTGCTAAGCAGCAGTCTGGGTGAAATGGGTGTTGCCAAGTCCCGCCACAGCAGCAATCTCAGTTGTCACTGTGTAGCAGAGCCCCTGGGTGAGGTGGGCATTGCCCAGCCAGGTCCCAGCAGCTGAGCCTGCCCCAAGGGTCATCCTCAGTGGAGCAAAGATGGGAAGAGCCCCAGCCTCCTCTGAAAAAGGCAGCTGCGTGGGGCCTACGGTGACCGGCCTCTCCGGGGCCAGCACTGGCCAGTCCACAGAAGCCCTGCAGTCAGCTCCTCCCCAGGCTTGTCTCTGGCCTGGAGTGGACAGGGCAGACACCAAGAAGCCTGGAACATGGACACCAGGAGACATGGAGAGGCCTCCATCCAGTCATCCAGAGCTGGGTAAGAACCAGGGTGGTGGGCGTGCCAGGTTCCCTCCCCGCCACACAGGGGAAGTAAGATAAACCCTCTGCCACCATGAAAGCCCAACAGCAACAACAAAAACAACAAAACACTAAGCATCAGCTGCCCCATATCATTAAAGAAGAAAACCAGGCAGGCGTGCAGGGGGAAGCAGTAAAGAAATAAAGAAATAAGTTCTGGTGACCACGAGGCCAATAGCTCATGGCTGGAACTTCCATAAAGTTCTCCGGAAGCTTCCAGTCTGCTGTAGCCTCAGCTCAGTGGCACGTGGCCACGATTCCACACACGAACTTGCCATCACTCAGGGTCTTTTAATACAAAGGATGCTCAGAAAGCTGGAGGGAACGAGGGAAAGGAACTTACTTTCTTCCTTCTTGCTGATTATGGCAGGTAGCGTGTAAATCTGGAAAAGGGAACAGAGGGCAAGAGTTGGTTCCCCAGAGGCCACAGGCAGTGGTCAGGATGTCCAGGAGAGGGGGATGTGGCTACAGCCCCTATGCTCACTGTCCCCCTTGCCCCCCACCTGTACCCAATCCAGTGTTTTCACCCCTGCCCTGAGCAGACTCACTGCCCAGCGGCTCGCCCCGCCCCACCTTCCAGCACACCCTCCGGGGGGTTCCCTGAATCCCAGGAGCCTCTAACCATGGGTGAGCCCCAGTCTCTGGAGGGCCCAGGTGGATTGTGTATCCTCTGTCCCCAACTGTCATTTGTTTTTAAAACAAACTCCAGCAGAACTGCGAGTGACAAATGGAGAGCAGATGGAGCATCCAGAAAGGTCCTCAGCCCTGGCCCAGAAGGCTTCTGCAGAGAGCAGCACTGGGCAGCGTCCATGCCCACCATGCTGTAGCCCCTGCCCGCTCCCCACTCCTCCTAGGACTCGGGGCTCCCGGCGAGCTGAAGGGGTGAAGGGGGTGCTCATGCCCCGCCCTCCTGCTGAGCTACAGCCTGACGCTGTTGAGGGGGTGTCAGGCCAGCAGCGGAGGGTCAGGAGGAAGCTGGGCGACACCAGGGCAGTGGCTCTGTCAGACACGTGTCTCACCCGCAACCCTGAGGAGCCTTCCAGGGATGGGCTGCACCGAGAGTAGGTACTCGGCACGCTCAGGTCTGGAGCCGAGCCGCAGCACAGCAGGGAGGGCACTGGCCTCGCATGCGGCCCACCTGGGTTTGATCCCCTGCACCCCAGATGGTCCCCTGAGCCCACCAGGAGGGATCCCTGAGTGTAGAGCCAGGAACAGGCTCTGAGCACTGCTGGGTGTGCCCTCCCCCTACCCCACACAGATAAAGAAGAAGAAGGAGTCAGATATTTAGGAGTCCCAGAAGCTCCTCCTGAGAGGCTGGGAACAGCACCCATCCCCAGACTCTGGATCCCTGTTTAGCATCTCCAGCCACCACAGGTGGTTCAGTGCCATTCCCAGAGGACCTGCAGCCGTCAGGATGACGCTTACGGGCTGGGCTGCCTCCTTACCGGCTCTTTCCCGTCCATGGCTTCCAGCCAGAGCTTGCGGTTCGCCTCCGAGAAGGCCTGCAGGGTGATGATGCCATGCCTAAGGGACAGGGGACAGATCAGCAGGGCCGGCCATGGGGCAGGGACAGGTCAGCAGGGCGGACCGTGAAGGTCAGTGAGTTTTAAATTCTTCACTAGCAAAGTGACATAAGTGGGGCTGGGGAAGCGGGGAGGGAGCAGCAAAAGGGACAGGAAAGAAAGAATGTAGAAAATGAAAAGAAGATGAAGCACTGTAGGGTCACAGGTGAAATGTTCAACGATTGCAGGCAGTATATTTTTTTCAGTGCTTAGTGTACAGGACTAAGGAGATTGGTTTCACTGTTTCTCTCAATGGGCCCAGAAGGAAGACCCAGCAAAGTTCAACAGCACCCACATTCAGTGCTCCATGGAGTGAGAAGATTCTGACCCTCAAGTGGTCACAGGAATCATAATTATGACCTTGCAGTGTTATGGCTCATTCTTAAGAAAACACTAAAACAAAAGCATTTATTACAATATTCAAGTCAGTACATTTAAAGACAATTCACTCCCAAGCAACCCTTCTGAGTTAGTTTATTAGTTCTTTGAGGAAAAAACAGCAGAGGGAGGGAGGGACCAAGGAGAACAAAGAAAAATGACGAAAGGAGCAACAGTGAAATCTGCTCATGCCGTAGACGATCGGAAAATAATTTGAACAGGAAATCAGAGGGCTTTGTGAAGAAGCATCCCATGAAGGAAATGCCATTTAGATGTCTCATCATGAAAATTGGAATGACTTGAAACAGTGATAAAGGCATAAACATCTCTTTCGTAAACAGGAAAACAGATCACTCAAATGACAAGAAAAGGACCAATGTGTAAAAGATGCAGCAGCTTAATCATGGAGAATCCAAACCAATGGACAGATCAATCATAAAATTACAGACCACGTCCCTGCAGCTGCGTCACTAACACCTTCCACGGTGACTATTTATTTACTCCTTGGACAACCCTGCTGGGTTGGCCCCACTGGCCTTACGTTACAGGGAAGAGCAGAGAAGTTTAGCCACAAGCCCCAAAGCTACAGAAGCAGGCAGCTCTGAAATCAGGAGAAAGCAGACTTGGCTGGCAGATGTCTATGTAGAAAATCAGACAGTCCGACAGCAAATTCTCAGAACCTCCAAGTTACAAGACTGTGACATCTGAGCAACAAATAGAATAAACCTATTGGTTTATTGCCTTTCTGTACAGCAGCCACAACTACTGGGAGTGTAATGCTCTCCAAAGCCTGGATCAAAAGGTGTCCCAGAGCCAATATGAATAAAAAGATGTAAGACATCCTCAAAGACAGGCGAACATTCCAGACATTAATAATGTAAACGTGATTCTAGTGAAAACTCCCAGAGGGCTGGTGGATGGGAGCTCCAGGCAGGCAAGAGTTCAAGGTCATCCCCAGTGCCACACAGCCTGAACACTGAGCTGGGAGGAGCGCTGTGGCCCAAACTCAAACAAAACAAAGTCCCAAGGGGTGTTTCTGCAGGGGAAGGCAACTCTGAGACCTGAAATACTCAAGAACGCAAGGCCAAATAGCCAACTACTGCAAAGAGGAATCACATTTGGGGCTCCTATGTGTCACAGTGATAGAGCAAAGAGTACTTTCACATACCAGAAGTTAGAGTACTCACAAATACCCCTGGAGTACTCTTACGCACTAGAGTATTCTCATACACTGCAATAAATTCACACCCTGCTAAGTACTCACACACTACTAGAGTATTCACAGCCCACTGGAGTACTCATACTACTAGAGTACTGCTAGAATACTCATATACCCCACTAGAGTACTCACACACTGCTAGAGTACTCACACATACCACTGGAATATTCACGCATACTGCTAGAGTACTCAAACCACTAGAACACTCACACACTGCAACCACTAGAGTACTCACACACTGCTATAGTACTTACACACACACACTACTAGAATATTCACACACACCACTAGAGTACTCACAGCGTTAGAGTACTCACACTCCCTGCAAGAATACTCCCACATATAGCTAGAGTACTCACACACACTGCAAAAGTACTCACACCCCACTAAGTACCCACAAACCCTACTAGAGTACACACTGCAAAAGTACTCACAACTCACTAGAGTACTCACACTGCTAGAGTACTGTCACACACTGCTAGAGTATACTGGCACAACCACTAGGGTACTCACACTGCTAGAGTCCCCTAGGAGAGAATCATTCACACCTCTCAAGCCCTCAGACAAGGAGGAGAGGAATGGAGAGAGGAGTGGATGAGAGCAGGACAGAAACCGAAATCAGTCTTGTTCCTGAAATGGCAGACAGAAAGGCACCATCCCTCAGACATGTCCTGATGCTTCTCCCCTCCACATGCTATGCTGTGCTGTGCGCATTGCAGGTCTGCAGCTGTGTCTGGGCTTCAGTGCTCATTTCCAGGCAGGCTGGGAAGGCGCCAGTCATGCACTTCCCTGGCCACAGCCACTTCTACTTCCCCAGGTTTCTGCAGTGAAATCTGGGCTTCTAACAAACACTGTGTCTGCTGTTTCTTCCAAAAGCATCAGGCACTGAGCATTTGTTGAATAATGCTGGGGAGAATGAAGCATGCACCCCAGCTCCAAGGAGGCCGAGAAACACCCACAGGAGCTGCTTTATCTCTGAGAACACACACAACTTATCCAACAAAAAAACTTGGGGGAAAAGGAAAGCTCCGAACCTTTCAACCACTTCAATGTCGAAGCAGAATCGTTTGTCAATCGAATCTGTCTTTCGTCTGATACAAGATTTTAATTTAAACATTTCAGGCGAGCCGGTGACAAGTCCATTCTGAAACAAGAAGGGGACATTAGGACAAGGTGAGCAGAAGCACGTTCAAGGCACAGCTCACAGGAGCAGGCTCCGTCCCTGCTTCCACTCGGGGCCTTTCCGCTCACTGATGTCAACCGCCTGATTAATCACACTATCCCAGCCACTCATCATAATACACACACTGCCCAGGACCGTTCACTGCTAACTGAGCGCCTTCACCCGGACCGTGTAGCCCTTGGCTTTCCTGACGCACAGAAGACTCGGAGCTGCTCTTCCTGGAGCCTCACAGAATGGCCACAAAGACGCGGCACATGCTCGGACCCCAGCAGCCTGTGCCCTGCGAGATGGGTTACGAGTAGGTAGGCTTCCCGGCCCATTGGCTTACATAGCAGCGGGCTCAGAGCTTTGAAATGAGGTAGGCTGGGGGCTTGGCCTGGTTCAGGAGCTCGTGGGCATGGTGCCCGGCCTTGACACAGCCGAGCTGAGCGCTCGTCCCCACAGGCCCTCAGGCCATCCCTCTCATCACCCATGTGCCTGCTACTAGAACTCTCCTCACACAGTCACCTCCCCACGTTAGTCCGGAGCATGCAGCCATCCTCTCTGTTGCTCACTGGAGCCTTACCGTTAGACTCCTGCTTCTGCGAGCAGCTCCCCAACTCTCTCCTAAGCTGATTGGGCAGTGAGTTTACTCACGACGCCCCGAATTCCAGGGACACACCCACTCACGACTCCCTTCCTCTGCCTTGTGCCCCTGGATTTCGAGTCTCTGGGTTTGGATGAGCAGGGTCACCCCGTGGATACACACCTGCATCTTGGCTGACCCATATGAACCAAGGTGGGATCACACCTGACGGCTGCCCCGTGTCAGCCCCCATGCCAGGAGGCAGGCCCCTACCTGCCACCCTCATTTCCCTGCCGGCTGAGCTGGGAGTGTAGGATGACATTGCTGTAAAAACCTAAAGCACGCCGACGGGCGTGTGCACTTGTGGGCTCCCCGGGCGGCTCTGTCTCACTGCCCGAGTTCGGTACCCTGGAACCGCTGTGTGTGGCTGTTGGTCAAGGGAAGGCAACAGAACGAAGAAAGCCAAACTGGTTGCTCGATCAGTTTATTTCATTCTCTCTCTCTCTGCTTGTCTCCCGGTTCTGGATCTCTCTCTGTGGAACTGGCCCCCTCTTACAGCCTAGTTAAATCCCCCCAGCATGAGGGGCTTGGGGCTACACATAGGTATGGTCACAATCAATAGGGGTAAGGTTCCTTTCCCTCAGGGGATGCTTCTCCTAGGACTGATTCTCTTTCAGCAGGAGGATCCACCCAAGGGCGGAGTCCCATGAGTGTGTTTCTCCTCTCCTTATCCAGCAAACATATAAGCATTCATAATATTAATCATTTTGTATGGACACAATAAGAAATGCATTAAAGCTTATAGAATTGCTCTCCTGGGGCCATCTCGATCTCAGACTACAGTGCTCAGGCCAGATTAGTCTTTCCTATCCCTAGCAGGGTCCTAGTCTCATCGTTACTTTTGGATCATGACAGCATTCGTCCATGATCAAGCTCTTAACTTATAGTTAAGAATTAGGCACTTTGGCCAGGCCCATCTCAATGCCAGAGTACCACATAACTCACCGCTTGCCCTGGATCCGTCCCGTCCCTCATCAGGACCCTGTTTTGGGGGTGCTAGGAACTGAGGGCAACTGAGGCTTAAGTGGAGAAAGCAGATGCCTGGGAATGAATAATATTCGAAGCCAATTAAGTCCCAAGCTACAAAAGCATAATATTGTCTTCTTGTGTTTATACAAAAAGGACATTGCTTTAAAGTAAATTATTCAAAAGGCATAAGGAGAGGAGAAAGGCAATATTATAATATTCAATGTCATAATATTCAATATTAACTTATAATATAAAGTTCAGTGTCCTAGGAAGATCTGACCTTACAAATTAACAGAGTCAGATTAGGGGGAAAGCTGATTAACTGTTTTGGGGGAGAGTTCTCTACAGAAGTGGTTACAGCTAAACAAAGGAATGGGAGTGACTCGGGAGCACCTTAATGGGTGTGACGGGGATGAACCTAAGCTCCTTGTGGCAAGGGCGGAAAGGACAACGCAATGTCATCCTACATCGAGGGGACAAGGTGCTGTCCATTCGCAGAGCATGGCCTGAGGCGCCTCGTCCCCAGGGCCAATCTACGACCCATCTATCTTCGGGCAGTGCCAGCCTGCACACAGCCCCGGAAGGTGCCCAGGCTGCACGGCTACCTCAGCGGCCACCGGCCACCCCACCCGGGTGTCATCTGTGCCTGGAGTTAGTGAGCACTGGCGGCTTCTCCTGTGAGAGTTCAGCTGGCCAGCACCTCGCCCAGCAGGACAGAATGGAGGTGCAGGGGCCGGCGGCTCCTGGGACCAGGCGGGGACCCCGAGGGCCTGAATGTGGCCAGGACAGGCACCCAGAGCCACTCAGTGTCCAGTGAAGAAGTGGGGTGACCCCGAAATGGTCTGTCAATGGTCCCCCCGGCCACTCTGACAGTGGAGCTCAGGGCCTGCACCTGGTGGCACTGGGGCTGGACTCGGGGTGTGTGCCCCCACTCAGCACCGCCCTCCGGCTCCGTCTCACGGCCCTGCCCCCACTCACCATCTTCCCGCTGGACTTCACCTCCGAGACGCTCATGGTGAAGGTCTTGCTGCTCTTGTCGTAGGTGCAGTAGTGTTTGATCCACGTGAAGCCCAGCGGCCCTGCGGGACGGGACAGGGGCCGGTCAGAGCACAAATCTAGGCTGGGGACTGTGCTCTGTGCAAAGAGCACCCCGAGGCCTGCACCCCCACAGTGAGCAGCCGGGCTTGGCTGCCGAGTGCTGAGGCCTGGGAACAGAGACGGAGCTGCTCCTCCAAAGGCAGGTCATGGAAACGAGTGGGAGCTGCCAGGCCTCTCCCAACTCCATTGTCCACACACAAACCCACCCAAGGCCCTGCTGAAACGGAGCCACAGCCCTTGCGCAGCCCCTGGACAGCCCCTGCAGACATCTCCCCAGCATCCCCTCCTCTGCTCTCACTGTGGCTACCCCAGACTCTTTGCACATGCCTGATGCCATCCCCACCCTGACACCCCTGCACTCAGCTCCCTTCTCCTTCTCTATGCCTCATACTCAGACACCACAATCCTGCCCCCAACCCAAGGCAGCACCAAGCATCAGCCAGCCCTGGACGGCGCGAACGCGGGACTCACGTTTCTCCTGCACGTACAGGTACCCCTCCATGCTCCACTGACCCGGGGCGCGGTAGTCCTGGTTGGCCGACTTCATCCTCTGCATCAGCCGTTCCACCTCCTGGCGTGTGCTCTCGAAGTTATTCCGTGTCTTAAGGACAGAGAAGCGACAGTCTCACCCACTGCGGCCACCAGGGTCCCCAGGAAAACGCTCCCTCAGCAGGCGGTGGAGGAAGCCCCGGGGTCTACAAATTATGATACATTTTTATTGAAGATGGAAATAAATCATAAAGGCATTTTGCCTTTTATAATATTTCTATTCAGTATCTACTGAAAAGGCCCAAATGTGTTTCTTATTGAAAAACAATGGGATGAACTGCATGTGAAATCAATTCCACTCAAAACAAACCAGGGGCTGGAGCGGTAGCACAGTGGGTACAGCGTTTGCCTTTCACACAGCTGACCTGGGTTCAATTCCCATCATCCCATACGGTCCCCTGAGCACCGCCAGGAGTAATTCCTGAGTGCAGAGCCAGGAGTAACCCCTGTGCATCGCTGGGTGTGACTCAAAAAGCAAAAAAACAAAAACAAAAACAAAACACACCCCTCGATTAAATTTTAAAAAGCTGCAACTCAAACACACAGGAAATAAATCCAGTTACCCACATTTCAAGGGACATTTCCATGCCAGAGTTTTATTTACCAAACAGCTCGGCAATCGCAAAACCTAGAGAACCACTAGGCACAAGCTTTCCTCGGAGACTAGGTTAGGTCTCTCCTCGGCATTTAGGCCACAGGATCAGACAGAACTCTCATCTCAGGCAAACCCCCAACAACAGGATGCACCACTTGTTGGACAGTGATGGGGTGAGATGTGTTGGGTTCCCAAGTGTGCGAAGAGCATGGCCACTGGTGACGGGATCCGTGTGGCCGGTGCTGAGATCAGAAGGCTCCATTGGTCAGCTTCACCCACAAAGTCAAACAGAAACAGAAGGGATGCCGAGAGCAGTTCTAGGGAAGCCTGAAGAGCTATTTTAAAGCTTCACAAGAATGTGCAGTTTTAGACTGGGGTGTGTGTGTGTGTGTGTGTGTGTGTGTGTGAATATATGTGTGTATGTGTGTATATGTGTGTGGGGGGTATGTTTGGGGTATGTTTGTGGGTGTCAGTGTGTATGTGGGGGGGTGGAGCAGTATGGGCGTGTGAGTGTGGATGTGGGTGTAAATGTGTGTGGACATGTGTATGGATATGGATGTGTGTGCATGGATGTGTGGATGTGTGGGGGGGTGTTTATGTGTATATGTATGTGAATATATGTGTGAGTGTATGTGTGTCTGAGTGTGTGTGAATGTGTAGGATGTGTGAGTGTGTGTATGTGTGTGTGTGAGGGTGCGTGAGTGTGTGTGAGGGTATGTGTGTGTGAGTGTGAATGTGTGTGAGTGTATGTGTTTGAGTGTGTGAGTGGTGTGTGAGGTGTTTGTGTGGCTGTGTATGTGTGTATGTGTTTATGTGCATCTGTGTGAGGGTGTGTGTGAGCGTGTGTGCACGTGACTGTGTGTGAGGGTGTGTGTGTGTGTGCGAGTGTATGTGTGTATGAGTGTATGTGTTTGAGTGTGTGAGTGTGAATGTGTGTGAGGTATTTGCATGGCTATGTATGTGAGTGTGTATGCGCGTGTGAGTGTGTATGCATGTGAGTGTGTAATATATGTGTGAGAATGCATGTGAGTGTATATGTGTGAGTGTTTATATGTGTGTGAGCGTGTGTGTTCACGTGTTTGTGTGAGTGTGAATGTGAGTGTGTGAGGCTGTGTATGTGTATGTACATGTGAGCTTGTGTATGTGTGTGTGAGTGTGTATGTGTTTATGTGTGTGAGTTTGAGTATGTGTGTATTGAGAAGCTCCTTCACTGCACACAGCTGCTGCCCCTCCATGGCCAGAAGGGCTGTGTCTGCACAATCTCAGAACTCAGCCACTCCTGTACGGGGCCCAGTGGGCAACTCTTTTGATGTGGAATCGATCCTTCCCGGGCACTCCCCGATCGGCAGTGAGGGAAAAGGAAGAAACTCTCCCCGCGTCCCCAAGCGCCTTCACCCCTGTGCCTGAGACCGCATAGTTCGTGTGGCCCCAGGTGGTTCCTGGTGGCCAGGCTGAGGCGTGGGAGACTCACGTTCTGGAGGTTGAACTGCAGCTGTTGCTTGTAGGGCGCGAATTCCTGGGCGAGCTCGTAGCCTTCATGGTAGAACGTGAATAAGCCCTGGAGGAAGGACAAGAGCTGGAAAAATAAAAGCCCGTGAAGGCGTGTTCTTCAGGGGAACAGCGGCCAACTAGAGCAAACAGGGGACCCGTTACGCCCTCCTCCCGCTGGCGATGCGCCTCCAGCCTCCGGGCTGGCCCTAGAGTCAGGGGCGTGAAGGCAAACACAGAGGGTAACTCTGGGTCCAGTGTGGGTGACAGAGACTGGATGCGGGCGTCTGGCCGTCCAGGCGTGTGCTAAGAACCCTGATACTCTAACACAAGGAAGGAAGCCCCCAGATGGGAGCATGGGGGGCGGGAGGTAGAGAGCAACACTTGTCCTGCCCTTGCAGAGTCCCTAATGCGGCTGGGGCAGATGTGGGGAGAAGGAACAGGCTGGGATACTCGGGGAGCAAGGAGGTGGGTGAGGGCACAGGCCACCACTGGGCGGCAGCAGAGCCCAGGCACGGACTCAAAACTACAGATCCCAGCCAGAACCGGAAGCCAGAAGTTGGGGGAAATCTTTGGGAAACCACCGTTTATTTGCTCCAAGCCTTCCAACCCCAATCCCCGTGACTTCCTTACCGCTCTCCCGAGTCCCCAGGTCAGCTGCCTATGGCAAGGAAGTCACGAGCAAAAGATGATAAGGCATTTAAAGCTCTATTCCCCAGGTCATATTCCAGACTTGACCACCCACGCCATCCCCCCCCCAACCACCTCCTACAACAGAGAACCCCAACCCCGGAGAGGTGCGATGGACTTTTCCCCATTCAGACAGAGCAGGTCCGAAGCTGCTCCTCCAGGCCAAGGAAGGCAGGATCTGAAAGCACCACCCTCTGTGAGTGACATCCTGTCACTTCCTGCCGGCGGCAGGGGCCGGGACCAGGAGACCAGATGTGTTTGGGTTCCCACAGGGAAACGCTGGTTCTCCCTGATACCGGTATCCTGCTTCCGAAGTTACGCTCATTTCAGAAAGCACACGCTTTTATGTTGGAGTTGACGCATTTTAAATATTTCTCTTCTTTGGCAGCTTTCGACAATGTGTCAAGATACATTGTCTGCCAACTGTAGAATGATTCTGCACTGCCAGTTTTGCATTAACTGGTAATGGTTATCAAAGCGGTGTTCAGTACATTGGTCTCTACTAAAACGATGCTAAAACTGGCCAAATTTGACATATTTGCCAAATTATTCACTCATTTAAAGTATAGAATATGCACACGCTGTAGCTTAATTTTAAAAAATAAAAACCAAAAACCAGCTCGCAATCAAATGTTTCCTTAATTGGGACTTGACTATGTAGATGCAGAGGTTTTCAGAGGCAAGTAGGAAAATGCCTTAAAAGATGTGGACTACACTTGTCTTCTTAATACTTATAACCACGCAGTTGTTCAGAGGATGGCTACATGTGCCTGTAACTGCATCAATCTGTAAGAAGTGGTCCTGACCCAATGCCAGACACAGGAGGGGCCCTTCCAATAATCCCCAGGCACCAGGAACTTAATGAACAACCCCCCCCCCCAGGAGGGACTAGAGAGCATCTGTGAGGAATCTCTCTGTGGATGCCTGGGTAGACCTCTCAGCTGGAAGCTGGTAGGGTGGGCTGCAACCAGGCCCCTTCCCGATGCCTCGGCTTACACCTGGCACTGCATGATGGACTTGATTCGTGGCTCTTTGAGAGCTGTTTGCCAGAGAGCAGAGAAAATGTTCCTGTATCCTGTCTTCACTCCCACCCAGTTCCCCTATCATCCGCACCTGGTACCAACAAGGGGCATTTGTCACAAATGATAATCCAGCTCTGAGATGTCATAGTGAAGCCCCCTGGCTACCCAGAGCCCCCCTCTGTGCTGCGTATCCCGTGGGCTCTGAAAAACACACAGTGGCCCCAATTCACCACCCGTGATAGAGAATATTCCACTGCCCTCAGTCAGCTCACCCCATGCCTCCTTAATTCTCAGAAACCTTGAGAAAGACACCAGGGAGGGGCTCCAAGGCCGGAGCACCTCACGGCCCCCCAAGCCCAGCTGCATATGGCCCCCAAATGGGAAACAGCAGCAACAACCCTTAATGGGAAAACAATCCAAGTTTTATCGCTGAGTGCTCTGGATGGACCCTTTTGTAGGGAAACACAAACTCACCGGTTCAACGAATTCAAACTTCTTTTTCTCCTGAACCTCCTGAATCTTAAAGACATACTCCAGTGATGCTTCATAGAAGTTCTGGTGCTCCCGGTCGAGCTGCGTGTCTGCCTGAGGAAGAGAAGAGACCCCCGTGAGGGCTGCAAGGTGTAGGGACCCTGGAACCCTTGAAGGTCAGCGGCTGCTAAGCCCGGGGCCAAGTGAGCATGGCAACAGTTAGATGTTGGGAAGACAAAGACATCGGTAAGAGTCCCCGGGAGACCCCATTGGGAAAGGAAGGAGAGAAAAGGGGGATCAAGTTAGGATACCCACCCTGCCCCTTGCTCCCACATGCAGGGGGGAAAGTTACCTCTTGCAAGTGAGATTCCTTCTTCTTGGCAGACAAATTCAGGTGCTTGTCAAGAATCGAATAGTACTTTTCACTCTCCTTGTCGAATTTCTTCTTTCCATCCTAGAAGAAGAATCAACAACAAAACCCCAGAGTCAAACACCAGCATGGAGAGAACCCAGAGTTTCACCCAGACTGACGGGTGAGCCAGGAGGGGAGGGACTTGGCTGCCCACTGAGAAGCTTCTGGAGCCACAGCCTGCAGGGGGCGGCCTGTGAGCAAGCCCTGCGAGCACTGTGCAGAGGATTCTCAGGGTGAGCTCATCAGCCGTGTGCAGTGTGCAACAGCCTTGGCCTTGGAGAAACCGGGACTTTGTGTGTTGACTTGTAGGAGTGGGGACGGGGATGGCACAGGTGCTCAGGACACAGGTGCTCAGGACACAGGTGCTCAGGACACCTGGGCCAGGGGTGCAGGTGCGGGTCCGAGGGTGTGGCGCTGCCCGGGGAACAGGGGTTGGACATACGCCCATCACTGCTCTCCCCCTCTCCGCCCCCCCCCCCCCCCGCCATCTGGGCTTTCTGGGAAGGGAGGCGCTCAGGGCCACCAACGGGAATCACAAGACAGCAGAATCCAGAGACCCGGTGGCACCTGGCTCACCCCCATTCCCTCCAACATGCTCACACACACACACACACACACACACACTCACATACACACAATACACAAACATACACATACACACAATACACAGACACACATATACACAAAATATACACATACATACGCACACATAAACACACTCCTATTCACAATACACACATACATACACATACACACATACATGCACATACACACAGATACAACACACATACACATATACACATACATATACACACATACACATATATACACATACATATATACACATATATACATATACACACATATACACACATACATACACATACACGTAGGCATATACACACATACGCACACACACCCTGGAAGGACTCCCCCTCCCCCTTCACCCTCCAAGCCCCCTGAGACAGGCCCAGGGGAGGGGCCTCTGCTCTGCACAGGCCTCCAAGGTCTTTTCCTTCCTCCATTAGAGTTCCAGGATGAGGGCCAGTCTTGGCAGTGACCGACTTTGGAGGACCATTACTCTATTTCAGACACCTGGCCCATGGCATTGCTTCACGCGTGGCCAACACAGCCCCCACCGTTCACCTGCCCACTAGAGTGGCCGCTCCATCCATCACTGCCCCAGGTCCTCCTGCAGACCCCCCACCCCCGGGCTTTCACCTTAAAGCCTGCATTAGCACCTGGACTCTCCTCAGGGAGCACTGTGCCCCTGAACTGTCGCCTCTGTCCAGGCTCCTCTTTGCTTGCTAAGAACCTGGGGTGGGAGGGGGGGTGAGAGTGAGACGGGGGGAAGAGTGCTTAAGCACCATGAGGGAAAGAGGGGCAGGGGAAGAAGAAGGGGGCACAAGCGGCAGCCTCCATGGGGGGCTATGCAGGCCCCCAGTGCAATGCAGCTCCATGGACAGAAACTCAGAAGCAGTGAGACCAGAGTCGGGGGTCCACCCAGCTTTCAGATTCCGGCACTGCGGAGGGGGGGGGCACAGGTTCCAGCGGGGAGGCCCAGGGCCAATCCCCAAGCCCTAGCACCTCCTGCATGGCCACAAACAACCCTGAAAGCAAAAAAGAATTTGAGGCACCTTGAGACATTTAACAAAACCCGGACAAGCCGTCACTAAAGCAGGCTGCTTGCAAGTGGGGAAACACTCCTGTTATAGAAGGGGGAAAAGAAGCCCTGGGAGATAAGCACTGCTGGAAAGCGGGGGCACAGAGGCCACCGTTTACAAACGGGCAAGTCCAATTCCACTCCGAAAAAGTTCAGAAGTGGGCTGGCCGCAGAGCCACCAACTTCCAATGGCTACCAACAGAGGGCGCCAGAGATGAGGCCCAAGAGAAAAATTTCCCAATGTATTAGATCCTGTTTTTTCTATAAAGGACTCAAATTAAACTTTCATTAAACAATTGCCTGAGCAACTGTTAATGCTACCGGGCCATACATTTTAAAAATAAGTAAGATTCAAAAATATTCTCTCTCTCTCTCTCTCTCTCTCTCTCTCTCTCTCTCTCTCTCTCTCTCTCTCTCTCTCTCTCTCTCTCTCTCTCTCTCTGTGTCATGGCTAGATTTCCCATGCAGCAGCTATGTCACGTGTTGTTGTTACAAATGTTTGCTACAGAAATACTACACGTAACTCTTGAAAAATCTTTCTTCCCGCCAATGCATAATTCACAGGAAGGAGAGAATGAAGAGCAGCGGTGAAGGGTAATCGCCAAACGTTTCAGAAATGCTCAGAAACCTAGAACCCAGTGTGTGGGGGGCAGGAGGGGCGGGGGGGGCTTCAAGGGTCAGGCCAGGCTCCATCCCCCTGTGGGTGGGTCTCTGCACTGCTCAGTGCGGCTTCCCACCTCCAGACTCTCGACTCGGGGGCGGGAACTCAACAGCACGAGGTAGCACGCTCATTCTTCAAAGCCTACTCAGTGGTAGTGGTGGCAGGTATTTCACAGCCGCTTATCAACACAGCCAGTGCCCTCCTTCCTCCACATATCAACACGCCAAACAGATACATCTGCAGTGCAGGGAATTCCATAGACTTAAATACATCTCCCACGACACAGCTTCTCACATTAACTTTTTCTATTTTTTCCTTTTTTATTTTTTAAGGGGTCACAACAGTACTCAGGGTTTATTCCTAGCTCTGCACACAGGAATAACTCCCGGCAGGGTTCAGGGAACTATATGGGGTCCCGGGGATCGAACCTAGGTCAGCCACGTGCAGGGCAAACACCCTATGTGCTGCACTACTGCCGCAGCCCTCTGAACCTCCCCTTTACATTGCAAGACAGGTGCAATGGAGGCCTTGGAGATCAGGAATCCAATAGAGTAAACACAGTTTTCCAACTATTTGCACTTAGAAGTTTCCTTGCCACCTCCTTACAGTTCATGGATTTTGGGGTCATTTATTGTGGTTAAAGACATTAAAAGGAAAGCATTATCCTATTTCGTACACTGACAACACTTTAAAGTCCAGCAATCGTGTTGTGCAAAGGCTATGACTGGTGTAACTTCTCTCCCCGACAGGTGGAGCACACGCAGAGGGGCGGGGAGCAGCAGTGCTGAGCCAGTTCATGGCCTGACCATGTGGTTGTTAGGGCTGTGCTGGAGGTGCCTGGTGGACATCGGGCAGCATCTTCTGGGTCTCAGGTGTCTGCTCTCTGCCAGCTCACAAACACTCTTGTCACCGTCGTTGAGTCTTTCATGAGCTCAGACTAGGCCCGTGCACAGAATTCATGCCGAGAACAGACGGGGTCAGTCTCCCGCAACCTCACTGGGTCTCGCCCGTCCCATAAAGAATGGCAAATTGGCCCCTACTCTCTGCACCCAGGGGCAGAGTGGATGACCCTCGTTTCTCAGGAATGACCTCTGCCCTGCCGGAATCCACTCCCCACGCAGACAGCTCCCCGTGGTTCAGCTCTGCCCAGGAGGGGTCCCCAGCACCACTGCACGCAGCTCAACAAGCAAAGTTCCTTGAAAGTGGGCAGCTGCAGGTTCCAGAGAGCCTGGCCAGCACGACAAGGGCCTAGGGCTGTCAAGAACATGAAGTTGAGGAAGCGTTCAGATAGATGGCTCGCTTTGGAAACCCCTTTACCAAACTGGACTTTGGGACCTTACGGAGTTAATATGAGGTTTCTTCTTGTTTCCGGAGGAGGACAGAACCTCCGTCACCGTAGTGAGGCACCAGCCTGATGTGGTCAATGAAATGCCCAGTACGTGGGCAGCAGCTGGAGCCCAGCCAGGCTCAGGGTCAGGCTCCGTGATGGGAGACCTGCTCCCTCCGCTCCTGTCGAGGGACACAGAAGCCACGGGTCCAGTGGGAGGATACCGTGGAACTGGGCAGTGGCCGGGCCGCACCACAGAAAGGATAATCCTCTGCTTGAGTGGGCCATGGGGTGGTCAGCATCCACCCAGCTCCGCTTCCAGCCAGGTTGTGTCCAGTAGCCAGAGCCCACTCCACAGTTGAGGGTGCATCGGGTAGTAGTGGCTGTTGGCGCCCGACACTGCCCACTTCTCACGGGCATGGGGAGGATGGGCGCTTCCTTGGGGGTCGCAGCTTTCACCTTCCTTCTGGGTGGCACCACAGAGTGCTGAACCCCCCTTGTATCCATGTCCCAGCCTGCGGAGTCCAGGGAGGAGGATGGGAAGCAGAGTTTTGGGGCACAGGAGAGCGGGGCAGGGCTGCGGGACTTGCCAGCCAAGTGCTCTCCATGTCCACCCTCTCAGCGAGTCTGGTCCTCACTGTGGAGAATCCCTGCAGCCATGAGCCGCCTCCCCACATGAGCTGGGCTCCATCCCTGGCACCCCTGAGGGCTCCCCAAGTCCTGCCAGGAGTCAGCCCTGTGCACCGCCGAGGTGTGACCCCCAAATAAATTATAAATTATAAATCCAAGGAATAAAGAGCCAGGTTCCGGGCGCTGCCTCCGAGAAGCCCCGGAGATGCAGCCTTTCTCTTCTGCCCAAGGAGAGCTACGGGATACTGGCCCAGGTTGGGCAAACGTGGAGGCCAGCAGAGAGACAGAGCCCAGCCCCAGCGCACAGCTGACCTGCTCCTGAGGGGAGTGACCACTCGCCCCAGACCAAACCCCAAGGAAGTCAGCGACGCGCTAGGCCAGAAAACGCTCCACGGCCAAATGCTGAATGTCCGAGACTCTGCTGGCACTTGCAAACGCAGCTCTGCGCACTGAACTTGATTTAGTCTAGGGTGAATCAAGGAAAGTAACATTTCCCTGAGCACTCCAGCTCGAATTAACATATGTGTGTGTGTGTGTGTGTATACATACACATTTACATAAGAAGCTGGCCTAAGGAGACAATCCCTCTCACCATGAGCTCACCAGCGTGACCAGCTGTGACCAGTTAACTCCTTTTACCAAATAAGGCGAGTTTTTTTCCCGGGCTTGAAATCCTTGTGCAGTGAGCTCATGCTCGCGGCTTCTCCAGGAACTGCGGAGGTCATCTCCCCGGCACGGAGCCAGGAAATCAGCAGGCCCTCGCTGCAGCGTGAGCTGCCCGGGCCCCGGAGAGCATTCGAGTTTGTCTGCACAGCAATGCCCACTGGAGGCAGAGGAGAAAAGACAGGAACGACGCTGAGGATGTTGAGTGGTGAGGAGGGCCTGAGACAAGCTGCCTGCCCAGTCAGAGCCCGACTCTGCCGTGGGTGAAAGCTACGGCCTGGGGGTCTGCTTCAGGCCAAGTCCCCATAGCCTGGGCACAAATTTTGTCTTGGGCCAACCCATGAGCCTTCTTAACTGCACGAACCCCTAAAAGTCAAGTGTTTCTTCATTCTGGTCAATGAGTCTGACTGACCCGGGTTGATTCCCAGCATCCCAAATGGTCCCCTAAGCTCTGTTCCTAAGTGCAGAACCAGGAGTAACCCCTGTGCATCGCTGGGTGACTCAAAAAGCAAAAAAAAAAAAAAAAAAGTGTAGGAAAAGCAAAATGTGGATGAAAGAAAAATTAAATCTAACATTGAGATTTACCCCATTCTTAAAATAGTACTGCAGGGAGGGTGTGTTTGCCTTGCATTTGGCCAACTGGGTTCCATCCCTAGCATCCCATAGGGTCCCCCAAGCACCGCCAGGAATGATTCCTGAATGCAGAGCCAGAAGTGAGCTCTGAGCATCACCAGGTGTGACCCCAAAAGCAAAAACAAAACAACAACAAAAAGCCCTGTGTGGAAATTTGCAGAGTAGGGACAGCAGGAACTGCGGACTGCACAGGGCGTTAGCTGCTTTGTTCTCTCTTCCGTACTTCACCAAGCTCTGCTCCGGGGCCAAGAAGAGTCTCCGAGGTCTTGGGGGCCTGGGCTTCAGGCCGGAGCCCCTCAGCCAACTTCAGAGGCTAAAGGTCATCATCAAGATAGAGAGCCTTGACAGAGTGATTTCTGGTGCTTGTGTTACCAAAATGACCCTTTTAGCTTGGTCTCTGCAAGGTCACGCCCAAGTTTATCCCCCCGTAAACACTGTAGGAAGCCAATGAACTGCCGGGAGGTGGCTGTGGCAACAGAGGGTCCCCAGCTGTGCGCTGGCCTCATGGAGGGTCAGGGTAAGGAGGGAGGTGGGCTCCAGACCACCTGGGCCGGAGGCTGCATCATGAACTTGACAAGGGGCCCGAGTGAATATTCCATGTTTTCTCCTTCTTTCCTAGGATCACCCTAATAATAACTAGTATGTTTTTGGCATGTTTTCTCAAAACCAAGCAGCCGTTAGGGTGTAACCTCCAGCAGAGTGCCGTGACCTGGGGCGGGCTCTTCTTCATCAGCGTTCTGAGGCTCCCCACTCCACTCAGCCTCACGTCCACCTGGCCACTGGCACACCACATGCACATGTGGCCGGAACTTGTTCTGAATTATGAAATGTCAAGTTCTAGAGGGTTTCCTACAGGGGGAAAGGATTTGGGCCACACCCAGGGAAGTCAGGGACTACTCCTGGTGCTGTGCTCACGGGTGACCCCTGGCGGTGCTCAAGGGGGCCATGTGCCAATAGCGGGAGTCTGGAGCAGAGAAGACTGTGTGCAAGGCAATGAATGCGCCTCCTCCTGCACTATTACCTCTCCACCCGCCGCCCCCCCCCCCCGGGCGCCCCGCAGCACGCCCTAGTCAGTGTTCTTTGGATTTCTACAGGAGTCAACAGGATGTCTCTGATAATTCCAGACAGTACAGTGGGTAGGCCGGGTGGCCAATGGCAGTTTGATCCCCAGCACCACCAGCAGCGACCCTGAGCACTGCTGAGTGGTCCCAACAGGCAACCTCGGCCTGCCCCGGCCCCAATGAGTCCATAAGTGGGTCAGAGAGAGAGCGCGGGGTTAAGGAGTCTGCCCCTGGAGGGAGCCCTACTCCACATGGTTCCCCTGAGCACCATTAGGGGAGGAAAGGATTGGAGAATATTCGTGACCATTTATCTTTGAATAGGAGAGGCCCCCAGAGCGTCCCACCACTCTGAGGACCACTGGAAAGGCTGGGATTGGCTCTCTCCTGCAGCCAACGGACAGACAGACATACTGACAGACAGTGTCAGGAAAACTGTCTCTGCATCATGGTCCAACAGGGCAAGGGGGGTGGAGAAGGGCCCTTTGTGCGGTTGCTCATGTCCCCTGCCTGCAGCCCCTGGATGGAAGCATCTTGGGGGCATCTTCATGGAGCCTAAGGCCGAGTTGGGAACCTGCCAGGACAGTCCCCTCTACCTTCTATCATTGTCGGTGCTTGGGAAACTATACCATGAAACATCACCATGCAGCCCTTTTTAACGAAACAGCAAGAACACAGGCCCAAACTCTGCTACACAGAGCAGAGAAAGTGTTCTGGGTCCTGTACAATCTTCAACACCGTGAAACCAATGCAAAGAGACCCAGTCTTACTCTGGAATGACTTCCCTGTACTGTTTTTCCATTAAAATGACCCTGGAAGATTCACATTTGCACTGAGATCTAATAATAATAACAACAACAACAACAACAACAACAACAACAACAATAATAATAAAGACTTGAAAAATAACCCTGAGATAGGACTGTTTTTTTTTTTCTTTTTGGGTCACACCCAGCAATGGTCAGTGGTTACTCCTGGCTCTGCACTCAGGAATTACTCCTGGTGGTGCTTGGGGGACCATATTGGATGCTGGGAATCGAACCTGTGTCGGCCGCATGCAAGGCAAACGCCCTATTTGCTGTGCTATCACTCCAGCTTCAGGGCTGATTTTAAAAGGGGCCTGGTAGTCCAGCGGGTAGGGCATTTGCCTTTACAAGGCCTACCCAGGTTTAATTCCAAGTCATCCCATATAATACCCTGGAGTAATTCCTGAGTGCAGAGCCCGGAGTAACCCCTGAGCATTGCTGGGTGTGACCCAAAAAGCAAAAAAAAAAGGGGGGGCCTTACTCATGGAGGAACTGGTTGTGCAGTGTGTGTGCATGTGTGTGTGCAAGCTGGGTATGCCTGCATGTATGTATGCATGTATGTTGTGCATGAATATATCGGTGTGTGCATATATGTGTATTTGTGTTGCATATGCCTGCATATGTGTATATATGCATGCATATTGTGCATGGATATATGTGTGTGTGCATGTATGTGTGTTGGGTATGCCTGCATGTATGTGTGCATGTATATTGTACATGTAGGTTGTGTATGGATGTATGGATATATGTGCGTTGCGAGTTGGGGGGGGGGGGCTCAGAACTGAACCGTGCCCCTCACAAGCACTAAGCACAGATCCTCTTCTCTGAGCCCAGCTCGAAAAGAAACGTGGCACCTGGGTGCATCCGTCTCTGCCTCTCAGGGAAACAGCCGTGTGGAGGGGCTGTGGCATGTCCAGATCCTGGGAAACTGGTTATTGAGGCCTGATGCCAAGCAGACAAGTTTGGGCAACCGAGACGCCCATGGGGCTGCGCCATCTCTGCACGTCATGGGCTTCTCTGGTAAACAAGGGCTCAGGTAAGGCCTCCGTGTGGCCTGCAGGTCCCTGGGTGCCCGTGGCCTGGGCAGACGCTCGGGATGCAGGAACATAGGGAGAGGGCCTGAGTCCGTCTCCCTCCTTCACCCTCCACCTTCGCAGAGACCATGGCTGCCCCCATGTAGGAGCCGCAGGGGCGGAGGGGTGGTATCATCTGTGGAGGCGTAAGATGAGGTCATCCCCCCACCCCTGGGCGCCCCTGGTGAGCACCTCCTGGACAGCTTCCTGCTACCCAAAGCCGGACTGATGTTTCCTCTGGCCATGAAGTTCTCCCGGAAAGAACCCAGAGCAATGGATGGGGGAGGGGAGGGCAGCGGTCCCTACACCCCAGCATCACAAAACGGCCTTGAGAACTGCATGGAGGGGAGAGAAAGTGGAAAGTGGCAGATCAGAGGGGTTGCAATTGCCTATGGGCAGACCCGGCCAGCTGCCAGCGCCCTCAGCCCCAACACACCTGGTCCTGTGTGCAGGTGTGCGGGCAGGAGGTGTCCTGCCCCCGATGACGAGGCCTTTGGGCATAGAATCCCCTCCCCCCCCCCCCGCCCTGATGGCCTGGAGTCAGCGCACATTCCTCGGATCTGCTGCCAGACTAAAAAGCTGGCGTGGAAGCTGAGGCACAGCCGGGGGCACGAGTGGGCTGGGGGAACGTGGGGCGGCGCTGGCTCTGCCCTCCCACTGGACAGGGTTGTGGGGCGGGGGGAGGAGGGAGTGATGGTGGGTGTCACTCTGCTTTCCTCTCCTCCTCTAGCCTGGCAGTTCTGGGGGCACTCCAGAGTGCAAACCCTGACTTCTGCCAGGCCCGCAGTCCAATTTCACGTGCACACAGCAACACACCAGCAACCCACTCTCGCCCATCCCCCTGATCCAGCCATCCCCATCCAGCTCAGCAGCCGCCTGGGAACCTTCCGGAAGGTTCTCGGTGCTTTCTTTCCACAGCTGCAGCTCTCTCCGGACAGCGCTTTCCACAGCTAGACGGTCCCGCGGCTGCGGAGGGGCCACGCTCACTCAGCGTCTCCCACCGGCCCAGGCTGGGTGTTGCGGCAGGAGGCCGCTGGCTCCAGCCACTTCTGTTCTGTTTTGTTTTGTTTTGTTTTTTTGGGTCACGCCCGACGATGCTCAGGGGACCCTATGGGATGCTGGGATGGAACCTGGGACAGCTGTGTGTAAGGCTAACGCCCTCCCCGCTGTGCTGTCGCTCCCCCTGACCTCCAGCCATGTCCTGTGTCGGCACCTACTCGGGGACCTGGTCCTGTAAAGATGGGAGAAGCAGGATCAAGCCGACTCGCCACAGAAGAACACAGGAGAACGGCCTGGCCTGGCCTCACTCTACTAGGAAAGACACTTAGCCCAGAGCATCAGGCCGACAAATCCCTGGGTACACCCTCCCCAAGCCCCAAAGGCCATGAGCAATCACGCTCAGATTCGCGGGGACCCCTTCAACTTCCCGGCCCACTGCCCATGCTGACCCAGGTCCACTCATTATGGAGAAGAGAGTGGGTATCATTGCCCACGCAACGACGGCTAACACCAACCTTCAAGTGAGAGAGATGTGTCTCCAGAGTGACAGCACAGCAGGGAGGGCGTTTGCCTTGCATGCAGTCAACCTGGGTTCGATTCCCAGTGCCCCGCACAGTCCTCTGAGCATCCCCTGAGTGACCCCTAGTGCAGAGCCAGGAGCAAGCCCTGAGCACTGTCAAAATTAAAAGGAAAGTAAGAAAGCTCTAGAAATGAACGGGATTGATGACTAACGATGCCCCATGCCCTGTGCCCTGCGCCCTACACTGAGGGAGACCAACCCGGGGCCTCTTCCTCTTCAGAGCCCACTCACAGCCCAGCCAAGGCCCTGAGGCCAGTACTGGGTAGCTCCAGGGTCCCTAGCTCTTGGCACTGGCCCCTTGGTCACTCAGAGCTGGGCAGGTTGTAAAGCCAGCTCTCACCTTACAGGTTGTGTGCATGTGTGTCTGTGTGTCTGTGTGCCTGGCTGTGTGTCTGTCTGTGTGTGTCAGTGTATCTATGTATGTGTGTTTGTGTGCCTGTGTGTCTGTGTCTATCTGTGTGTGTCTTTGTTTTTTGTGTGTTTCTGTGTGTTTGTGTCTTTGTGTTTTTTCTGTATGTGTATATGTGTGTGTGTGTCTGGGTGTGTGCGTGCATGCATGTGTTGGGGGTATTGATGAGGTTGCAGGTGTGTCACAGTAAAAACCCCACACATCGATGCCAATAAACCCACCCTGGGGCCCTAGGGGAGCACTGCCTTGTCTTTCCTGGCCGGGCTTTCCTTTTCCAGTGTCAGACACGGACAGGTCCCAGGTCACCCAGGGCCCAGGAGCCCTCCCAGCACTGCCCTCAGCGGCCACCCCAGCAGGCAGCCAATCTGTCCCACAACTCATGTCCAGTCAGTTCCCATCTTCAGCTCCCCCAGAACGACACTCACCCTCAGCATCCACACACTAGCAAGGACGCCCTGAGCACAGGCCTCTATGAGAACTGAATCCCCCAGTGACGCCCACAGCCAACCCCCACAGGGCGCCCACAGCACGAGGCCCCCAGAAAGTGCCAAAATACTGTGGCCCCTCCTGACATGGTACCCTCCCCTTTCCGAGCACCCTCCACACCTACTACCCTCTCTGCATGTGGCCTCTGCTTAATCCTCACCTCCTCTGGAGGCACCTCCTGATTCCCCAGGCGAGGGGCTGCCCACAATGTCCCCCACCCAGCACTAAAGGTAACAGGGGCAGCCCCGTTCCATCCACAGCTGGCCTTCACCTTGCCAGACACTGAATCTGCCAGATGAACACAAGAAGGGCCAGGCCTGTGAGAAGGGCTCCCGGCTGGCAGAGCCAAGTATATTCCACCCCCGACCCAGACAGTCTGCCCAGTTTCTCACAGGAAGCAAACAGAAAGTGGCTTGATTCTGGAAGGGGGGAAGAAGCAATTCCGGAAGGGCTGGATGTGTGGAACAAAAATGTTTTATAAGGAGATTTCCTTGGGGGCCGGGTATGAAGTGGGCCTGGAGAGATGGGCCAGGCCCGAAGCGGGGGCCAGAGACCAGGGCGAGGTCAGGGGTGAGCAGCAGACCCCGCAAGACAGCTGCGCTGCCCGGGGAGCAGGTGCCCCCCTGTGACCAGGCCCAGCCAGCTCTCACGGAGAGACGGGCACGGAGAGAGACAGGGATGGAGAGAGACGGCAATTGAGAGAAGGGACTGGGAGAGATGGGGACGGAGAGAGAAGGGGATGGAGAGAGACAGGGATTGAGAGAGACAGGGATTGAAAGAGACAGGGATGGAGAGAGACAGGGATGGAGAGAGACAGGGATGGAGAGAGACAGGGATGGGCTCCTCAGAAGAAAAGGCCATCTGAGACGGGAAAATGCTATTAGTGTTGGGCTGGGGAATGGGACGGGTTAAGGGTCTCTCCATGCCCATAGTGGGCACCAGCTCAATCCCTGGTGGCACACACGGTCCTTGGAGCATCACCAGGAACCATCTTTAGCACAGAGCCCAGACTTAGCCCTGAGCACAGTCGGGTATGGCCCCCAAGGCTCAACACATGTACACACACATAGCACACACATGCACACATTCACATATACACATGCACACATATGCAAACACACATGCACACACACGCACACACATATACTCACACATACACACATGCAAACACATGTGCACACATGCATATGCGCACACACACACACGTACACACATGCACCCACAAACACACACATACACACACATGCACTCACATATACACACACACAAAAAAAAAACAAGCAATAAAGGAGGAGCTGTGAGGAGGAGCCAGATCTATGCAGAGGGCGGAACGTTCTGCCCAGAGGTAATGGCAGGCTGGGAACTGCCCAGACCAAAGGCAGGGAGTGGGCACAGGGTCTTTCTGCATGTCACAGACCCTGTGTTTCAAGGGCGATCATGACGGTGGGCAGGTGGTTAGGACGTGGAGCTAAGTGAGAAACCATATCAAAGACAGAGGCCATGCAGCTCAGGACAAAGCAAATAGATCTGTGATTGACCAAACAAAGATGCAAAGGGCTCGTGACTGACAGACCTAACTTCCCAAACACATTTTTATAACAGCAATCAAACGAACATGAGAAATAAGTGACTTCAGAATTACTGCCTGGAATTTCAGTGTAAATTCTACTACCATTTTCATGTGGTGTGTTTTGGGATTAGGACTCACTATTTCATCAGAACTTTATCCTCTTTTGAAAAGACTTCATTTCAAAAGAAAGAAAATACTTCACTTCCAACCCTTGTTGGGAGAAAGGAATGTGCTTAGAACAGGCTGACTTTTCCTCTCTCAATGGAATAGAATCTTGTATGTTGAAAAGAATTCTAGTCTTTGTGATGGGCTCTATGCAAAAGTTAAAATGACGTCTGGGATTTTTTAAAAGGTCATTCTAATTTCAAAACCGTTAACATCTGAAATGATATCAGATTTAATCATCAGGAGACCGTCCAAAAGATAAGGAACACGTAATACTTACTTTTGCCGCCCCTATCTGCTCTTTTCGAAACTTCTCAAGTGGTGCAATTAACACATCGTTGGCGTTTTGAATCTGAAATTAAAAATGCAAACACATTAAATCAGGCATCATTTCATTCAAGCAATAGTGAAAAGGATAACTCCTTTATTCAACTTATTTAACTTCTTTATTCAACTTATTATTCAATTCCTTTATTCAACTTATTTAACTATGAAACCTTTGTTCTCTTGCATATACATATCTAAATACATGTTTTAAAAAATAGCTTGCGTGATGTCTTTGTTTTTCTATTTTAATTTTTGCTGTTGTTGTCAGGGTTATTTGCTTGTTTGTGGCACAAGAATCCAGCCTGGAGCAGTACACGTGGACATTATTTTGCCAACCAGCCACACCTCCAAGTTTTTACTGGGAGTGTACTTCTTACAAATCAGCTCACATGATTCTAACAATCAAAACAAGTGTGGGGGGGGGGGAGGGGTGAGATCTCAGCTTGAATATTTAACCTGCATGTCAAAGATTCAACAAGGATAGCACACTAATATTAAACTTACAAATACCTTTAATGACACGGGCTTAATTTAGCCAGCTCCAGCATCACTTTAAAAACAGCCCATTGAAAAGCTCTTTTGTTTTGCCACTAGAATTCTAGAAGTTGACAGCTGCAAAATAAAGTCAGGTTCACTTTTTTTCCCTATTTAATTAGATTTTTTTTTTTACACTTGAGATTTGCCGGCATGTTCTCATTATATTTCCAGCCCCACTAAAATAGTATCTTGGTTTCAATTCCATGAATAGCACTGGAGCCCTAATTGGGATTTACTTCAACTTTAAAACACAGCAGTATTTGGGGAACAATCTGTAAGACAGGGACGGGGAAGGGGACAGAGACCATCACTAGGATGGATGCAGTGAGGGTAGCTTCAGGCTGGGAGGAAAATCTCCAGAAAGTAAACAAGAACATTAAAAAACATTAAAAAAATTAAATGTAAGGTCGTAAGTGCTTTGTTTGACCACAAAGCAGAAATAGAAGTTATGTGGTGAACGGGGCCACGATGTTCTGTCCTGTAAAAACGTGTCCAGTCTCCACACCAGGCTCTTCTTCACAATACACAATGCACAACCACCCCACATGGGGTCACGTGCCAAACGTGTCTCAATAAAGCTTTAGGGAGCGGCCGGCTGGGACCAGAATAACTGGACCAGGGGGGTGAGTGCACCCTCATCACATTCTCCCCAAGATCAAGGACAGAGGGGATGTGCATGAAAGTACGGACTCGGATGTGAGCTCCCTCCACGATTCTGCAGGAACACAGGGCACTGGCCCAAGACAGCCCCATGCTGTGGGTGGCCCTGGGGCGTTGGCCCCCAGCACCCGGCTCCCTCCATCTTCCTCAGAACTCCTGTGGGCAATTCCTCTAGAGCAGCTCCATCTTTACTCTTCCTTCCTTCCCTCTAGTCCTTTTGTCTCCACACACCCACAGTCCACACCTGAACAGATGCACAGGTGTCAACTGCACAGAGGCACCGAACAGGGACCCCACCCTTAAGGAAGTCTGAAGGGGCCGGGAGGGGCAGAGACCTCACAAGGGACGCCCTTAGCCTGAGCGCCAGCAGCACCTGGCTTTCAGCTGCGTCAGCACTGCCCCCTAACATGTTGGCCCCAGTGAAGTGCTTTGTCATCTGCTGTTTGGGCACCCCCCACCTTCACACTCTCTTCTCCCTCCGTCCCATGCTTAGGGTCTGCTCCCAGCTCGGAGCTAGATTACTCCCCCAGGAGCTTGAGGGAACCACTCGGTGCCAGGGACTGAACTCAGGCCCCCCGCAGGCAGAGCACAGTCTGAGGCCATTAAAAATAGACTTTCTGGGCCAGAATGATCGCAGTCTTTGCCCTGCTCCTGGCCAAGCCAGGTTCAATATCTGGCACCCCATAGGGTCCCAGGAGTCCAGACAGGCATGATTCCTGAGCCCCAAGGCAAGAGTAAGCCCTGAGCACCACTGGGTGTGCCCCCACACCAAACCAAGCCCAACCAAACAAAAGAGACCTCTACAAAACCTCTGGCCCCACAAAGAATGGTGTTTAGGAAAGAAGCTGGCCTAGAGGAAAGAGTGTCCTGAAGACCTCGGCGTCCGCTTGGGAAGCAGTTATCCCAGAAGAGGGAATTTTGGGGCTGGAGCGATAGCACAGCGGGTAGGGCATTTGCCTTGCATGCTGCCGACCCGGGTTCGATTCCCAGCATCCCATATGGTCCCTGAGCACCACCAGGAGAAATTCCTGAGTGCAAAGCCAGGAGTAACTCCTGTGCATCGCCGGGTGTGACCCAAAAAACCAGAAGAGGGAATTTCGCTATTCAATTCATTCTTGGCTGGCAACAAGGATTCAAAGCAGGGAGACACGCTCAAGTGGAGAGGCGGAAGGGGAGGCAGGGTTGAGGCCATCCTCAGCCTCGTGCCACTGACTGAGCCCTCCGGAGCCTTCTTAGCTGTCTCTCTACAGACAGTGGGGCCTGACCAGTTGCCCCTCTACGGACGGTGGGGTCTGACCAGCTGTCTGTCTGAGACGGTGGGGGGTGAGGGGGAGGGAGGGCAGAGGGGCCTGACCAGCTGTCCCTCTACTGATGGTGGCCAGTGATGGCTCCAAGAACGAAGGTCACTGGGTGCCTGTTTCCCAAGAGTCTGGGATAAGGAGCCTCTCTCTCTGCTCCTACCCCCGAGCCCGCCGCAGGCCCTTCTGGCTGAGAGCCGCCCAGCTGCACAGTGGGGCACTGGTTTCCAAGCCGCCCCCGCAGAGTCCAGAAAGGCAGGGGTGGGACAGAGCCCCCCTCCTCGCCCCTCCCCCCCACAGCTGTGCCCGGGCATGTGCCCACATGCATACTGGCGGGGTGGGGGCTAGGGGAAGGTGTCAGCCAAGGCTTCCCAGAAGGCCGTAGCCCTGGGAAGAGGGTGGCTGGGGGAGGGGGCGGGGGTAGGGGGAATGCACGTTTCTGGAAAACCAGACAGACACAGACAGCAAGAACAGCAAGAACGGCCACCGGCCAATGCCGCAAATCTCTGTATCAATACCGCCACAGGAAAGATCCAGGAGGGCGGGATGAGCTGGAGTCCTGTTTGGACAGACTGAGGGCTGCAGACACCGGAAAGAAAGAACATTCTGGAAGCAAGAAGGGGGGGGGGGGGGGAGAGAAGCCCTGGAGGGCATCAGCTGTGTGGGTGGCACCAGCCGAAAGGAGAGGGAGAAACTCGAATTTCCTGTAGAGCGGCTATAGAACGCTTAAAAAAAATAGCAATGGCAATGGCAAGATACACAAGGGCATTAATTCCTAACGAAAATGGACAGTGTGGGCAGCCTCCTGGACTTTCCTTCTTTCGTGCAGCCAATCGCAGTGCCCGTGTCGTTTTTTGTTTTTGTTTTTTTTTCTAACTGCCGGGTGGAGTGTGAGCTGAAGGCAGGCCCCGGCGGACTTCCCAGGTAGAGAAGCAGCTGAGGCAGGCAGTAGGCAAGCGACTCGCCTTTCCGGGCTCCTGGCTACGCTGACTGAAATCAAAGTCTTTAATGAAACCATGCAGACTCATAAACTAAGGAATTCAGCCAAGGAACTGCTATTTTCTCAGACTGGAGCTGAGAGAGCAGGAGGAGTGGGAAATCTGCAAGATTTCATAGAACCCAGCAATTTGATGATTGAGTCATAACTCTGGGCCGTTCCAAATCAAATTCTCGGAGCACTGGATTACTCTAGCAGAGGGGCACGTTTTTTAAAAAGATTCGTTGTTGTTGTTGTTGTTGTTCTAAAACTTCATTTTATTTCTCCTAAACCAGAATTCTCTAATTTAAACTGAGAACATTTCCAAAGCATCCATTTACTGGGGAAAAATATGTTAAACATTTGCTATCACAGCGATACAGTTCCTCCTCACAGCTCAGCCATCCTAGTAATTACTCGCTCATTTATAACTCCACCATGATTGAGGCCAAAGGGAGAAAGAAAAATCAGCAAAAGGTCAAACTCTTTGCAGCTGTAAATGACAAAGATATATGAAGGGTCAAATCAGAACTGACACAGTAAAAGCTACTTAAAATAATCGCTCCAGATGTTCTCCACACCCGGTCACTGGAACAGACGCTTTTCTTTCCAGACTGACCCTGAGTGCGCATGCAGAGACGCTTTTCCACAGCCTCCTGGGTGGCGTGTCACCTCCACAGCCACATGACGAAGACACTGTCAGTGAGCCTCTCCCGGAGGGTCGAGCTGCACCCGGGGTCAGGGCAGTGGGGTGCTGGGTCCCCCTAGCTCGACGTTCTGCACATTTGCTGCTCCTCGAGCCTGGGCCCAATCAGGAAGCCCCGGGTCCTGCCCACGCGGAGATGCTAACAGGCTGGTGAGCGCCTCAGGAGATGCCAGGATGCCCCTAGTCCAGCTGGCCTGGGTCTTTTGTGCTGATGGAAACATCTCTCCCTCCCACCCGCACCCCAGCCTCATCGAGGTTGCAACTAACAGTGGTCTCGGGACTTTTCCCAGGCTTGCATCCTGAGGCTTGGAGGGCGTCTAAGAGGCTTTGGGGTGGGGTGGGGTAGGGCTGGGCAGAAGTTTTCAACACAACGATGATTTGTGTATCTCTGCCCCTCTCAGAGCTGTTTCTCATGACCAAAATGATCTTTGGAGAGAAACATTCAAGTCATTCATCTGTTTTAAATTCTTCATTTGTACACTCCAGCAAATTTCTAATCATCTCGGTAAGTTTATAAAACAAATGAAAATTCATTAAATTAATTCCCAGAGTCACAGTTGTTTTACACCAATTACATTTTAGTAGCGAAATGTTAATGTACTTTAATTATAATTGCTCAGTATTTATGTAATGGCACACTGTTCAAACCTTAAGATTTAAGATATCCCCAAGTCTATGCAATTTCTCGAATTGCTTACTGCAGTTCTGGATAAACCCAGGGGTGAGGAGAGAAGGGGGTGGGAAGAGAAGAGAGGAAGAACATGTGCAGGGAAGGTGCAGACTGGGAGGGGAGGTGCTAGAACACAAGGGTACCTCAAGAATGAATGTTCTCTCCCCGCCAGCCCTCCCCTTTTTTTTGCTTTTTGGGTCACACCCAGCAATGCACAGGGGTTACTCCTGGCTCTGCACTCAGGAATGACTCCTGGCAGTGCTCAGGGCACCAGATGGGATGCCAGGGATTGAACCCGGGTCAGCCACGTGCAAGGCAAACGCCCTACCCGCTGTGCTATTGCTCCAGCGCCCCCCCACAACAACTTCTTAAAGTCAAACATGACACAGATAGTGAATCTGATGCCAGTACAGGGTGCTAACTCTCAGAGACAGTCCTGCACATTTTACAAGGCAGAGGGACTCTGACTGGCAGGGCTTGGGGTCACTAGGGCCACATCTGGAGGTGTTTGTGGGGTGGGGAAGAAGAGAGTGGCCTGAGGTATCAGGAATAAAATTTAGGGCCTCATGTCCAGCCACTGGGATCATCTCTCTGCTCTTTATTTACTTAAAGAAGTCTCTCTTTTATTTGGGGGCCACACCTGGGAGTGCTCAGGGTAAGAGTCCTACCCATTGTACTACCTGTGTGGCCCCTAAGCCATCTCTTTTAGACTCCTATCTAAGTGCTTGCACAGCTATCTGGGCTTCTCTTTCCAAAGACCAAAGCATTCCTATATGTGATGACAAACTACAAGAAACAGTTCAACAAAAATCCCATTTTAAGTCACAAGAAAAATAAAGGCAGGGGGTGGCAGAGAGATGGCGCAGGGGTTACAGTACTGCCTTGGCTGCAACCAAGCTCATTTTCATCCCTGGCACCACCTTGGGTCCCCTGAGCACTGCAGGAGTTATCCCCGAGAAAGGCTGTGTGGTCTCCCTCTATCTCTAATAGTAACTAAATATAGAAGAGTCTAGCAATCAAAAACAGGAGGGATCACTCAAGAGGACTGCATGTTCATGGCTTGGCATGAGGGTCTTCCTGCCCCATCTTCTCATTTCTAAATCGGACTAGTCCCGTTTTGTCTGCTGAGTCCAGTGCTCGCCACGCCCCAGTTTACCTTGTGTGGATGCTGGGCTTCCTTCTATGTGATAGAAAGTCTAGCTGGGCAGAAAAAGAACAAGAATGGCTTTTCTTGGCATAGGAAATGCTCCCCCAAAGCACTGCTAACAGCGTGGAAAGAGGCAGGACTTGGAAGAGAATGCAGTGACTGAGGGCATCCATTAAAGAGCTTCTGGGGCCAGAGGGATAGTTCAGTAGGTAGGGCCTTGCAAGCAGCTGACCGGTTTCATCCCTGGATCCCACTGAGTTTCTTGAGCACTGCCAGGAGGAATTCCTGAGTGCAGAGTCAGGCATAAGCCCTGAGTGGTTTCCAAACAAAAACAGAGAGAGGGAGAGAGAGAGAGAGACAGAGAGAGAGAAACAGAGACAGAGAGACAGAGACAGAGAGCAAGAGAGAGAGGGAGGGAGGGAGGGAGGGAAGGAGAGTGAGAGTAAATGAGCATGCACGTGAGAGAGAGAGAGAAAGAGGAAGGGAGAGCGAGAGAGTAAGAGTGAATGAATGAGAGAGAAGGAGAGAGATAGTGAGAGAGAGGGAGGGAGGGAGAGTGAAAGTGAGAGTGAGAGAGAGAGGGGGGAGAAAGAGAGAGAGAGAAAGAGAGAGAGAGAGAGAGAGAGAGAGAGAGCACTTCTGCCCCCACCCCACACCATTCTGCCCACTTCAGATGTAGGGTATGAGAGAGCAGTCAGAAGTGCCAACGCCCGGACGAAGCTGACTGGGGATGTTTATGTGACACACTATCTTGGTATAAATAAACACAGGAAACAATGTAATTGGAACTTGCACCGCTGAGAACAAACAGCAGCAGAAGTCAGTGCACAGTCCTTGGGTCTGTCCTATAAAGTGCCGGGAGTGGTGGCAGGGATGCAGACGGTCTGAAGGACCTTGGGGAGACACAGGGTAAGAAAACCCTTGAAAATAAATAATTCCCTAATTGAATGAACCAGCAAACTGAATCAGGGTGGTTAAAAATAAAGCCAGGGAAAATGAAAGTGCGAGCAGGGGGGTCCGCCAGAGGGCGGGAAGTTACTGGAGTCCCACGATCTGCAATGGGATGGGGCGGGCTGGACTGTCCCCTCACGCTACCCAGGTTTTGGGGCCAGCTGGGCGCAGCCTCTGGGTAAGACCTGGTGCTCCCAAGTCAGTGTCCCCGCAGGCTCCGGGTCACCATCCACGCCACCCGGCTGTTGGAGGTGTTTCCCACCAGGGACTGGCTCAGCCCCATGGGAGAGTGACTCAGTGGCAGAGGAATTCTCTGTCACTCAGGACAAATAAACGGCAGGGTCAACCAAACCTCCCTTATCATTGATGGAAAGCCCATGCGGGTGTAACCCAGAACACTTCACCGTGGACACAGCCTGGTCACGGCCATGGCGCTCAGTTCCCAGAAGCAGTTCCTGGCATGTTCAAGAGCCCCCTGCTAAGTGGGAAACGCCACGGTGTCTCCACCTAGGGACAGGCGGCCGAGAGCGTGAGACTCCGGCCCCTCTCCCGACAGGGCATGTTCCCGGGCCCCTGTACACACACTCCAAGAAGCTGCCCTGCCCCTCCCCATCACATCCTGCAGCCCAGCTTGCCTTTGTAATTCCTACCAGATGCTGGCCCAGGACTATCGGGCAGGAATGCTCTAATTAGTCTAAGACGGCTTTACTGACTCTGGAAATGCTAGACGGGAAAACACATCCTGTCCAGTAACCGGGGAGTCTAATAAAACTGAACAGCCATCGATGGGAGCATCGCCAGCGTGGTGTGGCTGCCCCCAGCCTCTTGTGGGCCCCCCTCAAACCTGCTGTCGGGGGAGCACCGGCGAGCGCAGGCCTAGTGGACCCTGACCCACTCCTCACAACAGCAGTCAGTCACACTGTGTCCACTCACCCACGTGTGCCCAGCCCAGACACGGTCACTGAATGCCCCGTGAGTGTCCCCTCCATACAGGTACTTTCAAACACATGCCCAGGGGCCTGGCGAGATAGGACAGTGGGCAGGGGCCTGGCCTCGCAGGTGGTGGCCTGGTTCAACCCCCCACACTGCACGTGGTACCCCTGAACCCCACCAGGAGTGATCCCTGAGCACAGCTGGGTGCGGTCCCAGACCAGACAATTCCAAAGGCGGGAGCATGTGCGAATGTGGGAGGCCTGGGGGTGGGCCCTGTCCCACAGGGTCCCCCCAGCACTACCAGGACTGGCCTCAGGCCCAAATAGACAAAAGCCCACATGTGTCAGACCTGGAGGCAGAGAAAGGCTCCGTGGCACTGTGGCCATGGTCACAGGGGACACGCAGGCACAGCCATCACTGCCCTCTGGCACGAATCTCGAAACACACTTGGAAATTCCCAGGGATGGAATCTCCATCCCTAACAACAAGAACGATTTATGCTGTGGTATGTGTGTGTGTGTGTGTGTGTGTGTGTGTGTGTGTGTGTGTGTCTGTCTGTCTGTCTGTCTGTCTGTCTGTCTGCACTAAAGTCTGCTCTGGAATCAAAACTTTCAGTCTTGATCTCCCAAAGGCTGGGCTGGAGGCTGACCACCGGTGACTGATCACATGGGTCCGTAGTGCCTCCGTAATGCAGGCCCCCAACCCAAACCACAGGGGTCTTGGGCACCTCACACACAGATGCTGAGCGGGCGTCAGGCACGTTCTCGCCACTGCTGACAGGAAGCCGGTGGTGTCATGCTGGGACACGCAGCCCTGTTCTGTGGCTGCATCAGAACTCTGTTTACTGCAGACAGAGGACTGGGGACAGCCCAGATGGATCCCCTCATCCTGGGGTCCCAGGGGGTGCTGAGGGACCCTCGCAGCTCTAGGCCGGAGGGCGGGAGGTCAGGCCACGTCCCCCGCAATGCCCAGGCATAGCTGGGTGGGTGGGGCGTGCAGGCACCCTGAGCTCTGAGTCCCCTCACCCTGCCCATGACCCCCTGCCGGCCCCCGCTGAGGGCTGGGCTGACCCCAGTGCCAGAGTCTCTGGAGAGAGCGTCTCTCCTCGGGCTCTGCTGTCTCCTGTCCCCAACCGCCAACAGGACCAGTTTCCCTCACCCAGCACCCCTGGGCCTGAATCCAGGGGAACCCCCAGCTCCCGATGCATGGGGTTGCTTCTCTGGCACCAGGGGCCACACACACAACACACACACACACTCACACACATGCACACACACTCTCATACACACGATCATGCACACAAAACCTTGCACATACACACAGAAGCACACACACGAGCACACACACGAGCACATACACCACACACACATGAGCACACACAATTACACACACAAGCACACACTCACACACACCAAGCACACACATGAGAACACACACACTCTTACATATACACACCACACTCATTCACATGAGTACACACACACAAGGACACAAACAAGCATACACGAGAATACACACACTCACATATACATATACACAAACCACACACACAAGCACACTTCCACTCACATGAGCACATACACACAAGGACACACACAAGCACAAACGAGAATACATACTCATATATACACACACAAACCACACACACAAGCACACACACATAAGCACACACATGAGAACAAATACATAAGTACACACACTCACACAAGCACACACACACACCACACACACAAACACTCACAGGAACACACACACAAGCACACATGAGAAAACACACTCTTACATATACACACACTCACACAAGCACACATACATCCCTTTCCAGAACATTCTGTCCTTTTCCAAAATATTCTCTCCCTGTTTCCCTGATCCACTTCTGGTGCCAGCATCACTCCCTCCTGGATTCCTCAGCCTCGTGTGAGCTCACTGGCCAGTGCTCACTAGCCCACATTCCTCAGACTCCTATGGCAGTCCTCAGAACTCAGAAGCTTCCCGTGAATTCTTGCCCGGATCCTGGGCCTGGGCACTGTGGCTCCATCTTCCATCTGGCACCGCCCACCAATTGGCAAAGGGCAGAATCCAAAGTCCCATCATGGCCCCCAAGTCCTTCACACAGGTACATCAGTTGGAAAGTAGGAGTGAGGGGAAAAGTGGAAGAATTTGGGGACCTGCAGTGCTGAAATGAGAGTCTGGTGGCGACACAGCAGCCAGGGCTACCCTCTCCCCATTCCTCCTTCAGGGAGGGCTGAACAAGAAGCGCTCTGAGGGAGCGAAGGAGGGAGAAGGAAGAATATGGGTCGCTGGTAAGACCGCCCTCAGCCTTTCAGGGGTGGGCTGGAAAGGGGGAGTTTTAGGAAAAACACAGGCCGCGTCTTGATCAGGCACGTCAAGGCGGGGGCCTTTCTATCTTCATTCGTACTCTCCAGAAGGTGAATGAATCACAGTCACTTCTGGAACTTCTTTATCAGCTCTTGTTACCCTTTTGGAAATTGAGCTCGAATAAATACCAGAGGGAAGAGCCGAGACGCTCTCGATGCCATTACCAGGGGCGCGGGAGCCCGGCCGAAGCCTTCCCATGGGCCCCATGCCAGAACTGCAATCAAGCTTCTAAACAAGCCTGGGAGAACGAGGAAGCGAGCACCCTACTGCCCAGGGCCCGGAGCTGACCAGCCGTCAGTGCTAAAGCAGTCAGAGAGAGAGCAAGGGCAAGCCGGATCAAGCAATCTTTCAGAAGCTTGCGGCCCTTCGATCGCCCCAAGCAGGCCCTACCGTGGCCTTTAGTCTGGGCAGTTCATACACCTCCACCCCGTGGGCCTCTGCCCTGGTGCCTGCTCCAAAGGACGCTGAGCCCTGGGCATTCCCCGCCTTTCCCGAGTGGCACACCCTCAGCCTCTTTATACTTCCATGGCTTCCTCTTCCGAGAGCCTCTCCAGCTTCCTAGCAACCACCAGGTCTGTTTCCCAACTAATGCAAGTCCAACCCCCAAAGCCATGGTGGGAATCCAGCCCCTCAGCGGGCACCGACAAAGAAAGGGTGAGGGGAGGAACAGCAACCTGCTCTGTGCACACACATACCAGGAATGGAGCAGGTGTTTACCCAGGAATAGACAATGTATGTAATGGCCCATCAGCTCTGCAGCAGGACCTGGGCTGGGGATGCTGCTTCTGTGCAGTGACAAGGGAGTGCAGGACCACGGGACACACCCAGTGACATTGCTGTCCCTACCGAAGCCACCATAGAGCGGTCTCAGTTCTCAAGGTGAGAGTCTAAACTCCCCAAAGAAATGCCAAAGAACCGTGACTGAATGTCTCCATTATCCGAGTCTGTGGCACTTCAGCCATTAGGTGGCAGGTCCTGTCACGACTATGATGCAAATTGTTTTCTGGCAGACTTGTAAGGTGGGGGGTGATGGGTCACCTAGAAGGAAGTTCAACTACAAAATAAACACAACCGTTCCTGTGATGTGAACTTTGAGGGAAGTGATGCAGGCTGGAGAACGTGAGTGTGTGTGTGTGTGTGTGTGTGTGTGTGTGTGTGCGCGTGCGCACACACGTGCACGTGTGTGTACATGCATGAGTGTGTGCATGGGTGTGTGAATGTGTGTGCATGTACGAGTATGTGCATGTGTGAATGAGTGCATGTGTGCTGTATGCATGCACATGTCTGTAAGCATGTGTGTATACATGTATGATTATGTGCATGAGCGTGTGTGAATGAGTATGTGCATGCGTGGATGTGTGTGCATATATGACTGTGCATGAGTGTGTGTAAGTGCGTGTGTAAATGTGCCTGAACTGTAATAACTTCTCATGCCCCCAAGCTGCAGTCATATCTAGAAGGGCAGAGAAGAGAATAAGGCCTGGGCAGCATGGGCCAGGCCTTGAGGAACACAGTAAAATTAAGACTTAGTTGCAGGTTCCAAGGCATGGGACAAAGGGACCCAAAGCATATGTAAATAGATAGCTCATGCCATGACAAAGCATGACTCCTCAAAGCTTTCACCCGGCGGGGTGCCTCAGCCCAGACCAGGGCAGAGCAGCGTGACAGCCACCTAGAGCTGAAGGGAAATTCTGCCCCTCAGCTGAACTGCAAACGCGAGCAGCAGCCACAGGAGAACTGTGGAAAAACCCTTTAGCGGTCCCTGCCAAGAACTTCCCATCAAATGAACCCAAATACTCCCCATCTTTCAGTTATGACTTGAGACAGACGAGCACTTCCAAGGGCAAAGCAACTGCTGTCCGGGGTGAAGGAAAGGGGATTTCTGCATCGGAGTGAATCTGAGGAGGGAGTGACTCTCCATCTACTCTAGCCAGTGCCACCTAACTCTAAAGCAAACGTCTGCACACCCATGTGTGTATGTCTTGATCTGCCGAGAGACTATTTTATGCTACAATCTACAAGTTGAATGTATTGTCACAAGTCAAGGTTCGGCTAGATGGGAAATAATCAGGAGCTAAAGGGAGCACTGAGCTGCCCCGGGGAAATTTCACCTGCGCTGAACAACAGCACCAGACCAACCCCCAGCTGACCGTACATGAACTCCCGTCAACTCACTCATGGGGACAAATTCCAACCTTCTTCTGCATCGTCAGGCACCCACCGAGCTCTCAGCCAACGAAGAGCGTTACCCAGTCTGTGTGTCTGTGTTATGTGTGCTTGTGCGTCTGTGTGTGTATCTGTGTTTATGTGTGTTTGTGTGTGTGCCTGTGTGTGTGTCTGTTGTGTGTGTCTGCGTGTGTCTGTGTGTCTCTGTGTCTGTGACTGTGTCTGTGACTGTGCCTGTGCCTGTGTCTGTGTGCGGGCCTGTGTGTCTGTGTCTGTGTATGAGTGTGTGTGTCTGTCTGTGTATGTGTCTGTATGTCTCTCTGTGTCTGTATCTGTGTCTGTCTCCGTGCATGTGTGTCTATGTCTGAGGTTCATGTCCTTTAGCAGGAGCTGCACACACCTGAATTCACCCAAAATCATGGTTCAGAGCATGGTAACTGGGCTCTGCCTTCTGATGAGCAAAGTGCTGGCTAGGTAAGGAAGAAGCTAACCCTTCTGTCCGCCCCTCACTCCCCACCTGCTGAGAGCTGAGTCAAACAGGGGAATTGGGGGGGGGGGGTGCAGTCGCGAGGAGGTTCCTGGAGAGGAACCAGCTGACACCACAGAAGGGACTGGGACAGTTTGCAAGCCCACTGGAGCCCACGTCCTTTGCTGACTGGTCTGTCTGATGAGGAGGCGAAGGCATCAGCTTCCATGTGGGTCATGACAGAGAAGTTTGCCCATGTCAGTGCAGGCACGGGAGCAGGAAGGCACTTTCCTACTAAAGTGATATATTTGCCCTCGGCTCAAATTAGCTCTTGAGACACTGTAGCCATTTATAGTTGCCAGCGTTTGGCTGGGAATGGCCCCTGCCCTCCGTTCCCAGGGAAACAGGGCAGAGATGCATCTGCCACAGCCCCCACAGGCACAGAATGGGGCCCCTCCATGGGCACCGCCATTGGGGGCCACAGGAACACAGGCTGGACACCCAAGGGAGGCCACTAAGTCTGCCCACCCACTAGTGCTTCTAACACAGTCTGCATGGGAAGCCCCCTTTGAGAACATTTTGTATTTTCTCCCCCATGCCGTACTGTTGTTTTTGTTTGGGGGGAGTCACACACAGCAGTGCTCAGGGCTTACTCCTGGCTCTTGGCAGGGCTCAGCAGACCGTATGAGATCCCAGGGTTTGAATCCAGTCAGCTATGTGCAAGGCCAGCACCCTCCCCACTGCTGTGGGCCCTTCTGAGGTTGTTTAGGGGCTCACTCCCCACGAGGAGATCCTCAGGCAACTTCCCTTTAGCCAGCTGGTCCTCACTCATCCCCACTCATCCCCAACAGAGCTTCTCAGGGGACAGAATTCTCTGTCCCCTTGGAATGACCTATCCCAGGACCCCGGACAAACGCTTCCTCCTTGGCACCCAGCACCCCCTCCCACTGCAGAGAAGCACATACTCCCGACAGGACCGGCCGTCTATACCATGTGCCCCGGGATGTGCCATTTCTGGGCATGTCAGAGCAGCCGGTGCTCCTTTCTGGCTCCCATCTCCAAAGCCCAGTAATCGGGGGCTTCCAGCGAACCCGTCCACACCCACACACTGCCCTCGGCCACGTGGCACCTCCATCAGAAGCCACAGGTGACCACAGCCAAATACTCCGTCTGGCACCTGAGGGCCAGGCAGGGCTCCAACGAAGGGCAGATGGCGCCTCCCTTTGAGGCTCCTGACCATGAACCCAGGAGCCTGAGGCACGGTGGCCGGACGCCGGTGAAACACAGACCACAACTCCTCAAATGGTTTGAGGGTGGGTGGAAAAGACACAAATCCCATTGACTGAGAAATACGTGGGTGAATTCTTGGACACACACACACACACCCGCAGAGGCCACCACAGACTGGAAACTGCGTCTGTTCGGTCCTGAGAGGTAGGGAGTGAGTCAGGGGAACTGGCCCCAGCGTTCATCTTAGGAGGGCGGGGATGGAGCCCACTCAACCAGAAGCCTGTCGAGTGGCAGTGGTGGCCGGTGGGGGAACTCACAATTAAACCAAAGGAAGGCCCCCAAATGGATGGCACGCACAGTCCCTCCGCCAGCTGATTCATGCCTTTCCCGACAGGAAATTATAGGATGGATTCCCTGCAGAGCCACAAATGCCTTTGCCAGAAACACTGCGCAGACTCAGAACCCCTGGCATAGGTGCCGGGGCGGGGGGGAGGGAGGGCTGTCAGCGCCACAGTCTCCCGCACACAGAGGGGGGACACAGCATGTCTTGGGCTAGTGCCAAGAGCAGCTGCCTCTCACGAGGCCTCGGGCATCCATGGCGGGGAGGAGGGGGGAGCGTGCAGGGTCCTGGGGGAGGCTCAGAGACTGGTCCCTGCCTCGGAACACGTGCAGATGCTTGTGGCTGGCAGCCACGTCAAAACAAATAAATAAACCGACACCAAAGACTCTATCCTCAAAAACAGCTACCTGATCAGGAACAGCCAAACGCACGCGCGGAACGTGGTGGCAAGCCCACATGGGCCAGACGCCGAGGGAAGCCACGAGGAACCTGGCAGTGGTCCCTCTGTGGCTTCCGCAGTATCCCTCCATCCTTTCCAGGATGGAGCCGACTTCTCTCCCCTGCCAGAAGAGGGATGGAAGGTGCTTCCACACAGTGACCGGTCGGGAAAAAGCACTGCAATGCTTCTTGTTCATGGTTTCAGAGTTCATGTCCTCCAAACACTATGTGGGGCACAGTCAATTGCCCCGTGATGTTAAAAGCATTGCACTGACTCGGGGCCACAGAGCAAGGGAGGAGGTGCTGGCTTTGAGTGACCGCCAAACTGAGCCTGACTCCTAGAGCACCACAGATGGTCCCTCAAACCCACCAGGGGTATATCCTCATAGCCAGGAATAAGCCGTGAGCACAACTTGGTGCAGCCCAAAACAAAGTGCAAGGAAGGCTGCTGTGTGAACCCCTATCCTGCAAAAAGGCTACACCCCTTTCCATTAAATGTGATCCCAAATAGGGCCAGAGTGACAGCACAGCTGGGAGGCCAACCTGGGTTCAATCTCCAGCATCCCATATGGTCCTCCGAGCACTGCCAGGAGTGATTCCTGAGTGCAGAGCCAGGAGTAACCCCTGTGCATCACCAGGTGTGACCCCCCCGCCCCCCCAAAAAGCCAATAAGTAAATAAATAAATAGATGTTATCACAAATAACGTCCCCTCAGATCTGAAGGAGCCAGAAGAGGTCACAAGCACAGAATGTGGCATGACCACACATTGCATCTGAAATCTGAGCTAACATTGTTTTAACTTTTAAATGAGAATCGCTAGACTAATAATGGATTATAAGGTGTTTCGACTACGCTGGAGTTATTTATTCCTATTTTGTTTTGTGGCAACACCTGGAGGTGTTCAGGGTGTACTCCTGGCTCTGCACTCAGGGATCATGAAGGGTGCAGCTTAAGGGAACACGTGGGGTGCCAGGGATTGGACCCAAGTCAGCCACTTGCAAGGCAACTGCCTTCCTGCTATACTATCTCTCCAGCATTATTCATTCTTTTTTGGTTTGGGGGCCACACCCAGCAGTACTCAGGGCTGACTCCTGGCTCTGCACTCAGGAATCACCCCTGGCAGTGCTCAGGGGACCACATGGATGCTGGGGATTGAACCGGGGTCAGCCTTGGGCAAGCCAAATGCCATACCCCTGGAACTATTTATTTATTTATTTATTTATTTTGAGGCTTTGGCTTTACTTTATTTTTCATAGTAGTTGCGGGTTAACAACAAAATTGAGAGATGCTACAGCAATTTATTATTCTTTTGCCTGCCTTTCCCACACATATATATCCTCTCTCAGTATTAAATATCACCCTCTAAAAATGGCACATTTTATTTTGTTTTTACCAAGAATGAACCTGCACTGACACATCATAATCACTCAAAGTCCATGGCTTTGCCTTAGGGTTCACTTATGAATCCTAAGGCAAATATATGGCATTATAAATTCCGTGGTTTGAGACAGATAAATAATGATGCGCTCCCATAATTATACATGCAAAGCATTTTTCTTTTTTCTTTTTTTTAATTTTCTTTCTTTTTAATTTTTTATTTTAATGAATCATCATGAAATACTTCTACAGACTTACAGACTTTCATGATTGCATTTCAGTCAAGAATGAGCAAGTGCCCACCCCTCCACCAGTGCCCATTCCCCACCCCCAATGCTCCCAGTATCCCTCCCCCCAACCCCACCCCTCCCCCCATCCAGCCTCTGTGGCAAGCACAATCCCTCTTACTCTCTCTGCCCTTTTGGATTTTATGGTTTGCAAAGAGCTATTTATTCTTAACTGCATCAAATGCTCCAAAATTTTCCCAGCAAGCACTTCCACTGCTATTGTTGGAATGTGACTTCTCAGGGCTAACAAGCAACACCTCCAGTCCCGTTTCACTCTTCTCCTTGGTTCCTCGAATGGTTCATTCACACAAATATTTGCTAATGATGGAGCTCAGCTCACCCCTGGCTAAGAACTGACAGAATGAGGAGAAGCAACAGCATGAAACCCACCACAGACAGCGCGTCCATGTCAAATCCTCACAGTCAAACCTCCCAGGGATCAATGCAGTTCATGACGTTAAGTCATGGAGCAGAAGAGCATTGAGTGGAAACCTCTGTTACTACAGAGCAGGGACTTCCCCGAAATCGGGCAGCTGGCAGTGCCTGGACAAAAGTGCCCAGCACACCCCGCCTGGCACAGACTCCCCGGCCTGCCTGGGTCTGCATCTGAGTTCCAGGCCAGCCAGGGGCTCAGATGAACCGTCTCCAGGCTCTGGAATTGAGGGCATCTTCCTGCCATTTCACAGCTGGCCCTCTTGGCACCTCCTTCTCCCTGGAAAAACTTCACCTCTTCCAAAGGCTACAGGTGGAAGGTGACGATGGCCATAAGGAAAATCACTTCACCTTGGAAAGTGGGGGTGAGACAGGACACAGGGTCCCAGCTAGCAGGAAGGGAGAACAGGAAGCCACGTGGGTGATGGCCAACCTGTTAGGGGTATGTGGTGGCCAGTTCAGGAGCTTAGTTTTCGAAGCCAGCCTTTCAACTTCCTGACAATCAGGGAGTGCAAGGGGATGGGCTGGAGGGGGTCACACTCAGGAGTGCTCAGAAGCTATTCCAGGTTCTGTGTTCGGCAGTGACTCATGGAGGTGTCTGATTTGGGGATGGGGTGCCGGGGATGCAGGCTGCATGCAAGGCCAACTCGGTGTTCACTCTCTGGCCCTGAGTGAATCTTCCTTTCAGAGATCTGCTGTGATTGCTCCAAATGTCATTTACGACCTCTTCAGGTGGGTGTGATGCAGGCGGGGATAGCGACTAGCGCAGCTGAAGGCTTGCTTGGCACCGTGATGGCCTGGTGACATTCCAGGAACCTCCCAGCTCCAGCCCTCTACAGTGACAGCCTGCAAGACGCAGGGGGGAAGAGAACAACACCCTTTGTCCCGGCAAGAAAAGCGTCTCTGGCTTCCCTGGCTGCTGCCGAGCTCGAGAGCTCGAGGCATGTCAAGACTCTCCAAAGCAAACACCCCTGGGACTGCTCGCATGAGTGGAGCTCTGGGCGTCAGGGCCAGTTCTCACATGGGGCGCGGTCTCCTGCCGACTGACGCCGCCGCCGCCGGAGGCTGGAGCAGAGCCACAGCTGGGCTCATTCCTGCGGCTCAGACACGTGACCTGGCCACGCGCTTCCGGCCCACAGGGACAGGTGCCACACGAGCCAGGCCTCAGAACCCAGACACGATTCTGCAGGCACTGAGCATCCTGGTTCATCCCTGGGGGTCAGTGGTGGGGCCTGTCCCTCCTCAGGAGACCGCCTGGCCTTTGCTTGTGCACTTCCTGTTCTGCCTTCTGCAGGGAATAGAAGTGAGCAGGGAGGGGATTCCGGGTGGGCGGGAACGGGGCTCAGCAGAGCTTCAGGTCCCCCTGCAGCAGAGCAGAGTGGAGGACCAAGACCTTTCTGGAGAAACTCCGCACGGGAAATCCCGTGAACTCCATGTTTTTAAACAAGAAAAAAAATGGAACTGAAGTAAGGAGCATTCCACACATGCAGCACTAGCTTGAAAGGCTGAAGCGTGTGGCAAACCCCCACCCGCCCCATATTCCACCAGCCAGTCAACCAGAATTTATCTGTAGGATCACAGAGAAAAAAAAAAAAAAGCAAAAACAAAAATATTTCAAAACACGAGTGCTTCCAGAGATACACCCTGAATATTTGTGCTATTTTCCTTCTGTGCACCGAGGGCCTGAGGATGTGGATGGAAGGCAACTCCCACCCCGGGGCCACAGCCCAGACCAACACCTTGAACTTCCCGAATGAACTCAGGACCAGGGCAGGCGATACTTCGAAAATCAGTCCCATTTCCTTTTGTCTTGCAGATCAGGGAGAAGATTTACATCCTGGAGAAGGAGCGGGTGCCCTGACTCTGGAAAGTGGGCGCTCCCTGGGAGACCCAGGAGCTGTCTTGTGGGGGGCTGGGAATGTGCTATCATTTATTTGGGGGGGAAGGGCAGCGTTCCCAGACCCCCAGAGAAGGCAGCCCTGCAGACGCTGTTTCTCCCAGCCCTGTGCCCCACTCTCTGCCTCTGGGTCTGGTTCAATTTCTTCCACTGTGCTGGCAAGGTCAGGCTGATTTAAACATACCCCCCCCAAGCCCCCAGACCCCTTTATTGTCTCATGGTGGCTTCTGCAGTGGGGTCTGGCAGGAAGCGCCTGCCCCGCGCAGCTGAGCAGAGACAGAGGCCAGAGCTGCCACCTGCTGTGGAGGGTCTGGGAAGGTTCTTGGGGAGACACCGCTGTGCCCGCATCTGCCAGGCAGCAGGAAGCGGGTGTGCCGCCTCCAGCCGGACACCATCCAACACTTCGTCTGAACCCACCCAGCTGCCAACAGCCTCTGCCTGCAGTCATGGGGCCCGGCAAGCACCAGTGGCACGACCTACAGTCAACTCTAGCAGCATGGCTCGACACAGTGCTTGGGGCTCAGACACAATACTTGGGGTCTCGGACACAGTGCTTGGGGGCTTGGACACAGTGCTCGGGACTGACACGGTGCTTGGGGACACAGACAGTGTTCAGAGTTTCGGACACAGTGCTAGGTGACACAGACACAGTGCCCAGGGACTCAGACACAGTGCTCGGGAACATAAACATGGTGCTCAGGGACTCAGACACAGTGCTTCAGGACACAGACACAGTCCCTGAGGGCTTGAACACAGTGCTTGGGAGCACAGACACAGTGCCTGGGGACACACAGTGCTGAGACTCAAACACAGTGCCTGCCAGACAGACTGGCAGGGGCTAGCGGCAAATGCCCCAGTGATTTTCCCCTGGTACTTGAGAGCACAGCGGGTATGGCATTTGCCTTGCACGCGGCCCACCCGGGTTTGATTTCTCCGTCCCTCTCGGAGAGCCCAGCAAGCTACCGAAAGTATCTCGCCTGCACGGCAGAGCCTGGCAAGCTACCCGTGGCGTATTCGATATGCTGAAAACAGTAATATGTCACAATGGAGACACTACTGGTGCCCACTCGAGTAAATCGATGAACAGAGGGATGACAGTCCTATAGTGCTACTTGGGAGCCATTTCTGCTGGTCCTGGTGGGAACTCCCCCCACTCCAGCCCCATGTGCCTCACCCCCACCTAAGTGGGTGGGGCCCTGCACAGGGGTCAGCAGGGCTCAGGCTGCTGTCCATGGCCCAAAGAGACCCCAGTGGCAACTTCCATCCCTCTCCCCAGTAACCCAAGCAGCTGGGTCACTCCTTGGCAGAGTTTCCTCTAGCTCCTCCTCCTCCTCCTCTCCTTCCTCCTCTCCCACCTCTCCCTCCTCCTCCTCCACCTCCTGCTCCACCTCCTGCTCCATCTACCTGTCTTCCTCTTCCTCCTCCTGCTTCAGTTCCCCATCTCCCTCTTCCTCCTCTCCCTCCTCCTGCTCCTCCTCTCCTTTCTCCTCTTCCTGTTCCTGCTTCTTTCCCCCATCCTTCCTATCCTCCTCTTCTTCCTCCTCTGCCTCCAGCTCCTCCTTTGCTTCCAGCTCTTTGGCCCCACCCCTACAAGGCCAGCCCTGCACTGCCATCCCTCCCGGTTTCACCTGCTCCCTTACAACAACAAAGGGAGTTCGAAAGAAGGTAACAAAGGGCGGTTTGCAAGAAAGTATCAAGCTACAGCTCTGCTTGTTGTTATTTTTAATAGTCTGACTGGGCAGTAAAACCTTTTGAGTTTTGCCTGAAAAGAATCAAAAGTAAAGGAAATTACCATTACTTAACTATTGTCAATTAAAATGAAAAAGCTTCAAATATGACTCAATTATCCACTGAATACGCAGTACTTCAGAGATAGTCTGGGAATTGTTCCTGGTCATTTAACAACTCAAAACTCCTATTAACGCCCCTGCTTTGACCAGCCTAGCGTCCCCAAGGCTTCAAAGCTTTCTGGGGAACTCTGGGAAAACACCAGACATGATGATAGCCTGCCAGGAGAAAGCTTAGATGGTGCCCAAAGAGCACTGCCCCCCCTCAGACCCTCTCGGTGGGAGAGCTCAGGCTGGGACCCCCAAAAAAGCCACCATCTCCGAGAGAGCCCGTTTTTTGACAGACAATAGGTTATTTATTATTCCACCAGCAAGAGGGAAGAAATGCAGCCCTCGGCTACGGGCTGCGGATTTTAAGAAAGGGAAAACTGGATCACCGGACCACTGCAGGCCCCGACCTCGAGGCCCACGCGGGCTGTCAGACCCAAGGAAACAGACAGAAGGACGGACAGTGCCGAACCGCAACCGGGCCTGGCACAGGATGTCTGGACACAAAGCACACCAAGTCTGTGCAGATTGACTTCTAACATGGCTTCTGGATGGAAGGTCCCTGCGTGTCTAGAGTTTCACGTCGATGTGGCATCCCTCGGCAATCGAAACGCAGGCATGAAGGCTGAATACCAGGAGAGCAGGGGTCCCCGCCACCCCTCTCCAGACCGTGTGGGACCTGGGGGGAAGGGGCTTGATTCCAGAAAGCCTTTGTTTCTTCTCTTGGTGTAAATGAAACCTGCAGTTTCTTGCCCAGGCATCAGCCCCAGGACTCCAAGGCACCACCCTTGGCTCAGGGGCTGCTGGCTGGGATTTTCCCAGCTGGGATTTCCCAGCCAACCACGAGTGATTACAGCGTTTCAAATTGACCTTCACCGGGTCTTTTGCTGATGTGTTTCTCTACCTGTGTCTTCTCAGGCTCATTTCACAGGCACTTAAAAACGAACCCTGGGGGCAGAGAGAGGGGTTTACACGATGACTTCTATATACCTTCTAGAATTTCCAAGCATCCTGCTTGTGCTTCTTAAGTCTCCAAACCAAAATCAAACACAAAACACGGCGTGTAAGCATGAGCGCACTGAAGTCAAACGCAGTCCCAATAGCATCAATGAAAATTTGGGCCAGCACCAGAGACTCAATGTTTCACAGTGAAAGCTGAAAGCTGATGGATTTCACTGTGCCACTGGCACGGGCTCTGGAGAGTGCAGTGTCCAGGGGCTGCCCACTGGTGTAGACACTATAGAGTGCAGTGTCCAAGGACTGCCCGCTGGTATGGATTCTGTGTAGAGTGCAGTGTCCAAGGGCTGCCCACTGGTGTAGACTCTGTGTAGAGTGCAGTGTCCAAGGGCTGCCCACTGGTGTAGACTCTGTGTAGAGTGCAGTGTCCAAGGGCTGCCCACTGGTGTAGACTCTGTGTAGAGTGCAGTGTCCAAGGGCTTCCCACTGGTGTAGACTCTGTGTAGAGTGCAGTGTCCAAGGGCTGCCCACTGGTGTAGACTCTGTATAGAGTGCAGTGTCCAAGGGCTGCCCACTGGTGTAGACTCTGTGTAGAGTGCAGTGTCCAGGGGCTGCCCACTGGTGTGAGCTCTGGGGAGTGCAGTGTCCAGGGGCTTGAGGAATCAGGTGGAGCAGGAGAGGCAGGAGAGGAAAGCCCAGGCATGGGCTCGGTCCCCGTCTCCATCACCCCAAGTGATTCATTTAATGAGTCTGGGCTCAGTTTCAGATTGTTGTAAGGATCAAATAAAAATGTATATAAAAGCAATTTGCAGTGTTTAAAACACACAAATGGATGCTATGACTGTCTGCAATAAAACCACCCGAAGCCACCGAGACGGAGGTCACGAACTGTGTGTGATCTGCCCCTTCTTGGCTCAGCCTCAAGACCCTGCAGGCAAGTGGGAACTTGGGGACACACGGGAAACTACCACACTCGATGGATGAAAATCAGAATTTGGGTAAAAAGAACAGGCAGATTCGTTTTCTCTTTTTATTATTATTTTTTTTTAATTTCAGGAGAAGTCAATGTATAAAAATGCTGGTCTGCAGGCCAGTGTACCTAAAGTTTGTTTCTAATAAAAATTAAGTTTAAGATACAATCGAACTCCAAGACACACTCATGCATGTGGAATGCTGGCATACTGTCTCACCTCTCTGGGACAAGCAAAGAAACCGGATTACTTCATGGATAACTGGACCGAAGTGTACAAGGGCGAGTGCCAGAATCACAGATAATCAATATCACCCACCGACAGCACACATGCAAGACAAGAATTTATGGCTCAAGATAAAACAAAGGAAAATCTTTCATCAAGAGAAAGAGATACATGCAATGCTGAACATTCTAAAATATTCTCCAATTTCAGGGGTCCTTGCTGAAACACAGGGAGACCCAGAGGCTTAACTAGGTCTAACAAATGCAATCATTGGCTTTCACGTGCTAAGAATTTGTTGTGGAAACTGTGAATGGGATAATGGATCAACTTGGATCAACTTTTTGTTTGCTTTTCGGTTACACCTGGCTGTGCTCAGGGCTTACTCCTGGCTCTGCACTCACGGACCACTCCTGGCGGGGCTCAGGGGACCATATGGGATGCTGGGGAATGAAACTAGGGGGAGGGGGGTCGGTTGCAAGCAAGGCCAATGCCCTTCCCGCTGTGCTATTAATCCAATCCTGGATGGACTTTCTGCTAAAACACTAACAGGCTCCTCTTGGATGACTTTGGGATTTAGTCTAGAATTAAAATATAACAATGGGGCTGGAGCAATAGTACAGTGGGTAGGGCGTTTGCCTTGCATGCAGCCAACCCAGGTTCAATCCCCAGCATCTCGTATGATCCCCCAAGCACCATCAGGAATAATTCCTGAGTGCAGAGCCAGGAGTAACCCCCGAGCATCGGTGGGTGTGACCCAAAAAGCAAAATAAAATAAAATAAAATACGGCAATGCCTGGGGTCTTTGTTATTGGTTTGCTGTTTGTCTGCTCTGTTTCGGCCATGTCAAGGCAGTGTGAGGCATCTGTCCTACACTGAGCCACGTCCCCGGCCTCTCAATTGTTTACAACATCAGAATACATGGAACGCACTTAATCGAGCATCTCACACACTCCATCAACCGCACACGTCTACTGATGTCATCACACAATTCTTGACTCAACCCGACAAGTCTGAGGTGGTGACACCATAGATTAGGGGACGGCTCTGGGGCCCAGCAGCAGGGGAAACCTTCCTGGCCCACTGTGAGCTGTTTGGGTTTGCACCATTTCTCCACAGGGAAGTTAACAGACTACATCTCAGAGGGCAGCTGAGCCAAGAATTGAGAACAACGGATAAAGATGTTATGGCTGGGCCCGGGGCCTTGGACACGCTCTGGGTCAGCTGTGAGAGATAAGCAGCGCTTCCTAACAGAAATAAGATGGGAGCTTCACTGGAAATGATGTGAACATGCAACCCAGAGTCCCATGGAGAAAAGTTTCAGAGGCAGCCAGCCCTGCATCTCCACAGGAAGTGCCGCCATTCTCCAGCCAGCAGAGCCGAGAGGGTGCTCCAGGGTACTGCAGGGGTGTCAGAGGGCCCCGCTGGCCTGCCCCAACAGACAGGACACCCAACAGGCATCTCCACTCAGAATTCAACTCTTGACTCCTCATTTCCCTTCATCTCATTAAATGCCAACACCACCTCTCTGTCTCTCTGTCTCTGTCTCTCTCTCTCTGTCTCTCTGTCTCTCTCTCTCTCTCTCATCCCCTGCAGAGACAATATCTTTCTTCAAAATCCTTTTCTCTGGTGATGGAACACAAACTGCATCACCAGGTTATTCCTGTCACCACAAAGAAGAACGGAAAGGGACTAACTTAGCCCCATTATGGAGAAGGCAAGTGACCAGGACACAGCTGGGCTGAAATCTGAAAGATGAGACAGACAGAGCCAATTGTGAGAGGAAGTGGATCGGATGTCCAGGGCGCAGGAGGTGACAAGTGCAGATGCCTATGTCCTGTCCAGAAACAGCTTGGGGTGACCGCCACCCTGGGAGGGCCAGAGGGCTGGGGAGTGGGAAGAAGCCCAGGGCACTGAGGCTGGGGGGATGGGGAGCAGCTGTCTGGCCACAGGGCCCCCAGCAACAGGGAGAAGAAACTCAAAGCCAAAAGCCTAAAGGCAAAGCAAGTTCACTATCAAGTTACAAATAACAAGAGGAGGCTACAGGGTTCTCTTCCAGAAGGCTCCTCGGAGAGTTCCCGCTGCCAGGCGGCATCTCTGGGTATCTCAGCCTTCTTCATATTCACTCAAAACCACCCGTGGGGAGGACGAGGCATGTGTGTAGCCCAGTCAGCAGGATCTGAAGGCAGAGGCTCAGGACACCTCTTTCCGCGTCTACACTTCGTCCAAGACCCTCTTTACTTGAGGAGAGACCGTCTCAGTGCCTCACCCTATACAGCTGATGGATGACTGAATCTGACATCTGCATCCACAGGGGAAATGACAGCATTTCCAACAAAGATGCACTTTTAAAAAGTCAGTGTCACTCACAAATAAACCTTTCCCTGGGGCCAGGTACGTCTCTGTGTCCTATCTGCATCTCTGAAAGCTGTTCTTAGCTGAGTCCCATGCAGACAGGGGTTCACCTCTCATTCGGTGGCGTCACAGAAGATGAGATGGTTTTTTCAAGTGAGAAGAATGAGACAAGGCAAACGCCCTCAGGGGTCATCATGGAACTCTGAAAAGGAGCTCTACCTGAGCTCGGATAACATGTCTGGTCAATCACGGATGTCGATACACCTATTTCAGTGCCCTCCCCACTCTTCCTACATTCCCAAAGTTCAAGTCTTCAAGGTCTAACTCAACTGTCACCTTTTCTTTTTTTCTTTTCTTTTTTCTTTTTTGAAGTAAATAGATTTTATTTAGAGGTTTCTGAGGGAAGGAGGAAGGGATAAGTGGGAGAGAGAACAGTAAGAATAATGTGCTCAAGAGAGAATGCGGGCTTCTCCAAGGATGGAGGAAGCCCCTACACATAACCGAGCTTTAGACACAAAAGTATGAAAGTATACACATCTCAAGAGGGGAGATGCGGGCGACACATGTGCTCGGGCCACACATGTGCTCGGCTACGCGGGCACAAGCAGCATATGGGCTCAGGCAGCATATGCACGCTCAACTGTCACCTTTTCAAGAAAGTCTCCTGCTAAGGCTCTGGAAACAGGGTCTTGAATGCGTCTAACATATCTAGCTCCATTACGCCATCCGGATTTATAGGTTTGCTCAATGCCAACAAAAAGGTTTCTTAATGGGAACCGGTTCTGTATTTCTAATCCTCAGAACTAAAACGCCAATGACGGTAACTTACACCTGCCAAATCAATCGAATACAGAGCAAATGACATGTCTCATTAGCAATATTTGATAGTTACACTCATCAATCTTTTGTGTAACACTTAGCGCATACACTGAATCATCATGTCTGGAATAGCTGCTGGGCATACTCCAGGTCTGCTAGTAAATGCGAACATAGCAGGATGCAGAGGCAATAAGAAGTAAACTTACCAGCCTTCTCCTTTCCTCTTCCACTGCAATGAGCAGTCTTGCAAATTCTTTCAGAGACTGAGCTGTTTAAAAGATAAAATGGAAAAGTAGTATCAACCTTTGTTCACTGCTGATCTCTTACTGTACCAACAAACAGAAAGATCTCTGCAGAGCAGTACCCCATCTGTGGTTTTGCTTCTGCAGTATCATTTACAAGCAACCAATCATGAGAAGCCAGAGAGATAGTACAGTGGTCAGGGTACTTGCCTTGCATGCAGCCAACCTGGGTTCTATCCCTAGCATCCCATATGGTCCCCTGAACACTGCCAGGAGTAATTTCTGAGGGCAGAGACAGGAGTAAACCCTGGGCATCATCAGATGTGGCCCAATAAATAAATAAACAAGAAGCCAACCATTATCTGGAAATACTCTGTGCAATCAGGCAGAAGACTGAATCCACAGCCCTTGTAATAAAGCTTACTGTGACTACTATTCTGCTGTTGCTATGTTACCCTAATTTATGAATGATGTCTAATTCATAAATCAAATGTTATGATAGACAAGTAAATAGGAATGCACCAAGTGCTCAAATACTATTCAAGGTTCTAGTAAACCACTGGGGGTCTTGATCTGACCCCCGTGGGTCAGGGAGTGGGACACTGCATATTATGTTCTGCTCTTTTACATTTGTAGAAGAATAAGCCAGAATTGACAAGAGGTTTTAATCACGGGTATGGGGATGAGCAGTATAGGTCTGTCTACATGCTCCAGTGATGTCTGGAATGCAGGGAGGACAACAGTTCTATCTCAAAGACTCGAGAAAAGTAGAGTTTATGAAACTGTCAGAGCCAGCAAGAGAAGAGTATTCCCCCAGTTGTATGAAGTCTTTTCCAAACAGCAGCTTCCAGTAGCGGGAACTCTAGGGTGTCTGACCCATGCGTGCAGCAGTCACCACCAGCCTAACCCCTGAAGCTTCTTTCTAGATGCCCAACAACAGACACAGGCTTCTGGGACCTGCGTCAGGGACTCCCACTTCTAGGCCAAGCTATAGGCTGCAGCACGGACCTCTCCAGGAATGTGGGCGAGCAAGGGGAACCTGCAGGTCCCACGGTAGCAGGAGCTACTCTGTAGTGGAACCCCTGGGTGACACCTTTAAAGCCATCAGACTCCATAAAACTCTCTCAACCTACACCACTAGATCCTGGAAAAAGCACCAAGTATACAGAAACTGTGGGAAAGCAAACCAAAAGGAAATAAATGGGATGGGGTCAGGATGGGGGGTGTCAGAGTGGCTTATTCTTCAAACCTGTGGATTCCATCCCTGTGGATTTCCACCCTTGACACCGCACGTGGTGATTCACTGAAGCTGGAACTTCCTTGTGGCCTCATGCCCCGGGATCCCGTCACCACCCCATATAAGCCAAAGCCTGGAGATTCCGTCAGGAAGGCCGCAGGAAGGGCAGGGAGAGAAGCCTGGTCTCATCAGTCACATCCACGAAGGAAGCAGGAAACACATTTCCGCCCACGAATGAGCAGTGCCAAGTAGGACTCTCTCCCCTCCTCAGAAAGGCAAGGCGGACACTGGCCCGGACAGCACTGCAGTCTCACCTGACCTGGGGTTTCCATCAGGAGCCAGAACAGAACAGAGCGAGGGGCCGGGACACCATGTTCACGGCCCAGCAGGATTCAAAGAGTGTGTTTGAAAAATGAGATGGGTTTTTTTTTTTGTTTTTAATTTCTACCACAAGTGCTATCAGTATTACAACTCTGGGCTGAGCACACCAAACAAACAAAAAAAAAAACAGTACAAATAATACAAACTTTGCTCTGAAAGATGGAGCGGTCTGCGTCATGGAAGTTGGTACTTTGGGTAAAGGAATCGTCCTATAAACATCACAACAGCTGTGTCCTGCGAGTGGGTCTCCATGGTAACCAGTGATGAGGGTGGGTCTGGTGACAGGCCATGAAGGGTAAGAAGTGGCCCAGAAAGCCAGTGGGTTTGGGCTGCAAGAACTGAAGGCAGCAAATACTCTTGCGAGTGAGATGCTCAGGTGCTGACACGAGAGAGAGGTCAGAGGTGCAGAAGCAGCACTTGAACCTTGCACTGCCACTTCCAGGCCCAAGTTTTGATAATAATAATAATGATTTTATATATAGACATATATATGTGTATATATCTACACAAAGTATTCTTCTATGGTTGTTTTCAAAATCAGAAATGAGTAGATAATGCACTCTAATGAAACACAGAAAGAAATGAGGTGAGGTAAAAGAGATAACATAGTGGGCAAAGTGTTTTTTTTTGCATGCAGGGGAGTAGGTGACCCAGGTTCTATCCCTGGCACACTACACTGTTCCCCTAAGCCCCACCAGAAGTGATCCCTGAACAAAGAGCCAGGAGAGAGTATCTCTTCCTGAGGTCCAAAACTCCCTTCACCACCCCTCTCCCCAAAGAAAGAAATCAAATTGAACTGACAAGTTATGCTGTGACCTCTGCTTTGTCAACTCAGAAAACGGAGACTGGCACTGAGTTGGGGGAGGGGCATCCGTACCATGAGGGGTCCCCAAGATACCCCCCAGGCCTCCATCCACTGGGCGGATGAGCATGAGAGTCTAGTCTGCATTAGCCGCGGTTCCTCTTAATGCAAGAATGAATGAATGATGCTGTTTCCACTTCCAGAGTGTCCTCTGGCCTGTTCTGCACATAAACACTATTTATAGATTCACACAATCTCGAGGTGGTTAATGAGGTGTCTAAGAGGAGACTGGACATGCACGAGCTTAAGGACTGTGGATTCATACCAACTCCCCCTTAATTTGACAGTGAATTTTGTTACTTTCCCCTCTTATTATTTCTTTTTTTTTTCCTTATTTCATGGAAACACAAACACTCAGGTTCGCTGTTGTTCCTGAGGAAAAATAGCCAGGAACAGCCACTGCCCATCTCTTGGTCAACACCAGTCACAGCAGAACACAGAAAACTTGGGTAAATGACCCCCCCCCTGAGCAGGAGCAGACATGCGCAGTATTCCCATGTCCACTGGGTCTGAGGGGACAGGGCTAGTCCTCCCAGCAGCAGCATTATGGCCCCATGTGGGTTACCCCAAGCCCCTACCTGGGAAACTGCATCCCAAGCTCTGCCCTGGAAACTGTGACCTTGAAGGTGACCTGCTAGCGGGCACTGTTAGTACCCCGGGACCAGGGTGAGAGCAGAGGTAGAGCCGGGGAGCAAGGGGGAGGCCTGGGGTCTCATCTGTCACCCCGATCCACATGTGATAAGAGCCCTCTGCTCCCCCACAGAGGATGGAGCAGCTCTGAGCCCATCTGAGGACACTTTCTATTGCACCAACATTTCTCCACCACCATCTGCCCTGGCCGTCCTCAGTGAGGTCCTGATTTTACTGGTCACTATTAATATTCCCTCAGAGTGACAATCTGGAGGCCTGGAGTTAGTGTCAAATGCAACATCTGGTTCTGCAATTGGAGCCCTTGACCATACCCCTGCTTAGGACCGGATTCCGAATGACAACCAGCATTCCAAGAACAATACCTCATACGCAGCAGACTTCCAACAGAGGACTGTGAAATTAATTCACGAATTTAACAATGCCCTGCCGACCGCTAGCCCCATCAGGAGCATGCACAAGCCCAAATCGGGGCTTCGTGAACTACCCTGGGAAGGAGCGACGCCTACTTGGGAAAGTCACGCTCACTCTCCATGGTCTCACCACCTGCCCAGGGCTCGGCCAGCAACATTTGCCAGTCATAACCTTCCCCACCATCAGGACCACGGGATCACTGGTGAGCAATAAAAAAGGCTTTCACATACAAACCTGAGCTTTCAAAAGGAAGTATTCTATAGGCTTTCTTTATTCATTCATTTATTTATTTATTTATTTATGTATTCGTTTATTTATTTATTTATTTTTAGTCTCTACAATATGATACTAGAAAAACACTTCTGGAACAAAAGAAATCCATTAATTAGATATATTTATGACAGGTTCTGGGCAGTGAGGAAGTGGAATAATGGCGTCTCTATTTACCATTATCATAAATTCCAAAACATCCTTCGGTGTCTCTGCCAGCAGGAAGTGGACAGTGCAGAGTGCTGGTACTCGGTGCTGGGTATGGCAGGAACAGTTCGAGCTTAAAGCTGACTATCACCATTACCCTCCACCCCAATAGTTCAATCATAAGAACACTTTCCAAAGCTCTCCGGGTAAGACCTGGGACCATGCCTGGCGCAGACAGAAGGACAAGACAAGAAAAGTGAAGAAATAGGAGTTTAGAGATGCGATCCTGGGTGTGGGCCCTCCTGACCTCTAGTGAGTTTGGGGTCAGAGCTGCACTGGGAGAAGCTCAGTGGTTTTTTTTTGTGTGTGTGTGTTTTTAAGTCTGGCAGAAAGAGGACAAAAGGAAGGCATGCTTTCTGAGAGGGAGGTGGAGTATGGTGCTGGCATTCTGTCTGGCATTCCACTAACCAGGGGGCAGATGGAATGCCACCTGGTGGAATACAGTCCTGTGCAGTGACCTTAGATTCCGGGAATGTGTCACTAGCTCATCGGCTCGCCATTTGGTCCTGAGCAAACCTTCCACTCGGCGGTCTGAAAAACCCATTTCCTCACAGTCTCTCAGCAGCCTCCAGAGCACCTCACTGCTTTAGACGGTGGAAAACCTGGTTAGTGTCTGCAAGTCAGAAGGAGCGACTAAGGAAATGTGCTCCTCCCCTCGTCCCTGCAGAGCCATTCAACCGCCGACCAGCCGCTCTGCCCAGGCGCTCCCCTGGCACGGAGGCTGAGTGGGCCTCTCCTGCACCTGCCACACCCGCACCAGGCTCAGACAAGGCTGCTCAACACTGCCCAGCCATCACCAAGGCTGGCTCCTAGCAAACAGCAGGTCTTGAAAATGGCCACGGTAATAGTCCCCAGGCACTGCCGGGAGGAACCCCTGAGCACAGAGCAGGGGTGAGTCCTGTGCATAGCCAGGTGTGGCCCAAAATACGAAGAAAAGGACCCAACTCCAAGGTTGTTTGAGAGTTCTTATATGTGTGTTCAATGCGATCCTCTGGGTTTGTGCATTAGCTATAAATTCACAAAGGGCAAACTTGACCAATAAATACACACAGACACACCTTCTCACACACACACACACACACACACACACACACACACACACACCTTCAACTCACACACCGACATACCTTCACACACACAAACACACACATCTTCACACACACCCTTTCACATACACACACCTTCACTCACACACAGACACACCTTCACACATACTAACACACCTTCACACAGAGATACTCCTTCACACACACACAGAGACATCTTCACATATACATACATCTTCACACACAGACACCTTTACACATATACCTTCACATACACACACACCTTCATACACACATACACACACACACACACACAAGCATTTCTGTCTCACACAGTTCCAATGCTTCTCTTGAGCCGGTTCCTGGCCAGTGACCTCAGCAAAGATGCCAGGTGGGACACGGTGAACGCAGTAGGCCCTGTCTTGGGGATGGTGATCGACCAATCACATGTCCTTGTTTCTGCGAAGAGTAGTGTTGACTGCAGGTACTGGGGGAAAGGTCCAGTGGTGCAATGCTGAGACAGAACCCGGCTCGGCCACATGGAGGTGCCCAGGGCCCCTGACAGCCACTGCAGCCACACCTCGGGGCTCAGCATTGCCTGGTTTCATAGTTTCTGTCCTCACAGTAATTCTGGGAATCTGAGCTGATCCCAAAGTCCAGCTAGCACCGTGCTCGGGCTCCGCTGTCCAGGACGACACACATATCTCTCTCTTCGGGAGGGGAGGGGCTGCATAGGGACCCGGCCAGGGCACAGGGAGGGGGAGGCGCTGGGAAGCCTGTCTGTGTTGGTGGAGAGGGGGCCGCCCAGGCTTCCTCCAAGACAGAACACTGCGGCCAAAGAGGGGTAAGATGGCTAGAGGCATGTGCTAGAGGCAGAGAGACCAGGCCTCATGCCCTGCCTCAGAGGACAGTCGGAAAATACCCACCCACACTCCTGAGACGAGCACCTCCTCACCAGTTCCCTGGCACCTGGTCCCTAGCACCCAGTGCCCCCAGTACAGTACCCCAGGACCCAGTCCCTGGCACCCAGTCCCCCTCCACCCAGTACCCGGGCACGGTCTCTGAAGCTTCCTTATACACCTAGTCCAGTCCAGCCTCTTCCCCAAGGCCATGGCTAGCCCATGACCAGCAGGAGGCCTGCCCACGGAGAGCGGAGCCCAGCCCTGACTACTCCGGATCTTTCCCACAGTACCTCTCGGAAGAAGCTGCTCTTTCCCCAGCCTTACCCTCCCTACCAGATGGCCCCCACTGCCCCTATCCTGGGCAGGCCCCATGGGCAGCCCTCAATGTCATTCATTCCTCTGATGGGAGCCCAGAGGCCTGACACTCCCCTTCCAGTCCAGGAGATGTGTCCCCATTGCTCCTATGGGCCCTTCCTCCAAAGGGGCTCCAGGGCCAGCCTGTCCCTCCCTATGGAGAAAGTGCTGAGACAGGCAAGGAGGCAGCTGCGCTGTCCATGCACCCCCAAAGATGGCCACACATACTTGCATCTCCTCTCCCGACCCTCCCCAGTTTCCAGCTAAGAAAATGTGCATGCACCAGAGCATCGGTGAGCCAGCGCCTGTCTAAGGCGCTGGCAGAGTTACACCCGGACCCCACACCTGGACCCTACACCTGGACCTCACACCCTATACCCAGAGCCCACACCCTACACCCAGACCCCACACAAGGACCTTACACTTGGACCCAACACCCTATACCTGGACTCACACCCTACACCCAAACTTCACACAAGGACCCTACATCCAAACCCCATACTTCTACACCTGGACCCCACATCCGGACCCTACACCTGGACCCCACACCCTATACCCAAACCCCACACCCTACACACAGACCCCACACAAGAACCCTATACCCAAAACCCACACCACTACACCAGGACCCCACATCCTAGACCCAGACCCACACTCCTGCCCCCCGTCTTACACACCACCACTGTTCCAGCTCAGTCCTCTGACCTGTGGGCAGCGTGTGCCACACTCCACCGTGTTGCAAGGTGCCTAGAGTCCTTCTCCATACCCCAAGCATGCTCTGCCCACCCTTGCTCGCTACCTGCCAGCCCAGTGCCGCCCTGCACCCACCTCCCATGCCACCTCTCGTACCCACTGGGATGTCCCATTTCCCGACCTGCAGGACGGACATCAGGCACACTTAGGATGGGCCAGACTCCCAGAGGGCACCCCTGAGACCACACCATTCTCCAGCGCATCACGCAAAGCTCTTGTCACTGGACCCTGGGGCCTGTTCCAAGACCCCCCACTTCCCGGTGCTTCTGGCCTCCAGCCATGCACTGCGGACCCCACTGCTACTCTCGCCCAGGCTCAGACCCAGCCTAGCCTCCCTGCAGTGTCCCTCAGCCTCCCACTCTCAGTGTCCCCACCTGCCCCTGGCATCACAGCCATCACAGCCAGAAGCTGATGCGAGCTTGTTTCCACACCCCTCTACTCTGTAAGTCCGACAGGGACACAAACCCTCACTCTCATTTGCAGGGATTAACATCTTCACACCCAGAAGATTTAGCGACAGAGAGGTCCTGGGACCCATAGTCCATGGTCAGCTGCTCAGTCCCATCAATGGCAGTGGCTTCACACAGGACAGCAACCAGCGCTCCTACCCGGCTGCCCCTGCCTGGGGTGCTCCTGCATGAAGTGCTCTCCCGAGGGCTCTCCTCCCCGAGGTGCTGACTGCAAGCAGGAGATTCAAACAATGCCTTCACCAAGGATGTGCACTTTGTCCAAACTCCAGGCTATCCCCGCAGGCTAGGGTCTCCGCAGAGGTGCAGAAGGCCAGTCTGTGCCCGGTGGAGGGGAAGCACCCAGTGCCCCTCTGCAGCCTCCCGAGCCTCCCGAGTCTGCAGCTGCCCACCTTCTGTCTGCAGGGGACTACACGGGGCCCAAGGATAAGGCTCTCCCCGCTCCATCCGTTCTTCAGCCCGGCTGCTCCCTTGCACCATCTACACTGCCTCCTCCCTGCCTGAAGCCTCTCCCCACAGCCCACATCCGTGTTCACTCTCGTTGGAATTCCCCACCACCTCCGGGGTCACCGAGCTGCCTCCGAGCACCTCCCAGAGTTCAGCCAGTTTCCGGGACGCAAATGTTACTCCTGTGTGAGTGGGGTGGAGGGGGCTCTGAGCAGCATTCGGGGTGCTGAGGGATTCCTCGCAGTACTGGATCATCAGGGGCAGACGGCTCAGTGCAACAGCCAGGAGCCCCGAGGATTCGGGATAGCTCAGGCCCTGGGCAGTGGGTGCAGGCAGGCAGAGCTGGGGGCATACTCAGACCCCAGGTGCAGCATGGGAGCCCTTGCTGTGTGGTCCGAACATTTTATGTCTGAATTGAAACTGCACTTCTGTTTCCCTCACGTTTTCAAAGGCTCTCTTGCTTGCCGTAGGGCTGCTGAGGCCCATCTCCGACACAGAGAACTGGCAATTCCTGAGCGCCATGATTCATGCACATGCCAGAACTATCCCCTCCCGGGCAGCTGCAGCCCAAGGCCAGACGGGCATCTCCTGAGAACGCAGAGATCCAACTCCAGCTGACAGAGCCCTGGGGATGCCCCCAGTTCCCCAACCCTGGAGTCCAGCTGGGAATCCATTGTCTCCCACCCCCCCCCCCACACACACCCCACCTCATCTTTCTCAGCTCCACAGATTCAAAGGCAATCGGTGTCCAGTGCGCTGGCCTGGCCCCTCAGCAGGTCCACGCCCGGGGAGAAGCACCAGAAAGCATAGTTGGCAAAGAGCAAACTGGAGAAAGGCTGGAGAGAGTACACACCTGCAGCGCCTGCTCTCCTCCCTGACTGTTCTGCATGAGTGACCACTACTGGCACTTTTCCAAGATCCTGACCAGCTGGCCCTGAGGTGATGGACCGGAGAAGGAGCACTTCCCAGGCCGTCTGCTCCAATGTACAGCCGGAAACTTAGGTGCCAGCCCACAAGTCAAATGTGCTGGTGAGAACCTTTACAAAGGTTATCCTTCTTCCTGCCTTCTCCGTCCTTCTTCCCCGTCTCCCTGCTTACCACGGGGTCTCCAGTAGCCAATGGCCCGGGGTGGTTTCCCCCATAGGGGAGCTCGGCCATCCCAAGCATCAGTCTCATGCTTTAGCATCTGGACAGAGCAGACCTGGGGGGCTGGAGCGATAACACAGTGGGTAGGGTGTTTGCCTTGCACACGGCCAACCCAGGTTCGATTACCAGCATCCCATATAGTCCCCCGAGCACTGCCAGGAGTAATTCCTGAGTGCAGAGCCAGGAGTTAGCCCTGAGCATCGCTGGGTGTGACCCAAAAGGCAAAAACAAAACGAAACAAAACAAAACAAAAAGAAGCAGATATGGACCCCCCCTTCCATCTGCCTCCGACCACCTGCTGACATTCTCTCCAGACCCCACCTACGGCACCAGCTCCCCAGTTATTCCCTTTTGACCGGGGACCAGTCAGCACATTTCGGATCACGCAGTGGCCAAGCAGCCAGACTCGACTCTCACGACTGTTTAACCATGTGGAGGTGACTGGCGGCCACCTGGAAACCTGCGCCCAAGGCCCCCTGTGGAAGCAGCAGGTGGCAGTCACTCCACAGACATGACTTAGCCAGAGTTGGAGGCAGGTGGGTAAATGAATCGACCTGGGAAAGCGGGTGGGTAAGTGAGCACTGTCCAGGGAGGCAGACAGGTGAGTGAGCGTGGTGAGGGAAGGCGGGTGCTGACTCCAGCCCAGAGTCACTCCTGGGCTTGTCAGCAGGGACGGGGAGGCAGTGAGTGCCACCCCCTCACCCCCAGCTCTGGGGGCTGCTGTCCAGCCTTCTGCTGCCTTACAGGAAGCCAAGAATGGCAGGTGAGGCACCATGGGTGGAGGCTGAAGGCGCCAAGACCTCCTGGAGGAGAAGATGCCGGGAGAGAACTGGAGACAGGGCCCGGAACTTAAGGCTCATCACTGCACCGATGCCTGAGCCACGGCCTCTCCAGCTGCACCAGTGCTCTCTCTCTCCCCCAGCGCTCACCCTGAAATGGGCTTGTGGGGGTAGCCAGGGGAATGCGGGTCCCACACGCCGCACAGAAGCCTCGGTGGCCTTGCTGTGGCTCTCAGCGGCCAGACCAGCAGGTCAGTGCAAGGGTCCGAGGACCAAACATGGGTCACCAGGTCATCAGCAGCACTCGGCTTCTGTTTCTGACACTGCAGGGTGCGGCCGAGAAGTCAGGGTGTGGGCAGAGCAGCAGGTACCCCCCTCCCCAGCCCACCCAAGCTCTGACCCCACACCTAGATCCAACCCAGAACCCCCCACCCCCAAAATCTGGCTTATTACCACACTGAAAAGAACAGTGCTAGCCACATACAGGTCTAAGTTTTCCCCCCTTTTTTTTTAAACCTAAATAGGGCACAGAAAAAAAGCAGAAATGTGAGTGAAACTAAGTTCCCAACCTCAAAGGCCAGGATTTGCCAGAGGAGATAAGAGGCCAGCTTGGTTGGTTGGGATGGGAGGGGGGGAAATCAACTGCTTTCTATTTAGCAGAACAAATTACAACAAAAGAAACTTCAGGGGATTAATCCGGCTCAGTCAGTTAAAATAAAGCATTCTTTCACATGTGACTTGTGACATAAGCTTTTCCACAAGCCACACACACACACACACACACACACACACACACACCCCTAAGCCCCTGAGTCCCACATTCAATGAAATAACATAATTAACAGCGCAAAGCACCTCTCTAGTGTGGAATGCTTTCCGGGGCGCGGAGAGCACCTGAACCGGCCACTTTCCCAGTGTTCCCATCTGCGGCGGGCGGTGGGTGGGGGGTGGGTGGGTGCAGGGAGGAGGGCGGTCAAAACTTTTGAAAAACAACCTTTCAATGGTCCAACTGAGAGCCATTAAAAAAGTAAAATATGCTTCCTCTACAGAGTTCAAAAGAAAATGTTATTTGTATAAACAATTTAGGCATTTGGAAATGTTCCACTTTAATAGAAGACTTCCTGATTCATAGAACCACATGCAAGTGGGCTGTGTAATGAGGGCTCGAGACAAGGGTGGATTCTCTTTTGATTTAGCAAAGGAGGAGGTAATTTGTTTCCTGGGATTTAACAGAAATCACAGGTCTCCTTTTTGAAGAACTTGAGTATGGCAGTAAATGGTACTGTCCTCTGCTTTTGCAAACTTTCCCCCCCTAAGAAATGCCCAGAAAGTGATTTCTGATCAGTTCCTACACTTTTACAGCAAAATCTCAACAAACACGAGGGATCGGCTATAGAAATAACCAAATTACAGCCTCTCTGGTCATCTAATTCATGTGGGACTTCATAGCCCGAGTTCCATCATTGGAGATTATGTGAGTTTAAGTTGTTTTTCTTGTTCGGTTTTCCAGGCATTTCCTGGATTAGTCAATATAAGCTCCTGCTGACCACCTCGACGGGCCATGAGTGGTGGGTGTGTTTCTACACCAGGTGGGAATTCCTTCAAAACACTCACAGCGGGCTGGAGAGATAGTACAGCGGGCGGGGCACTTGCCTTGCAAGCAGCCAACAGGAGTATCCCATACGCTTCTTTGGCACTGCCAGGAGTAACTCCAGAGTAAACTCTGAGCACTGCCTGGGGTGGACCCCAAATCAAAGACACACACACACACACACACACACACACACACCGTGCCCCTCCCTGCCCGGCCACATCCTCCCCCGCATGGGAACCCTGGCCCAAACACCACCTTTCCTCTGTGCCTGACAGATGCATCCTCAAAGGGAACGGACTCACTTGGCAGAGAGTTTACTCATTTTTCCTCCACATTAATTCCTCTAGCAAGAAAAATAAAGAAATGTTTCCCAGCCACTCCCTCAAAGAGCTGCTGGTTCTGACAGCCCCTGAGCGGACATCCCTAATGGCTCCCAGACCTGCGTGTGCGTGCATGTGTGTGTGTGTGTGTGTGTGTGTGTGTGTGTGTGTGTGTGTGTGTGTGTGTGTGTTTGGCCATAGCAGTGTTCCCTGCAGGACAGCCTGGGGGACCCTGTGCCATACATCTTCACTGCTTAGAGGTGCACAGGCGCAGTGGACACGTGTGGTGAAGCTGGGTTTGGTTGTAGTCCCTGGGTGCCAGGACAGGGTGCCCAGATTGCAGCCCAATGCCCATCTTGCACCAGCCCACCAGGGCAGAATCTGCACATCTGCAGCAGGTGCTGACAGGGGGATGCTCATGGGGGTTTCTCCGACAGGGCCCCCGAAAATGCCTCCAGGATCCAGGTCCCCACCTGCAAGCCTGGCTCCATCCCCATCGTGTTTTTTTGGTTTTTTGTTTCTTGTAGGGGTCATAGATGGTCAGACTTCGTCAAAACCCTGAATGAACAGTTTGATATCTGCTCGCTCCCTGTTCCTGGAGCGAGCAGATATCATTGGGCTACACTAGCACACTACAGGGATGAATGAAGGCATTACTGGCGCCCGCTCGAGCAAATCAAAGATCAACAGGATGACAAGTGATACAAGTGATACAAGGGGTCATAGCCGGCAATGCTCAGGGGTTACTCCTCTCTCTGCACTCAAGAATTACTCCTGGCAGTGCTCAGGGGACCATATGGGATGCTGGGAATCAAACCCGGGTCGGCCAGGTGCAAGGTAAACGCCCTACCCGCTGTGCTATCACTCGCCACCCCCCTCCCCCCACCATAATGTTTGATGTCCACAGCTTCTGGAGATCACTCTGCAGTAGCCCACCGGGTTCTGCGCTCCCTCCAGCCTGACTCGGGACATCTGCTGTGGGTTTGTTTTTGTTTTGTTTATTTTTTGTTTAAATCTCAAGGGCCACCAAGACGGGTTACAGGTGATTTCCAATGGTCCACGCAAAGTGCAGGCAGGAACGCAGTGACCAAGAGCTCACTGTCCTGTGCTGGGTCAGGGCTCAGTGTCCTGGAGGCTAGGTCAGGGCTGACCGGGCACAGGCCCCACTCCTGAAGCCCAAGACAGTCGGCTCTGAAAGGCCTGGGGTTTACTCTGGCCTGGAGGCACCGCTGATGGAAGAATGGGATTCCAGGTTCTCCAGAGCCAGACGGTCCGGCCGGTTCCTGCAAGCAGGCCCGAGGGCAGGCTGCGCCTGGGATACCTTCTGGAACATACTCCCGCAGTGTCTGTGTCCCAGCCAGTGGCCCTCACCGAGTGACCCGTCAACCGAGGCGCGAGGACCAACTCCTCCAGCTGTTGGCCACCGTGTCCCGTCCCCGATTCCTCTGGCCCAGGAGACCAAACTGCTTCCCCAGCTCCCGTGTCTGCCTGGCCGCAGCAGGCCCTGGGGACTCTGGAGGGCCAGGAAGAGGGATGGCCAGTGGCCAGCGGCTCCTTCTCACACATGGGCCCCACTGGGACGGGCAGGAGTGGCCAGTTCCACGACAGCCACGCCCCGCTCGGACCCCCAGATCCCAGGCCACCACCCTGCGGAGCCCCAGGATCCACTACTGGATCCCAGACACCCATCCCGTAGGCCAGTGACATCTGATTGGTCAGCACATGGGGCAGCGGGCAGCCAGCCAGCACTGGGCCCAGAGGGGCTGCAGAAGGGCACAGAGTACTATGGGGCTGGGATGGACACATCACTCGGTCTCCGAGTCAGGGCACTACAGGGACAGAGCGTGGAACTGGGGTCAACACAGCGCTCTGTCCCCCGACTCAGATGCACCCCCCCCACACACCAGACATGCCAAGGCAGAATCTGCACTTCCGGAGACGCCCCACACAGCCCCATCGATGGCAGAGCCCCAGAACTGATATTTCAGAGACTCTGGTGGGCTCAGTGCCCATGAGGTGGGCATATCTGGAGTCAGTCTTTAAAGTCACACACAGGTCAGATCACACTTCCTCTCTTCCAGAAGGGAGCATAACATGAGGCTCTCCATAACCATGCCGCCAGACCCCGCACCAGCTGTTTCACTCAGGGCACCCAGGAGGGGGGGGGGGGGGTGAGAGCCTTCCCTGCCCCAAGGGACCGAGCCTCCAGAACTCAGCCACCGCCATGCTCACGGCCGCTCTCCACACACTTGGGCTGACCATCACCCACCAGTGAATCTATTCCTGATTGCACGGCCGCAAATGCGGCAGCAAGATACTTCAAACCACATACCTTACACATACTCCAAGATTGCCACACTGCATTTGATAGGGTTCAAAGTAGGAGGCAACCAATCTTAAAGGAAAATATACATTTTTTTTTCACAGATAGATATATAAAAAGCACACAAGGCTCAACCTTTAACAACATGTAAGTGATCTCTTATAGAAGGCCCCTGGGTGAAATATAACAATCTTCACACTCTTTCCTCTAAGGATACTTTTTGTAGCATTATCAGTGGTCTTTTATATTAAACAATACAAAATATATTATTTCAGTTCTGCTTTGGATCAGGGATTGGGGATCAGGCTGCAAACATTCGAAATATGGTGGTGGGAAGGTGTAATGGTGGTAGGACTGGTGCTTGAATATTAAATGTAATCAAATATTGCAAACTACCTTATAAAATTTTAAAAAATTTAAAAACCCAAATAAAATAAAAATTACTAGTAATCCTATCAATCAAGCAATCAATAAAGTCACACACAGGGGCCGAGAGCACAGGCAGGGCCTCACCTCCCCGTGTGGCTGACTGGGAGTCCATCCCCGGGACTGCAAGGTTGCCCATCAGGAGTGACCCCAGAGCACAGAGCCAGGAGCAAACCCTGAGCACCGCCGGCGAGGGGGGGAGGGCTGCTCAATTCCCCTCTTTCCCCAACACATCCCCCCAAAGCCAGCACACACATATATTCCAGGCACTAGAATTAAGTGTGCTGACTCGGATCCTGCCCCTCAGAGGCCTTCACATCTGGACAGCAGGGGCTTCAGGACCCTGAAGGGGGGGAAAAAGCTACCTGGGCTTGTCCTCAGACACACAAAGGGCTTCTGAGATCAGGGGCCGGGACACACAGGGGACGGGGAACAGTTGTGCCGAGATACGCACAGAGGTTGGGACACATGGGGGTCAGGAAACAGGGGATTGGGCAGACGGGGGCCGGGGACACGCTCTGTGAGTGTAAATCGTGGCTTCGTCTCTGGCACTATGGGGCCCAAGCAGCAGTCTCTCCTTGAACCCTAGTGAACCCTGGCACCAAACTGTCCTTTGCTGCTTATTGGAGACAAAGGGCAGTGGTCTGGGGCCCTGGACACTGCTAGGGAGACAGAGGAACAGAAGCAGAGCGTTCACACCCATCACCCCAGCTTTGGCCATCTGACTCGGGGACACTCCCCTACCCCCCCCTCCAAAGTCAGATTCGGGCTCAGGTCAGTGACACCAGTAAAGTTCTGTGTCTACACTAGCATTGGCTTAAGGAAGTCCCGTGTCTACATAAGCACGGGCTTAACACCTCACAGCCGATCTGTCTCTTCATAAATATCAGTTTAAGGAGCAGTGGGCACTACATTATAGAAAAGAAGATGCCTCCAGCCTGTGACCTGTGCTGTGGACACTGGCAAACAAACGCCCAGCACGTATTGGTCTGAGTGAGTCACTCACTGAGGCAGAGACAAACACTGTTATCCACAGCCTCTCAGGGGCTGACCTGAGTGATAGAACGCTTAAGTAATTTCCTTATGGGAAAAGCCACAAGAAATACTCTCTTCTGTCGGGATCAAAAACTATCATTAAGGTTAGAACAAAGTCAGAGTATTTTAGATGTGTCCCAGCTGGGCGTGTGGAACTATTTGTTTCAACGACGGCAGTATCTGAAAGAGAACGGTGAAAATGCTGCAGGTGGAGGAACTCTACTCACCAATACTAATTTCATCATCCGTTTCCGCATCGCCAATACACTCGAACTGGAAATCTTGTAGCGACTGCGAAAACTTCTGTACCGCCATAGACAGATCTGCAGTGAAAATTTTGAAAAAAAGAAAAAAAAATCATTAGGTTGACAGGCCAGAGTCCTAGGAAAATGCACTTATCTTGCTCGCTGCCAACTTTGGTTTGAATTCCTGATGCCATATATGGCCCCCTGAGGATTGCCAGGGATCACTGCTGAGCACAGAGCCAGGAGTAGCCTCTGAGCACTGAACCGGGAGTAGCCTCTAGACACTGGGCCTCTGAGCACCCTGGCTGTAGCCCCCTCCCCCACCAAACAAAACAAATCAAAAACATGACACCAAAGATACCATGGAATGGTTCAGAGCAGTGGGTATAAAACAAGTTATATGAAACTTGGATCTTTAACACTTTGTGAACCAGCCCTTTCAAAATACCAGCGTGACCAAGGCGAGCAGCGTGCTGGGAGCAGACAGGAATATTTCAGAGCTGGGCGCTCTCTGCCCAGAGGGGAAGGGCCTTTAACAGAACTGTGGGGCTGGGCCTGGAGAACCCCCATACACCCCCTACCCGCGAGTGGCTGTAAAGGAAGGAAAGCGAAGCCAAGTGGAATGAAAGCGAAGCCAAGTGGAACTGGTAGGAGAGCAGGTAGGGAAGGCGCCTCTGCTGACCCATAGCTGTTGACGGGGAAAGCTGGAGCCATCTGCAGCCTGTTGCTGAGGAGACGAGCCAAGCACAGGCCTGAGAGTGAACGAAAGCCAAGCCTGAACAGTGAGCGGTAAATGGGGGCGGCAGGTGCCCGTGATGCAGCAGAGAGTGGACTCGGGCACCAGGCTGCCTGGTCCAGCTCCCCGGCTCCTCTTTGAGCCCCCCATCACCTTAGTGGCTGGTCTGTACGAAGTGAGAAACAAAGGCACAGCCCACCCCCACCCCAGGCTCTTCTGAGGATGAGGACGGGCACCAACCCCTGCCAAGTGCTCTGGGCAGGGCCCGGCACTGAAGGGATCAGCCTGCCCCTCGTTGGAGCACTGTAGCCCAGAGCTGAGGTAGGAGTCTGCTCCGTGTGCCCTAAAGCCTCCTCCCCCCCCCCGCATGGCCGGTATGGCCCTGTGACTCCCCAGCACTGCTGCCAGGGACTCTGGGGACCCCCAACACCGATCATCAGGATGCAGCCAGGCTGATTATGAGCATTGTGGGGGAGCCCCTTCCCTGCCACACACACAGATCAAATATCAGAATCCTCCCACCCCATCCTTCCTCCTCCCTCCTGAATCCCCTCCCAGCTAAAAGCCGCCGCCACACCCCTGCCCTGCCTCCTGCTGTGGCCCCTCTGCACCAGGGCCCAGTCCAACCATTAATGCAATGTCAGAGAAATGCTTCCCTCAAGAGGCAGGAGCCCCATGTTAGGTACGGGAGCACTTGAGAGAGAGTCCCAGGTTTCACTCAGTCAGCAAACACTTTTCTTCTCCTGTGGCTTTAGGAGCCGAGGGTGCTGCCAGGCTCTCAAAAGTCACTGTGTGCAGACAGACTTAAAACTCTTCAATGTTTCACGGTGGCCCTTTCCTGGCACTGGGACAGAAGAGCTGGTGTGAGCTGAGAGTGTACTGTGGCAGTGTCTGGGGCTGGGAATGTCGCCCCGGGCAGAGCCGGCCAGCACACACAATAGAGCCCTGCAGAAGCCCCCCGGCTTGGCAAGGGACTCAAAAGTCTCAGATGGGGACTGGAGCAAGAGCACAGTGGGGAGGGTGTCTGCCTTGCATGCGCTTGACCCAGGCTCGATCCCCAACATCCCTTATGGTCCCCCGAGCACAGCCAGGAGTCATTTCTGACTGAGCACTGTTGGGTATGGGCCCAAAAAACAAACAAACAAACAAAAATTCAAAAACGAAGACCCAGAGGAGTAATAAACATGCCCAGACATGGGGGTTAATTATCCTTACAGGGCTGGCGGTACTCCAGCAGGGAGGAAGCTTGCCTTGAGTGCTGCTGACCAGGATTCAATCCCCAACACCCAAAACAAACAGCCAGGAGCAACACCTGAGCCAGAGCCAGGAGTTAGCCCTACGCACCACTGGGTGTGGCCCCAAGAGGCAAAAAAAAAAAAAAATTAACTAGCACCTCCACCACACCCTAGCTAGGCTGACTTTATTTTGCCTTTAATCCAATTACTCATGAAGCTAGTTTATCTTTCTAGTCCTTTTTGTTTGGGGGCCACACCCGGTGGTGCTCAAGAGTTAGTTACCTCTGGTGATGCTTGGGGGACAATGTGGGATGCAGGAGATTGAACCCAGGTCAGCCGCATGCAAGGCCAACACTTGTCCCTGCTCTCCTATGGCTTACAATGTATTAAGGATAGAACCTTTACCGCCTATAAACAGTACTCAAGGATCCAGGCCCCACAGCTTGCTTGTAAGAGTAAAACTGTTGAAATACAGTTTCTGAGAGACAGAAACTTCCAAAAGCTTTTTAACCTTCCTTCTTCCCTTTCATGCTCTTGCAAGCTGCCCAGGAGGCCTTTTCAACCACTTGTAAAACATGGGTTAACCACTTTCAGTAATAATAAAAAAGTTTCATTATTCACAAGACGCTTTAATACAAGTTTACAGTGACAGAAGCAAAAGATGTCTGACCGGTTCAAGGTTCTTACAGCTTTTATCAATTCTCACACAAACTGCGAACACCAAAGCTCTGAAACTCTTCAGTAACCACCTGCAGAGTCAGAGCTAAGCTGTCGCCTGGACAGGGAGGGCTCTGCTCTGAGTCAGCCTCTCTTCCAACACATGTCAGAACCAGGGAAAGTGGGGCTGTCAGACAAGAGCCCAGTAAGGCAAGCTGTTATCCGGATCCCGACCCCGAATCATGGCTGGAAGTCGGAGAGCTTGGCATCAGCCTGCAGAAATTTGGGTCCTTCCAAGAGTCCCTGGCAAAGTACTCGGGAACGCGTGACTGAGATTTCCAACCCCACTCGGAATGGGACTGGGCCTCCTCCCTCCAGCTCCCCAGTTTTCCAGTGGCTTGGCAGTCACACCCACAAACTGCCCCCAGTGCCATGTCATCAATGGCCAAGACCCAGAGACTATGAAATAAAGCTCCCAGAAGAAAGCAACACAGAACATCCTGGAACAAATGCGGCCACGTGTCCTCTCACACTCTAGCCCGCTGATGTACCAAAAGTGCACATTTGTTTGGTTTTAATATACATGCTTGTAATCTCTTATGTAAGGGCTTAGATGGCTCCAGGGTGAAATACAACCATCTTCACATGCTTTCCTCTTATGGTGGTGGGAAGGTGCATGGTGGTGAAATTGGTGTTTGAACATTATTTGTAATGAATTACTGCGAATAACTTTATAAAGCTAAGAATAAAGGGGCTGGAGCAATAGCACAGCGGGTAGGGCATTTGCCTTGCACACGGCTGACCCGGGTTCAATTTCCAGCATCCCATATGGTCCCCTGAATACCACCAGGAGTAACCCTTGTGCATCACTAGGTGTGACCCAAAAAGAAAAAAAAAAGATAAAAATTAAATTAAAAATAAAATAAACATTTTTTAAAAAAAGAGAATCCCCGGCAAGAAGGTTCTCTGCTTCCCAACACCGCAGCTCGCTTGCACAATGTGGCTTCCTTGCTGAGCTTCTCGAAGGCAGGAAGGTGCATATTCCTTAACCATTTGTGGCATTTCCAGGAGAAAAGAGACACAAAAGCAGAGAGAAGCAGAAAGGGAAAGCACGTGCACCATGTTGAGAAGCCACTATGGCAAATTCCTGGAAAGCTATAGTGCAGGGAACACGCAGGTACCATCACGAATCTCAGCTCAGTGGCACACACACACACACACACACACACACACACACACACACACACACACACACACACACACACACACACACACACACACACACAGCACACTGATATGCCAAGCAATCACCAAATGACTTGATTGTTAGTTGACTGCACTTGGGAACCCAAGGGTTGAACTAAAAAGCCCAAACTAGAGAAAAGATTGAGGACAGCAAAACCTGTGACAAGCACCATGAAGCTTCCTGTTAACAAAAAGCATCTCTGATTCTTAACTAAAATCTTGAAATATCATCTGCTGTTTTCTGCTCCATGCCAATGGCTAGAAAACAGGAGCCACCTGAAACCAACAATTACAAGTCTCCAAGACCACAGGCCTATCTTTCTCAGCGTCCTTAGCTGAGTGTTCAAAAGAAAATACAACCTTTAAGACAAGCTTTTCCTTCAAAATATTGCAAGGGGAGCAAATGCTCCCCACACACATTTTACAACACCAGCATTGCCCTAATACCAAAAGCAGGCAGAGGCATGAAAAAAAAAAAAAAAAGCACAGACCCCAATGTAATTAATCCTCAACAAAATATACAAGAGCTGGGGCTGGAGCAATAGCACAGCGGGTAGGGCGCTTGCCTTGCACGCGGCCAACCCAGGCTGACCCAGGTTCGAATCCCAGCATCCCATATGGTCCCCTGAGCACCGCCAGGGGTAATTCCTGAGTGTAGAACCAGGAGTAACCCCTGTGCATTGCTGGGTGTGACCCAAAAAGTAAAAAAAAAAAAAACAAAAAACAAAATATACAAGAGCCAAACTCAATGGACTTATAAAAGATGAAAGGATCACACGGTGACCCAGTGAAACAATCAGAGACTTGGGGCTGGAGTGATAGCACAGCGGGTAGGACATTTGTCTTGCATGCGGCCAACCCGGGTTCGATTCCCAGCATCCCATATGGTCCCCTGAGCACCGCCAAGGGTAATTCCTGAGCTAGTGCAGAGCCAGGAGTGACCCCTGTGCATCACCGGGTATGACCCAAAAAGAAAAAAAAAATCAGAGACTTGAGGCTAGACTTCAAGGTCCACAAACTGATTAATGTCACGTACCCCAGCAACAGAAAGATGCAGAGTGTGGAATCATGTCAAAAGATGCAGAGACACACAGGAATGCCAATAAGAATCCACGTCTGATTATGGTTAAAAACCCAACAGAATGAGGACAGGCAGAACATCCCTCCACATGCTATAGGCTGTATACCACAAACCCACTGCAAGTTTGTCATAATCAGCAACGACAACTGCATACTTTCCCTCTAAGATCAGGCACAAGACAAGGATCTCCACCCTCTCCACTATTATGCAACATAGTATTAAAAGTCCTCTGCAGAACAATTAAGGAAGAAAATCCAAAGAATCCCACATTGGCAACAAAAGAAACCTGCAACATTTGCTGATTAACTAGAGATTTTTTTAAAAGCCCTAAAGATTCCATTAAAAACTGTTAGACATGTTAAATCAGTAAAGTGCAGGCTACCCATTCAACACTGGTTATGGAGAGTTAATTAAAAAAAAAAACTTGGTTGCATTCCTCTATGCAAATGACAAACCAAAAAGAAGGAAAAAATTCATTTCAAGTTATGAGGGAAAAAAATCCATTTAAAGTGATGAGAAAAATAAAATAGCAGGGCCAGAGACAGCACAGGGTTAAGGCACTTGGCCTGCATGCAGCTGAGCCTGGTTCACCCCACCCTCACCTCAGCACCCCATACGGTCCCCCAGGCCCCACCAGGAGTGATCTCTGAGCAAAGAGCCAGAAGCAACCCCTGAGCACCAGATGTTCAGCAACACAACAACACAACAAACAAAACCAAGCTGAAGCCAGCCCCAGATCAGAATGAGGTGTCAAGGGGAGGGGAGGCAGGTGGGAGCAAAGGTGGAGGGGTCCTGGGTGCTTCGGGGTGGGTGGATGGTGTGAGGGGTCCCGGGTGCTGGGGGCTGGGTGGATGGTGCCGCATGCATTTAGACTCTCAGAGCACACACAGGGATGGAAGCCAACGTCACCGAAAGAAAAAAAACAAAACTGCCCAGCACCCACAGTGTTCACTGACGGTCACGGGCCAGAATCAGCAGCGGCGCACAGCCGGCCAACTTCAGGTCTGTGACCCGAAGTGGCCACTCCCACTTTTGTCTTCTGGAGGCCTCTGTGTCGAATGGCCTCATTCACTTGTTCCCATACCAAGCTCTCCATATTCCATAGGAAGATGCTAACCCACACAAGGCCCTGAGCAATACTACGAGACTGGCCCAGCACCAAGGGCGAGGACAGAAACTGGCACTGCGTAAATGATGCCCTCATGACTGATGACGGTGGCAAACGCCAACTCGGAACCTTTTCCCTGTCAGCAGGATCTATGGGACCCAAGCCTTGGCTTCCTAGCCTCAGGGCACCTTCAGCCATCATCAGCCTCTCCGGAAGACAAAGGAGCATTCGATCCCCTACTTGATGAAGATTCCAGCCTAAAAATAACAAACAAGGACCCACACTGGGCCAGATTTTTATCCCGTTTCTATGAAGCTGAAAGTCCCATAAAAATCTAGACTCCCAACCACAGGGACTCCGCCATCGCCACAATTCCAGTTAAAAATAGTAAGTTCAAAGGGAGAGACAGCCCCACCCCCATCTTCTACCCTGGGGAAACTTGAAAAATGTGGTGGGTGGGGGTGGAGGGGGGCGGGCAACACCTCAAGGCCACTTCTCCGTAAGAGTCTCTTCCGGTCTCAGCATCCTTCTGCTCATCCCCACGTTCTGTTGGTTTTTTCCCTTCTTCACAGGGACTCATCTTTAACCACTTGGCTTGTTTTTTCACACTGAAGAATGTGCCGGCGACTCAACACACAGGCCATGTCCCCGTGGGGACTGAAGTCTGGAATCTTCCAGAATATCCCTTTGCCTTTTATGATTTAATGGAGAGCATTGAGATGCCCCCCACGTGGGGCTTGTGTCTTCCTGGCAGCACAGGGCGGGGATGGCTGCGTGCATCCTGGGCCTTCTGCATTACCCGCCCCTGACTCCGGGCCTCTTCCTAGTCCACTCACCACTCTTCTCCAAAATTTGTTCAGCACCTGCAGCGTGAGTATGAGCCCACAGAGCCACTGACCTACCTGCCCTCCAGGCCACTTCCCTCTGGCCTCTGGGGCAAGGGGGGCAGGTGCTGCGTCTTCTCTCAGGGACCTGGCCAGCCTATTGTCAATGATTAGAACTTCTTGGGGTTTTTGCTTCCTTGTTCGTTTGCTGGTTTTTTGGGTCAAGCCCCCCCCCCACACACACACACACATCCAGTGGTGCCCTCCTTGCTGTGCTATCAAATCTGACTTCCATTAGAACTTCTTTTAAAACAACACTTTCGGGGCTAGAGTGATAGCACAGTGGGTAGGGCATTTGCCTTGCATGCGGCTGACCCGGGTTCAATTTCCAGCATCCCGTATGGTCCCCCAGCACCGCCAGGAGTAATTCCTGAGTGCAGAGCCAGGAATAACCTCTGTGCATCGCTGGGTGTGACCCGAAAAGCAAAAAACAAACAAACAAACACCCAAAAAAATACCAAACACTTTCACGAAGTATAGATATGGAGAACTTGTAAAATCCCACCCCTTTCAATCCATACTTGGCTGGCCATCAGTTACTAACTAATCCCTTTACTCAGATTCCTCTTTGCACCCACAGCCTTCCCTCCAGACAAACAGTCCAAACCTTCACTCTCTCAACATCCATGGTTCACGGTAGTCAACAGCCCTTGGTCTCTGCTGCAACCTTCCAAGGTCATGGGGGGACCTCCTCGGAGCAGCTTACCCACGGGGGTGCCCTCACGGCCTAGAAAGCAGCCTCGGGTCTGTCCACAAGCAGAAACCTTCCCCAGGATGGCCCAGAGCAGCATTGAAGGTGCCTTCGAGACCTGTCTAATGTCAGGGTAATCCGAGAGCCAAGCTAAATCACCCCATGGCAACATGCACCCCGCATGCATCACATAGCTTTACAGCAGCTACACACAGGGGCAGAGCCCAGCCCTGGGGCGTGTCCTCCAGCACAAGCCTGATGCTTTACAGACTGCAGTGATGGACATAGCCAAGCCCCACTCAAGAGCACTGCAGGGAGGGGAGCTACACAGCGGTGCACACTGGAACAGCACGGCCTCGCCTGTGGATAAAGCAGAATATTCTGGAACACACCTGGCAGGACAGCTTCCCTTATGCCATAGGTGCAAGCTCTCTCCCCCTAGGGTGACCAGGGACACTCCCTGCGACTGCAACCTCCTGCCATCACACTCCAGTGCCTGAAGTCCGGTCCCTCACTGTAAAAACTGCTTCATCTTGGCCCATTCCGCAGAGTAGGCCCTCCAGGTGGCCGCTGTCCAGGGACGCAGAGAAGGCACCCTTGGTATACAGGAAGGTGAGCGGCAGTCTCCCAGGTCTCCTGGGGCTGGGAAAGGAAAAGGACTGGAGGCCAGGCACAGGTTTGCCTCCAGCAGAGAGCAGGGCTGAAGGTACTTCCCAGGGCGGTCTGCTGGGCAGGCAGCTGGGCTAGGGGAAGTGAGGACAAGCCCAGGGCAGCCCTGGGAGCTGGTAAGCGACCTACAGCCTCAACATTAGACGCCTGAAGCTGATGTGGGTGAGTCTGAGAGCTTTCGGCTACAGAATCTGTCCCTGTCATTGCTGTTCTGATTTTGGGGATCACCATTTGCAGTGTTCCAGCACTTTCCAACTCTGCCTAGGGAGCCCTTGAACGTCCTCCTCACAAAGGTTCCTGCATGCAAAGGTTCTGCACGCAGAGCTTAGTCCACTGAGCTCTCTCTCTCTCCTCTCTCTCTCTCTCTCTCCTGCATTTAAAATTTTTTATTTTACTCGAAAGAGTGTAAGTACTCCACAATATTATATACGCAAAGGTTCCTGCATGCAAAGGTTCCTGCACGCAAAGGTTCTGCATGCAAAGGTTCTGCACGCAGAGCTTAGTCCACTGAGTGCGCTCTCTCTCCCCCCTCTCTCTCTCTCTTTCCCTCTCTCTCTCTCTCTCTCTCTCTCCTGCATTAAAAAAATTTTATTTTACTCGAAAGAGTATAAGTACTCCACAATATTATATACCAGAAGTTACAGAAAGCAGCAGAATGTGAAAACAAGTGCTGCACGCTGGCTGCCACTGTTCTGTTTTGCAGAGGCTGCAAATAACTGACCCGTGGACACCCTGTTTCCATAGAGGACCCACGGCATGTATCATGCAACTTTATATTTAAGCCCAAAGACTTTGAAGCTCTCTCAACACTATGTTCAGTTAAACCGCCATCATTTGATCAGTTATAAAACAAGTGGAAAATTACTTGCAAACAGCAATTGAAAGATATCAAAAATCAAAAGTTCTTGTTTCTCTTTCTTTTTTTTCTTTTTGGGTCACACCTGGTGTTCCACAGGAGTTACTCCTGGCTCATGCACAATGCTTGGGGGACTATATGGGATGCTGGGAATCGAACCTGAAGTAGCTGTGTGCAAGGCAAATGCCCTACCTTTCGTGCTATGGCTCCAGCCCTTCTTGTTTCTATTTTTAATTAGATGCTGGCCTGCCTGCAGGAACAATCTGTAAATTCATTTCTAGGGACATCCATGCTAATCCAGTGTAGGGAGACAGTACAGAGAACTCAGAACTCTGCTTCAATAATCTGGGTTTTGATGCTGATGTCTCTCATCTTGGCAATAAACAGACCACTGGGCTCTCTTTCTGGCACCGTTCACAGTAGTCAAGATCCACCCCCTAACCCTGCTTAAAGAACACTAGTGATGATTATTGGCCCCTTATGTGACCTGCTAACACAGTAAGACCTGCTTGGAAAAGGTTTGCGAGTGGGGATTTGGGAGTCTGACCAACTCCCAGCTCCAGGCGGTCAGGTAAGTGATCGGACACTGCAAGCTGTGGGCTTCCCACCCATGGGACAGTGACACTCTCATGAGTCTGTCAGAGGGCTACAGACGTGTTTAGGCATGGAGCAAGCAAGAGAGTGATAGATGCTCCTCACTTCACTCACTGCCATTTCAGAGGGGAATGACGAAAAGCACACACACGGCCGGGCTTCCTGGTTCTCCCCTTGCATACAGGGGCCTCTGGGGCCAGAAGGGAACAGCTCAACAATACGATGGGACAGGATGGCCCAGAAGGGGCCAACTCACCATCTGGGGTACAGCAAACTTAGTGCCACCCAAGCGCCACCCAACAATGAAACGCAGGAGTGACAACGGCTGCGGGAACCGCTCCCGGCTCTGAAAGGGAGATTCTTGCTTTGCAGCGTGCCCACAGCCAGCCATCAAGCAGCCTGGCCCTGGCACATGAACCCACGTTCCTCAGCACCCAACCTTCCCCTGGTGGCGAGGCACTGACTCAGTGGGGAGGAACAAAGGTCCGCTCAAGCCTTGGGTATGAGGGGGGCCCCAGGGGAACGCTGCCTTCGGAGAGTGGTGTGACCACGTCCAGCTGTGCCCCTGCCTCAGTCACTGCCAGGACCCAGCGCACAGTCACCTCTGGAAGCCAATGAGCCATCCCCACACTGGGAGCAAATCTACTCTCTGTGTGAGGAGACCAGGACCACGCCCCTCCTCAGCCTCTCCTTCCTCGCACACATTCCGGCCCCCAATTCGAGCACCAGGAAAGCCGCATGCTCTGAACCTCCAGGTCTCCGTGGACGCAGCCAAGGCACTTCCCCAGGGGCCTCCTCTGGAGTCCTGACCAAACACAACTCCTTGTGGTTTTGCAGTTGGGGCAGCAAATCTAACAGAAATTAGCATATCACAAGTAAATGGTAGTTTTAAGGGGCTTAAGGGATTTTCTTCCTAAATACTTTTTTGTAGTAGCCTGAAAACGGTTTTTCTAAAGCCAGGCTAGAAGGCATATACAGATGTACTTGGTGATCACTGTTATTCATATAATGTGTAACTTTAAAATTTATTATTATTTTCTTTTTGGCCCATACCTGGAGGTGCTCAAGGCTTAGTCCTGGCTTTGCACTCAGGGGCCACTCCTAGAAGAACTTGGGAGACCATACGGGGTGCCAGGGATCCAACCCAGGTTGGCTGCATGCAGGGCAAAAGCCCCACCTGCTGTCTGTAACTCTGGCCCAGAAAGAAATGTTTCGGTGGCTGCTTCCTCCTCGTCCTTCCCAGGAGTGGGTAGCAGAAATGTGTGCCAAGTGCTAGGCCAGAACTGGAGCACCGTTCAGAAACAACTACATTCCTCTCCTCTGAACAGTGATGGAAGGTTATGTTTTTTGTACTCAATTCTTTTTTTTTTTTTAAATAAGTACTCAATTCTTTAAGGGACAATTTTGGTTTTCTACTGTCATGTGAGAACACTGGGCCCCAGAAACATGGCTTGTGAGGAAATAAAGAGCCGTGGCTAAAAAAAAAAAAAAAAAATCTTGTTCAGATTCTGTGTATTGAAACGCGTCAGGATTTCATGTATTTCTTTGGTAAGTCTCTTTAGAGAAGCAATGTGAAACATTAAAAATATTAATACCTCTCCCTCCAAAATAATAATGGGCTATGAGTGATACTGGCCCTGTCACTGAGACAGGTGGGATGGGGGACACGTGGCTGAGGGGAGGCCCTTCCTGTCCCTTCTGTCCATCACTGCTGACCGAGCAAGGTTCTCCTCTGCCTACCCTAGCCTGGCCTGCATGGGGCCAAGCTTTCCCCCGAGTTCGGGGTGGGCAGGGGGTCTCGGCGCCTCACCCAGGACCAACTGGGTCTCATACATGGACGTGCCTGAATCTCCTGCCCACAGGAGAAGCTGACTAAGGCCTCAGCACTGGCTGAAACATGCCAGTGAGCACTGCATGCTCTGTCAGTGCGCGGCCTCCCAGCAAGCTGGTGGACGGAGGATGGGCGGCCATGGTGTGGGCTGCAGTGACGAGCTGTCCCTCATTTCAGGAACCTTCAAGGCATTTTCCTCCCACCTGGGGACACAAGCCTGAAGAGTCAGCAGCAACCAAAAGGCAAAGCTGAGCCTCCACCCTCAGGCAGGCTGAAGTCCCCAATTCTGGGGCAACTGGGTTCTGTTGCCTGACCCGTCCGCACCCTCACAGTGAGGCGGGGTCAGGCACTCAGAGGGGCAGAGGGTGTCGCCTACAGTGCTCAGGGATCGGCCTGAGGCCTGTCACTAGGGGCCAGCACCTTCCCCAAACCCTGTCTGATCTCTCCTGGCTCATGGCGTCTGCCCACTGAGTGCCCGTGTCGGGTGGGCGCCAGGTGTGATTCTTTCAAACAAATGTTTATGTTCACATACAAGTGGTGTGACCAGGGGATCCAGTGACTGTTTCAGCACTTTGGATTTCAACATCAGGAGGAAGCATTCACAAAATCAAACCAAAGGGGGCCTCCAAAAACCCCAGAGATGGTGGGGTGGCACACAGCGGTGGCACCTCAGGGATCCCTCCTGGCAGAGCTCAAGGCACCATATGGGGGGCTAGGGGTAGAGCCCCAGCCAGCGGCATTCAGGACAAGCACCTTACTCCCATACTAGCACCCATGCCCTATTAATCAACTTTTAATTTGCAAGATGACACCAAGTGACTTAATTTATTTTTTAAAAAATTTCTTTTTCACATGCGTGCACCACCTGTGGCCCCTGACCCTACCCTCTGCCCACTGCTGGGATGCCCAGTGCCTGCAGGCCCCAGTGGGAAGAGCAGCCATGGGGGAGGCCAGCAGGAATGACTGCGGTTCTCAAGGCATTTTAAGCGGGAGCCCTTGGAACAACATGAGAGCCAGGGTCGTGGGAAAAGCAGCTCTGCTCACCCCACTTCCTGGCAGCCCGCTCCGGACGGTCACAGGCGGCCCCTGTGTTTACACGGGCGACAGGCACAGAGGGCTTTCCGGGCAGGGCGGCAACAACACACGCACACACCACATACGCACACATACCACACACATGTGCACACATATGCACAAGCATGCACACACTTGCACACACATGCATATACACATGCACACACACGCACATACACATGTGCACACATGGCATGTGCACGCACGCATGCACACACATACACACATACATGGAATGCCTGGGGCTCCACTCTGAACCCTCAGCCTCTACACCCGAACTGCCTACTTCAACCCCAGCGATTTTACTCAATTCAGTCCCAAATGCAGCTCACTTAAGAAAGAAAACACTCAAGCCCCAGTCTACAAGATCATTTTCATGGAGGAAAAATAGAAACACAAAGGGTTTTTTTTCTCGGGATAGAGAGATAGTCCAGTGGGTATGATGTCTGCCTTGCAGGCTGTCGACTGGTCTAAACCCCAGGACCCCAGAGGATCCTTTGAGCCCCACCAGGAGGGGTCCCTGAGCACAGAGCCGGAGTACAGAGTCAAGTCCTGAGCATTGCCAGCTGTGGGCCAAAAATCAAAAACAAAGTTGTTTTTCTAACTAATGGGGAAAAACAAAATCTCAAAAATTCCAACTTTCATGTCATGTTGAAAGGTGATATTTTTAGGGCCCAGGTAAAGTATCTCAGATCAGATACAACACTCAGTACCACAAACGCTTGGTTCGGATCCTGAGGGCCCAGAGTTCCTTATCCCAACCCCTGCTGACACTCAAACTAAGAAAACTAGTTAACAGAGACCCGGTGCCATGATGAACATCAGCGACCCCTCCTTTTTTATTCCAGTTTTCCTTTGCTTAAGAGACTCTATTCAACTTAAAGCAGGGAAGGGACTGCCAGATCCACACGCTTCTCTCGGAGCTGACCTCCTGGGCTCACCTGGAATGCAGGAAACGAACCGCTCTTCCCTGAGGCTGTGGTGTGTCCCTCAGAAACTCAGAACCACCCGTGACAAAACGCGGGCGAGGGCCCTGGCTGGACTCCCTCAGCACAGCACCTTCCCTGCTGCCGCTCCCACAGAACCGCGGGCATAAAACAGGGACAGACACCCTTGGGTGCTCAGTCCATTGGCAGCACTGGGCACGGGCCTGGCACACTCAGAGCCCTGAGTTCTCTGCGGCACCTCATGCCCCCACCTATGCAGCACGGCCAGGTGTGGCCTGGGTGGCCTTGTCACCGCTGACCCAAGTGGCCCCTGACCACCAGGCCCCGTACTGCCAGACCAGCTTGGGCATTCTAAGTCAAGAAATGAGTAAATCTTGGCTAGTCCAGCAGGTAAGGGGCTGGCCCAGTCCTGCCAGGGGTGGTCGCAGGGCACAGAGCCAGGGGTCAGCCCCTCGCACAGCCTGGTGTGGCCCCAGAGAGAAACGAAACAATATAATGTTAGGACAGGAGACATAGGCCAGTAGGTAAGGGGCTGGCCAGCCCTGCCAGGGGTGACTCCTGAGTGCAGAGGCCGGAGGAAAGCCCTGGGTACAGACGGGTGTAGGCAAACCAGAAAGAGAGAGACCCATTGCAAGTTCTTCCAGAAACCTATACATCACCCAGAGGCTGAGCGGGGAGCAAGAGACAGGTGCGGGGGACACGGCCACCTCAGCCTGGCCCATGACTCTCGCCAGTTTGTGGTGTTTGCTCTGCGGTGGGACTCGTTGCCCTTCTCAGCCCGAGCTGTAACAGAAAGCCAGCCAGGGGGTACCCATGGGGTCCAGCTAGGAAGGCACTTTAACCCTTTCCTTCCCTCATGAGGCCACAGGACCTGTGGGTGGACAGTTCCCCCAAAGCCTCTTCCCTCCTAGGCTGACCTTTGCCCTCTGCACCCAGGGGCTGGCTCATAAATTAAGGCTCTGCAAGGCGGCCCATGCAGATCACTCCCAGAGCAAGCTGCAGAGAGAAAATGACGTCAAGGGACTTTGCTCTTGGAGTCATTCTTGGCATTTCCTCTTTCAGAGCATGGGGCCTCTTGAGAAAGTGGCCTGGACACTAAGGGGAGAGCCTGAGCATGGGGCAGCACCCACCCCGCTGGCCTGGCACGGCCGTGGCATCCAGTCCACTGCACATGCAGGTAAAAGAGGAAAAGCAATTCGGGACATCTGAGCTTGCTCATGGGTCCTTCACCTCCTGGGGGGCCCACAGTATCCAGGAGTCAAGGCCCAAACACCTCAGTCAGTTTTTTTTTTGGGGGGGGGTCTGTTTTGCTTTTTAAAATTCTTTCCTAAAGCCCTAAATGCGCATCAGTAGTTCACTTTTTACTTTTCATCATGCAAACAATTTCCTCCATTGCACAGCTGCCCACGGCCCAGCTGGTCCCAGGACACTGGGAGCCCAGGGGAGAGCAGAAGCTGGAAGGCATTTGCCACCGCGCCTCTCCTCAGCATCAGGGAATGTTCTGGAATGCAGGGACGCCCCTCTGTGCACGGGGGATTAGTGCATGGTGTGTGGGGGGGGGGAATCAGTCACAGGTGGCCGAGTGGAATTCTTTTCAATGAGTTTTGAAGCCCTTCCAAACTGAGGAGTGCTGGGCTGCAGAGATGCTCAAAGGGCTGGCGTCCAGGCTTTGCTTGCAGGAAATCCCAAGCACTCAGTCCCCCACGCACTGCTGAGAGCAACCCCCAGCACCACCAGATGCGGCCCCAATCAGTAACCAACCAATCCAAAGGCAAATAACACACAGGGGCACTCCTGCGTGGGAAAAGACTGGGCATGCACCCCGCTCCCCACGGTCCAGCCACGGTGGGCCAAGCTGCACATGCAGACTCAGAGCCCCCAGGAGAATGGAAGTCAGTCACACCAAAGAGCAGGACACAAGAAGCGCCCCTTCCCTTGCTGGGGCCGGCCTGGGCTCTGTGGGCACTGGGAGGGAATCAGCCAGGGAGCTTTGCTGCGCTGCCACTGCATGGCAGAACCACGGGCTGACATGTCCCATAGAAGCAGAAAGGACGATGGAGTCATCCCGCACCATGGGTCGCTCCGTGTGGCACAGCTGCTGCAGGTGACTGCGTGTAGGCTGCAGCCTTGCAAGCTTGGGGCCCAGAGGTCTCCTGGGGGGTTCTGTGAAACACAGGCACTGGTGCCATGGGCTGTGGCAGATCCCCAGAGTGCACAAAACAGGATGTGGGGCTGCAGGAGCACTGCCCTGTGAACCCCATTTTGAGGAGATGCTGGTGGACGGTTCTAAACACAGGGAACAGGGGACGGGGGGTTCTCACACGGTCTTTCTTCTCATGCATTCTCCACCGAACGGAAATGGTCCCAGCCGATATTTACAGGAATGACAACACAAGAAATGCGTGGAATTTGATGTTTAAAGAATGTTCCCTTGATGAACGGAGACGTGAGACAAAGAGGCGGAGACAGACAGACAAGGAAGAAATGACCCCCCCACATCTGTGGCTTCAGAGTTATCTGGGGCCAGAGAGATGGGACCGTGGATAAGGAACTTGCCTAGCACATGGCAGACCTGGGTTCCATCACTGGCACCCCATATGTCTCCTGAGCACCACCAAGAGCGGTGGTGCTCGGACCAAGGAGTAAGCTCTGAGCACCACTGGGTGTGGCCCCCACCCCAAAAAATATAAATTTTAAAATACTCCTTTAAAAGTGCTGTGACCCTAAGAGAGACAAGAAACGCCTCCACCCCCCACCCCCCCCCCCACACACACACACCTGCTATGCCTACAGCAGGCATCGTGGCACCCCACGACCCCAGCCCCCTCCAGGCGGCTGCTGTAGCTTCCCCTCCAGTGCTGAGTCTTCTGTGAGCACAGAGAGATGAGGGCAGGTGCCAGCTGCCTGCCCGCCCGCCCACCGCAGGGCACTGCCCCACTGAGCAGTGATTGTGCCCTGCATTTGGTGGGTCTGAGAGGCGGGAAGGGAGCGACAGGGGGTGACCTTGTCCAGGGCAGCAGTACTCAAGTACTCAGAAGCAGTGGGACACGTGAGAGAAGGGACCACAGCTGCACCCTGGGGACACAGACAGGACTCCACTGACCAGAGCCCCAAGGATGTCACAGTCTCTACCCTGGGAGCTCAATCTTGGCAGTCCTTCTGTGTGTGTGCTGATGGGACCTGCAAGGCGCGAACAGAAACAGCATCTGAGGGGCCTTTACCCCGGAGACGGCAACCAGAACCAAGCAAAGCCCTGGCCCCCACAATGCACCCCAGTCCTGCCCAGCCTGGGCAGATTCCTGCACCCCCGACCCCCCTCCCCCAATTCTATGACCTGCTATGTCAGCGCCAGCCCTGCAAGACAGATTAGAGCCTCTATGCTCAATGACTGCTAGGGAGATATGCATGTGGGAGTCCCCCCCACACCCGCAAATAAGCAAACATTACCTCCAACGATTCAGTCAGATAAAATTAACCAACGCCCTCATGTCAAGCTTGGGATGTTTTTGTTTTTAATTTTTAAAGATCAAGAACATGGGCATGTTTTTACTTTAATAAATCTGGGATTTTCATCTTGGACACTTTCTTTCCCCACGAGAACAAAACCAAGTTCTGTTGTTACTGAAAACGATTCCTAACACTGCATAAACAATACTGAGGCATTAGAGGAAGTTCGGGGGGGTGGGGGGGAAGGAAAGCAACAAAAACAACCATGTTCTCACCAGCAACCATTTGCACGAATCCTATCCCCATACCCCGAAAGCAAGGAACAAGAAGGACCAGAAGCACCCAAATACAGAACTTCACCGAGTCCCTCCTCACACCTACCCTGCCACTGACACCGAAGAACAAAAGGAGTTGTGACATCATGCCAGGTGAGCTGGGGTGAGCCAGCCTAAGGCCTATCCCCTGGACAGCGCCTTAGTCACCTCCAGGGACAACTGTCAGCAGCACGGACAGGGAGTCCCCACGGCGGGGACACAGCAGACACAGCCATCGATGTGGACTGCGGGACAAGAGTGCCAGGCACCAGAGCCAGCAGCAAAGACCCGGCTCCCACCAATGCCAGAAGGAGCAAAGCGCAGTGGCCCCGCTCTCCTCTGCCCTGCTCACTGCTGACACCAGGCCTGGGAGTGTGGCAGACCTCTGGGCTCTGCCACCTGGGCACAAGGTGGGTGCAGTTTCTGCATCCTGATAGGAAGCATGGGCGGACAAGAGTGTCCCAGGGTGCCAGCTTCTCCACTGGCTTATGAACCTACCTACATGCATACATTCTCTCTCTCATTCTCTCTCTCTCTCTCTCTCTCTCTCTCTCTCTCTCTCTCTCTCTCTCTGTGTGTGTCTCCCTCTCCTCTCTCTCCCTCTCCTCTCTTCCTCTCACTACTCAACCTCTCTCCTCTCTTCCTCTCTCTCTCTCTCTCTCTCTCTCTCTCTCTCTCTCTCTCTCTCTCTCTCACACACACACACACACACACACACACACACACACACACACAGAAATACAGGAAAACGGAAGGGCAGCAGAGCGGCGGGAGAACAGGGCAGAGAGCTGGGGGTGGTGTGGGAACAACACCAGAAACCAGCCTGCAGGCAGCTGCGGGCTCCAACTCAGCCCAGGGACAGACAGGAGGCGGCCAGGCAGGCCAGAGCTCTCCTTGCTCTTCCCAGACCGTCAGTGTGGCTGCTGAGAGGCGTCCCCCTTGTTCCCAGGGAGCTGATGCTAAATAAATCTCAGGGCCGAAACTTCCAGCCTGGACTCGCTGAAGGTGCATCCGGCAGCCGGAGCCTCAAGCAGCAATAAAATCCCTACCTGCCCGAACCTGCGCCCCCATGAAGAGGTCACTCCACACTGCCAGGAATGCCACTGTCGCCGGACAGTACTCAACATGGCAGAGTCAAGGACAGAGTCCAGGGGTGGCCAGAGCCCAGGGTGGGAAGCAAAAGATCTGAGTCCGTGCCACCAAGTCCTGGCAATTTGGGAAGTCAGGCTCTCAATTAGCCCTGTGGTCAGCCCCTCCCTTTCCCACACACACAGTCCTTCCCTTCCCTTGGGGACTCTGGTCACGAAACCCCCCATATGTGTGGGGGTGTGGGGAGTCACATGTCACCTAAGTTTCATGCAACTATGTGAACCCTGAATCAGACAGCCAGAACCAACCTGATCTGGCAAGACACACGTAAATACCTTGCATGAGAGTCTCAACCATTACTTGGACAAACTGACATGCTTGTCTCAATACAGGACTCGCTATGAGGTTTCCTGATAACCTGTATCCCATACAACAGGGCTGCCTTGGTCAAACAATAGGATTATTCATTTTCCTCTTTCAACCACACTATCTGGGCGTCTCCCAGGTTTTGGGGCCTGGGCGCTGTTTGGTGGCAGCCCTAGGAGTGATCCAGGACTGTGTGGAGCTGGGAGCGAACCCAGGTCTTGACATTCAGCTCACTGAGTTCTCCCCAGCCTGAACCCCATTTCTGAATGCTCCATGTACACGGAATCTTAATTTTTCTCATCCTACTGAGTCTGAAACTTTGCCTCATTGACTTAGGGTCACCTGGAAACCGTGGACAGTGGCCTCTGGCTCTGCTTCTAAAAGGCCCAGGTAAATCCCTCTCTCTGCCATCCATGTCTCTAAAAGGGAGCTGCTTGCAGCAGTGGGGAGGGGAGAGCAGCTTCAGAGCCGCAGCTATGGAAGGCCACTGCAATGCCGGGGCCTACTGCTCCCAGAGGGCTCAGTATCTGAACCCTAAGCTCAGAGATCCCAAAGACCGTTTGGAGAACTAAAGAATTGCTCTTTTCCCCATGCACCTATCTTGCCCCTGCCCCCCACCTCCCCAAGGACATGAGGCAATAGCTCGGCAGATGTGAGACCCCCTGGGACAGGCACTGGAGCAGGTCATGCCTCAGGTGAGTGACCCTGAGTGCCAGGACGAGCCCAGCGCAGCTGGTGAGAGCTGAACCCAGAGTGCACCTGGGGCTCCATCACTGCTCATGGCACATCAGCCAGGGATGCTTCTCTATGGCTCCTTCCAAAGTCAAGTCCCCCACATAACCCTGAACTATCCTGGGTCCCCAGATGTACAGTGGTGCTACTACTCGGCAGGTGTCTAAACTGCTGGGGACCCCTGGGTGCTGAGTCCCGCAGCCCTGAGATCTGGACAGCTCATCCTGGACAGCTCACCCTCCTCTCTGTACTCAGACACCCGCTTTCTCAGCACCCTTGAGCAGTGGTTGTTGCTGCACCACTCAACAGACTTAAGCTCAAAATAATCTTCTGATCATGCAACTATTCCTCCAGAAAGTATTTTGTATAACTTCCTTCTTTTCAGAAATCTCTACTAGGAAAATAATACTACTCACCACATTTCTATTTGGGGCACATTTTTTGTTTCTAGCTTGGGGGCCACACCTGGCAATGCCCAAGGACCACGAGCAGCTACAATCACACCCAGCCTCCCGCACGGCAGCAAGAGCTCAGCCCACTGAACTCTCTCCCCGGTCCTTTGGGTACATTTTGATGATGAAACTCAAGTTACTTTCTGATAATATCATCTTCTCTGTAATCTCCGAAAACAAATCTGAAACCCAAAGGATATGAAACCACAGGCCAAAATTCTATTTCACGTAATAAACACATGAGTAAGCCAAGAGAAAGAACTGAAATTTCAAGAATCAACAATTAGTAGATTCATGAACCAGAGGACGTCTTTTTATGGGCTTATTTCTTACGTACTCAATTTTACTATCTTCCTTAGCAACACTCATCGTTTCTTCAATGCAGAATCAGAATCAGAATATAATATAAGACTGACACCCAAGGGCAGTAGAGACAAGGGCCAGGAATATTGCCCCATAGTTGGAAGCTTGCTCACGAAGTTCCCTCACGAACTGGGGGAGAAGGCAGCTGGGATAGAGATGGGGTCACTAAGTCAATGATGATTCGAGATGGGAGATGTGTGCTGAAAGTAGATAAAGGACCAAATGTTATAGCCTCTCAGTATCTATATTGCAAGCCATAATACCCCAAAGTAGAGAGAGAGTATGGGGGAAACTGTCTGCCACAGAGGCAGGGGGAGGGTTGGGATGGGTGGAAGTGAGGGGGATATTGGGGACATTGGTGGTGGAAAATGTGCACTGGTGGAGGGATGGGTGTTTGATCATTGTATGGCTGAAACTCAAACATGAAAGCTTTGCAACTATATCTCAGTGATTCAATTAAAATAAATTTTTTATAAAAAAGAATCAGAATCTGTTTATTACATTTACTTACAAAAGTAAACTTCTGTTGTTTATCTTTTTAAAAATTTAAAACAAGAACCCAAAAAGATTTAACATTAGACTTTTAAAAAAATATTAAGTAACAAATGACCATTTAAAACTGCCAGGCACCCATTGGCATGTGCCACAGGAATGACTGCAGCCCAAGTCTAACTCCAGACCACTCAATTCCAGAGCCAGAAGCGGAAATGGACCCACATCTGGGATGGACATAGTTAGGCTGGGCCTCAGGTTCATCAGGGTTGTGGTCAGGGTCACTGTCAAAGATGTTCCTAGTGCAAGGCCCTTCGAGCTCCTCATCCCCCGTACCCAGTGTGCAGCCCAATGGGAGCCCACCCACCCCCGGGCCCACCCACCACGACTCCCTCACATCTATGGTCAGGAACAAACTCGCTGCTTCCTGACTCACAACCCTCAGGCTGTGTCTGCCTGGTCAAGGCTACCGAAATCCCGTCCACATTTACCTTTCCCCGTGTTCCTTTTTGTGATCTCCTTCCCTGAGAATATTTTAGCAAGGAAAACGAAGTTAGTTCCAGGTAGAAGAGATGGGGCGAGCACCTGCACTGCCCCCCGACACAGGCCTGCAGGGCACCTTCTCCATGTTCCCATCCTTCCAGCTCCACATGGGCAGCAAGCCCAGAGAGCAGGCAGACAGTCACCTCACCAGGCAGGCCATGTCCTGGTCCCCACAGATACGGACAGAAGTAAGAGTTTCTCCTATGGTGCGGGAACAGGTAGGAGCTAATGGGACAAAGACACGCCTAAGCGGGGCGACTTTGGGCCAGTGCTGCCCCGTCAATCTGGGCTGGAAAAATAAAACACAGGAAGGCAGAGCCCAGCACCTCCCTGGCGCACCCTGCTCCAGATGTTGGAAGGCCAGCGGTCACATCTGCTCCACCAAATCCACACATATGGGGACCCGGGAATCCTTTCCCACTGGTGGTCGGCGATGGATCAAGAAAACACTTTGGAAACAGGGGTAAGGGGGGAGCAGCTGCTTCAGGGAGCAGTGAACAGGCTCAAATGTCACTCATTGCCCACAGCAGACACAAGTGCTTGCCAGTCTCACAGAGGGGGCTTCAGGTCTACTCACGGAACCTCCTTTAAAGAATAAGTTAGAAAATCTGGGAATATGAGGCATCCTTAAAAATTATCTTGGAGGGGCCAAAGCAATAGGAGGGTGTTTGCCTTGCATGCAGCCAACCCAGGTTCGATCCCACAGCAGGTAATTAAACATTAATCTGGTGAAGGAATGGATTTAATGATCCTAGCAAAGACAGCATCCCATATAGTCCCCTGAGCACTGCCAGGAGTAATTCCTGAGTGCAGAGCCAGGAGTAACCCCTGAGCATCGCTGGATGTGACCCAAAAAGCTAAAAAAAAATTAGAAAATAACCTTTGAAGAGGCCAAAGCAGGTAAGGAGCCACTCTTGCTCATGGCTGATGGGGGCTTGATCCCCAGCATGCACCATTTGATCCCCCTGAGCCCTCCAGGAACCCTCCAGAAGTGATTCCTGACCACAGAGCCAGGAGTACACCCAAGCACCACCGGTGTGGCCCCACAACAATAACAAAATTACCTTTGAAGGAGCTAGAAAGATAATACAGTGGGTAAGGCACTTGCCTTGCACATGACCATCCCGGGTTCAATCCCTGGCACCATATATGGCACCAAGAATAAAGATGAAAATGACTTCTTCCCCCTGACTTCACAGGGTTAGTATGTTTTAATCGTCTTCAAGCAAATCACTGCATTGTCTAGAGATGATTTAAAACGGCTGCCCACTCCCACAAAAACAGGATTTGAGAAATCTCTGCATCGCTCTGCCAAGGAAACTCCCTCTTAGTTTAAGCAGCAGAAGAGCAGAACCTGATGTCAGGTCACAAACCCGTCCAGATCTATTGGGAGTGACCTGAGCCCCTGAGTACCAGTCTGTGGGCCTGACGTCCCCATGGCTCCCAGTCACCCAGCAAAGAAGCAAGGTCCCCAGGGGCCCTGTGACCCACACCCCAGTGAGGGGAGCTGAATCCCTCCAACAAATGCCAGCTACTAGGGGGCAGCTCCATTGCCCCCTTCCTGGGCCTCCTTCAGGAGACTGTGCCTGGGAACGTGTGTTCCCGGAGCAATGCGGAATCCCACAGCAGATAATTAAACATTAATCTGGTGAAGGAATGGATTTAATGATCCTAGCAAAAATAGCCTGTCCCAAATACAAAGGAGGGGGCACTGCCTGGCAGGGCTGCAGATGTTCTGGAGGGGGGATGTGGCGAGGACCCCCCCCCCCAGGGGCCCTGACCACCCACAGAGTGTCTGAGGCCAGAGCCCCTAGAAGGCAGAGCTCCCCAGTCACCACAGCTGGGTCGCTAGTACCTTGAAGACAATTAAGTCTTATTTTCTATTCATCTTTTATGGGGGGGGGGGGGGGGTGGAAACACACCCAGAGATGCTCAGGGCTTATTCCCAACTTATTCTGTACTCCAGGTCCACTCCCAGTGGGTATCAGGGATCAAACCTGGGTTGGTCGTGTGTGTTCAAGGCACAGGCCCTCCCCCTCCCCCAGGACTACAGTTCCTGCCCCAAGGTCCCACTTCCTGACAAAGGGTTTTCACAGGAACTAGATCTGCTGTGGGTGGTTTCTGAAACTTCACGAAAGAAGTCAAACCAGCCTTGGTTCCGTGTCTCAGCCCTCAGCAGCAGCGCATTCTCCAGTCTCACAAGCGCATCTGTTGGGCAGATGAGCCCGGGCGGTTGGGAGTGTGCCACCCACAGCCGGAAGACACTGTCCCGCCCTGGCTGTGACATTCTGTCACGGCCCTGCCAAGCCATCTCTACAGCAGTGGAGCGATGGAGGAGAGTGCCCATCCAGGAGCCAGGAACTGGCGGGGAAGTGGGGGAAGTCACAGACACAACAAAACCATCCCCAGAGTACTAAGGGATGGGAAGGAAGTAGAGTCACAGCTTGAGACAGGAAACTGGAGACGTTCAGGGCCTTAGCGGGAACACCTGGGTTCCACCCTGGCCCCTCTGAGGTCACCAGAATCCTCACATCAGGGTATTTTGGGCTGAACTTGTGTCACCCAGCAGAGGACACACTGTGGGAAGAACAAGGGGGGGGGGGCACCTGTGTGTGCAGGGCCGGCAGGGGACAGGAACACAGGGCAGGGCAGATCCGTCCTGAGGGGTGACTTTCTCCTCTGTGATGTGGAGAGCCCCCCTTCCTTCCTGCCGTGGTGCAGGGAACATGTGGGAGAGGGAACAGCATCCAAGGGTGGGAAGAGCAATGTCTACACACACCCAAGGCCCTGACCCAGCAACCCGCGACACAGAAGATCCCAGCTCCAATGACTTGGCACCGAGCCCGGCAGGTGGCAGGTGGGGTGGAAGGTAAAGGGCATGGAGTTTGGGAATGCTGGTGGAAGGATTTTGGCACTGGGAGTGGGACTGGTATTGAAATATTATATGCCTAAAACTCAACTATCAACAACTCTGTAAGATATAGTTTTTTAAATATTATTTTTTATCTAAAAATACTATTTAAAAAAGAAAGGAAAGGAAGAAACAGGCCTTCGTGGGCCTGCGATGCCACAGCGCAGGATAGAGCTGTGTGTAGGGGAGGATGGGCTCACCCCGGAGCAGTGGCTGCAGGCCCGTGTCAGGGAAGATGCCGGGGCTCCCAGACTCTGCGTCATGACACGAACCCACAGGCTGAGCATCCCGAGAGCCAATGACGGCACAGTGGAGGCGGAAAGAATGCCTAGAAAGATGAAAGTCCCATTCCGCCGCATAGCTGACACATGATCCAATTTCCTTTTGGGGAGCCGGAGCAAACTGCAGATGTTTCTTTACTCAGAATGTCATCTCTCCGGTGTGAGTTACACTTCCTATGTAGACTGTTTTACATTACTTAACAAGTAAGCCTCACCTTCAAGCTGGCTGCTGCAAGCCATAAATATGTTAATAAAACAAATGAAAAAGCATGAACAATAGTAGAGATAAGTACCAGGAGGTTGGCTCCATGGCTTGGAAGCTGGCCTCACAAGCTGGAGGAAAAGGCAGCTCAGATAGAGAAGGAAAAACCAGGTAAAGTGTGGTTCAGGACTTGCTGGGGATGGGAGATGCGCACTGAAAAGTAGACTATAGATCAAACATGATGGCCACTCAATACCTCTATTGCAAACCTCAACACGCCTCCAAAAAGGGAATGCCCTGCCACAGAGGTGGGGTGGCGTGGGGGCGTGGGAGGGATATTGGGATCATTGGTGGTGCAGAATGGGCACTAGTGGAAGGATGGGTACTCGAGCATTGTATGACTGAAACATAAGCATGAAAAATTCTAAGTCTGTAACTGTACCACACGGTGATTCACTAATAAAAAATTAAAAATAGGTGACACTATGGCATAAATATTTATGTATCTTTTATTGTACTGATAGTTTTTAAGTGTTTCTATGGGCATAAAATTAAGTTTGTCATCATAGACACAAAATGTTTCCCTTTAAAACATTTAATATGGATGCTACTTCACCTTTGGCATTAAAGGCTAAGGTGTGATTATATCAACCATTGGCTTATTTCTATATGCTGAGCAGAGCTCACAAAAGGATTTAATCCTCACGAACATGAATAAGTTCTATTATCCCCATTGTAAAAATGAGAAATCCAGGGTTTAAGAAGAGAGTAATTTACTAGCACACAGTCTAACTGATTATCTATCCATCCATCCATTACTCATCTACTCACCTATCAATCATCCATTCACTCAGCCAACCTCCATCAATCCAACCCTCCATCCATGCACCCAACCATCCATACAACCATCTGTTCTCCTACCCATCCATGCAACCATCCATCCATGCAACCATCCATCCATCCCCCCACCCATCCAACATCCATCTACCCATCCATCCATCCACCCACCCAACTGTAGAATTAACATTGGTTTGTCCTTTCTGCCTTGCCACAGGGAGCTTAGGTTTATTGGGTTACATCCATTCACAGTGCTCCCAAGGCACTCCCATTCCTCTGTGTTTATCTGTAACCTCTTTCTTTGTGCTTTGCTTCCCCAACCAGTCAATCACCTTTATCTCCTAATCAGACTCTGCTAACTTGTAAATATTGCTTTTCTCTTCTCCTTTTGTCCTTTGCATAGTTATTTTAGAGAAATGTCCTTTTTGTATATACACAGGAAGATAGTTAATGCTATGCTTTTGTAACTTGGGAGTTAACTGACTCTGAATAATATTCACTCCTGGGCATCTGTTCTCTCAACTTAAGCCTCAGTTGTCTTTACTTCCTAGCACTCCAAAAGCAGGGTCCAGATGAGGGACTGGATGGGCCCAGGGCAAGCTGTGAGCTACTCTGGCATTGAAATGGGCCAAGCCAAAGTGCTTAACTATAAGTTAAGAGCATGGTAATGGACAAATTCTGTCATGATCCAAAAAGTAACAAGTAGATTAGGACCTTGCTAGGGTTAGGAATGTAGAACTTAGACACATACACACACACACACACAGAGAGAGAGAGAGAGAGAGAGAGAGAGAGTATTAGCAGCATGGCCTCGGAACACAGACCAGTAAGAGCTGGGCCTCTGTGTTCTATTACCAAGGCCTAGAACCTAGAGCAGAGGCTGACATAAAGCAAATGATACAAAAGTGGAATGGATCTGTGAGTTTCATTCTCTTCCTTCTGTACTATTCTGCCTGGCACATGGTTCTTAGATTTTCTCCTTCCTCCTCATCTTAGGCCTCTCTTAGCATGTACGCCAGATCACTATTGATCTGCTATTTACATGGGACTTAAGTGTGTATCCATCTATAATTAAAATTAATAGGACATGGAAATGTTTGCTCCTTAAATAACCAAAAGATTCTGCCTTCTCCAACAAATACAAAGGCTATAGCTCAATATGCTCTAGGAAGTCCTTGCCATTCTTTAAATATACATTTAGTTCCCAAACTGCTTTCCAACATAAAGAATAGAATGTAAACATTTATGAACCTGTTGCTTCTATTTATAACAGAGTCCAAATACAGTTACCACATGACGTATACCCGGCAATTCCACAGCAAGGAGTATGTCCAGGGAAATTCAAATATTTCTATACAGAATCAGCACACAAATGTTTGTAGCATTATTGATGAGAACAATTAAAAGACATGAAAAGCAGAAACCACCGGAAGTCCTTCAACTCATGAATAAGCTAAAGAGATGTGGTGTGTCCATTAGACAGAACATGCAGTACAAAGGAATAGAGTACCAATAAGCTAAGTGAAAGAATCACTCACAAAAAATCATGGCGACAGAATCCTGTCCACTCAAAGAGCCCAGGACAAGCAGCACAGAGAAGTAAAGTGTGAGGGGAACAGTTCTCACTGCCCATCCAGGACTAGAGAAGACAGAGAGCCAGAGAGTGGGGGAGCGGGGTGGCGAGGGGGGACAAAGACCCTAAATTCAGACAGTGGCTCCACCCCAGAGCCCATCTAGCTCATTAGAAGAGATGAGCCTTTGGCTGAGATGTGTCGAGGGCCAGGACGGACACGGCCCCCATGGACAAATGCCCAAAGGTGTCACCATCACTAAGGACCAGGGGGCTGCACTCAGCCCCACCGGGCTATGTTCCTCCCCACTGGCCCTCACACAGCTGTCAAAGGTGAGCGATGGTACATGTTTGTGAGGAGGAAGAAAAGGCAGCCCCAGAGCAGGGCCGGGGGAATGTCAACCAGGCAGCCACAGTGGGAACCAGAACAAAGCATCCTTCCGGGGCTCCTGGTCCACTTCGGGACACCATCCCAGGGAGATGCAGATAGTCTCATAGGGACTCCGGCACCCTGGGCTCACTGCAGCACTGTCCGCAGCACCGAGACACAGACCCCGCCACAGTGACCATGCGCAGGCAGATGGACAAACAGATGGGGGCGATACACTCCCTGGATCATCCCTCAGCCACAAGTAATGGAAATCTGGCCATGTATGACAACTTGGAAGGACCTTGAGGGTGTGAGAGGAAATGGAATTTTTTAAAGGCAGAGAAAGACATAGATGGAGGTCCAGGGAGAGAGTAGGGTGGGTTGCACACGGCCACACAGGGCTTGATCCCAGGCAACATCTCTGATTCCTGGGGCCCCATCAGGCAAGACCCTTAAGAACAGAGCCAGGAGTGCGCCCCGAGCATCTCTGGATGCAGAAAAAAAAAGACACTGAAAAACAGAAGATGGGTGGACTCTGAAGAGACACGCAAGTTTGGAGAGGCGGGGGAGGGTGGTTGCCACATGGAGGGGAAACTGGAGAGACAGTAAAGAGGCATTGGAGGGTGCAGGCCTGAGCAAGCACCTCAGCAGCAGCCACTGCCAGGATCACCCCAAAACACAACCCAGCAAGCCCTGTCCGGTCCTCCCCACCTTCACTCAAGGTGGACGCCGGCACGCACAGGCCTGGCTGCCCGGTCCTGCTTCCGAAGGTGCCACCTGGAGCCACATGCACCTTTGGGGGAGCTGTCCACATTCCACACACAGAGACCTGTGTACTCAGTACCTGCGAGTGTCTGCTGCACATGTGTATTCTGCCAAACACTCCAACATAACAGGCCTGTGCTTGGTGACGAGGGTGAATGCCACAGACCTGAGCCGATATTCCAGAGGGAGGTGGTCCTGCAGAGAGGCCAGGCCGAAGGCTCCGTCCACCTGGCAGCCATACACTCTCAGTCCCTGAGCTGACACCAAGCCAGCTGGGCACTCTGCACACAACAGTGGCCTGAGCCCAGGCCTGAGCCACAGCTGCCCGTGCAGGTAGTCAGACCACTACAGCGTGGACGCAAACAGGAAGCAAGTGGCAAGAGCTGGGCATCTGAGGACAAATCCACGGGGCCGAGCAAGACTCCCGCAGGTTGGCGGAGGGCAGTGGGGGTTCCCCATCCCCAGATTATTTCAGGAGCTCCAGAGCAGCACCTGCCAAGGACCAAGGATCCTGCACACCGGGCAGGAGTGTGGTGCTGGAGTGACCAGAAAACCACCAGGAACAGGACTAAAGCAGTGTCTGAATGGACTTAGGAAGGGAATTAGCAAGCAAAAGGAGAAACAGGGGTGCCCAGCCCCCAAGGCCGGGAGTCCCCTTTTCTTCCGTCTCCCCTCCCCTCCAGTCACCCCGCAAGGCTGCAGACCCCCAGAGGCAGCTCAGTAACCTGAAGATGCCCCTTGGCTTTTTCTGAGAATCCCCCCGAGACACTGAATCAGCCCCCGAGCTCCACCAGAACCAAGGGACACAACAGGACAAGCCAGGGGACAAGGAGCAGGCAAGCCCCAGATGAACCATCCACCTGTGTCTGCAGGGGAGGGGTAGGGCAGGGCAGAAGGCGCCTTCCTTGTCCATGATGCAGACCCCAGCTTGACTCCCCTCCTCTGTGGGACAGGTCCTTCCACTCACTGCACCCAATTCAAACCCTGCCAGGACGGAAAGAACGGAAAGAACAGCACAGCAGTCCTCAGAGAAAAACCCCCTGCCCCCAGCCCCCACAGCCCAGCCCAGCAGAAAGGCAGAGGCAGGTGCAGAGGGAAGGCTTGCTAACAGCTGACGCCTGCTCTCTGTCCCTCATGAAATCCTCGCCCTGTGCCACCAAACACGGGATGGAGTGGGTCCGAGTGAAGACAAGCTCTGGGAAGAGGACAGAGGGGGTGGGGGGAAGGGGAAGGTGGGCTGGGGAGATGCTGCCCCCACCAAGCGTGAGTCTGCTTCTCCTGCTCCCCCTTCACCTTCCCTCCCTCCCCCCCACTTTCTCTTCCTCCTCCAGCTCCTCCTGCTCCCACCAAGGCAGCTTGCCTTGACACGTGCTTTTCCCCACAGCCACAGCTGCCTCCTCACCTGGATTGAGGGACACCTGACCCAAGAGCAGAGGACTGGGCACCCCAGGTAATCCCCTGGGCATCAGCAGGGGTGGTTCCAAACCGCCCCCCTCCCAAAAAAAAAGAACCAGAACAGAAACCTGGGCATCAAAGAGAAAGATAATAAAGAGCACGAGTAGTGTGCTTGGCTGGAGTTTCCATGTGTGATGTCTAAGAACAGAGCCTGGAGTAAGCCTTGAAAGCCTCAGAGTGTGGTCCAAAGGGGGGAAAAAAGAGAAAAAAAACACCAAGCAGCCTGGGACCAGAGAGAAAGTACAGCAGGAGAGAGGACAGAGGTGAAGTGCTTAAAGCTCACCCGCCAACATCTTTGCTGCCCTTGCAAACTGAGCTTAGATGCTAGCTTGAGGGGGGGAGGAGCCAGCTGCCCAGTTCCTCTGAGGGCAATGGGACAGGAGCCAGAGGTGAGGGAGAGGCCGAATGCCACAGGGACCAGCCAGGAAGGTGGCGGTGCCAACACAGCCCTTCTAGGGGCCAGTGTACTTCGTTCCATCATGTCTCTCTCCTTCTGTCCACCGACTCTCTCCTCTTCACTGCACTAGAAGGGGGAATCTCTCCTCTTCACTGCACTGGAAGGAGGAATCTACCTATTCACATTCACACTGGAACTGAAAAGTATAAAAAAAAAAAAAGCAGGAAAATTATAAGGGAAGTCACTTTGAAATGTGTCTTGGGATATAATCTGTTAAATCAAGGAGAGGAATATGCAAAAAGAGCCCTGGTTTCACCTTCAACTCTTGAAGGCTGGCATCTGGGAAAGGAGCAAAGTTCACAGAACTATGGCTGATCAAGGTGGGGCTTTGAGTCATGCGGCATGAACTAAAACTTGATTCATCCTATCAGATATTCTCACATGCCACCAAATGCCCCTGTGGCATGTGGCAAAGTGAACAGATAAACTGGGGTAAGAAAAATGATGTCTCCTCATTCTCTGTGCCTCAAAGAAAGACCCAGAGAGGTGAAGTAATTTGCCAGTTATGCAGAAGCTAACAGCTGCAGAATTTAAGCTTTAAGCCAATCCAGTAACTGGACCCTCATTTTTTCAGAGCAGGTGAAAATATGAAATGCAACAGTTGTATTTCTAAACTATTTTAAGTACCTGACATAAATTTTGTTTGTTGTGGGAGCCACACCCAGCAGCACCCAGAGCTTACTCCTGGCTCTGTGCTCAGGAGTGACCCTTAGCAGTGTCCAGTGATCACATATGCAGCCAGGGATCCTATGTCATGCCTGCTGCATTACAATGCACACTCCTTAACCCTGATACTCCTCGACTATGGTTCTGATCCCCATAACCCTTAAATCTTGAGATCGCCTATTTAAAGTCTGCATCAGAACCCTCCCAATATTCATTCTCCTAAAGGAACATCTGCTGGGAACAGATGGAGAAGTGGATGTGGGCACCTTCCTTGGGTCAGCTTGAGAAGGAAGGCTGGAACTTTCCCCGGGAAAGTGAATTCCCCAGGACAGAAACAAGGTTAGATGCTCAGGAAAGCCTTCGTGAGTGACAGCTGTTATCAGTAAGAATTACACACCAGTGCTAAGGATGAGGGAAGGAGCACCAAGGGGGCTCAATGCAGAGGTTTGCTTCAGGGGCTGCCCCGGTCTCGGGGAAAGAGGGTGCTGGAAGCACATAGACTGGAAGCACACTTACTTCAAGACAATGTTGGTGCATTCCATCCTGACCATACTTAAAAAACAGAGATCAGGGACCAAGGGAGGGCATGGAGGGAGGGCACAGGGGTACAGGGGTCGAGACACCTGCCTGGCATGCCGCAGGCCCCTCTAGCTAGAGGAGGACAAGGCTTCATGTCCTCAGACACTGCTGTCAGCAGCTTAGGGACAGGGTGGCATGGTGGAAGAACAATGCCATCAAGGGACTTCAGAGTTCCTCCCTGTGCTGATGGAAGGACTTGGCAGCCTAGGCTGGGGATTCTTTGAGTGAGGAATGAAACAAGCTGCCCCCCACTCCCCCCACACACACACACATGGAGAAGCAGTAATGCACCCGTGGATTCTAGTTACACACTCAGCCTGGAGAGATACCAGAGTATCTGCAAGGGCTTAAACAAAGCCCCAACCCGGAGGCTGGGAACCGCCCGGGCCATTTGCAAGACCAGAATGGAAAACCCTGGAAAAGTACGTCACAACCCTGGTCAAATAATGTCCATTTCAGAGTACTCTTCAGCACGGAGCTATGCAAGTCCTTTCCGTGAAACACTGGGTCATTTGTAGAAAACATCCGGCAAGAGTGGGCTTGGCATCTGGCCCCCTCGCTGCCCTGGCAGCTGCTCGGGCCTGGAGCTTTGGGACGCGATGCAGGAGCCCAGCTGCAGAGACCTCCACCAGAATTCGCAAGCCAGAAGGAAGCTGTTTGTGTATCCATGGGAGGAGCCACGCTGCAGATAAGCTGCACTTCTCACAAACCAGTAAACACTGCTATCAGCAGTAACCTTAGACACAGAAATTAGGCCTATTTTCTTCTCTGAGCCCTGGAACCCAAGAGATAAGGGACCGCTTCAGGTTTGGGATGGTTAGAAAAAAAACAGACTGGAAGCACACTTCAAGACAATGTTGGTGCGCTCCATCCTGACCATACTTAAAAACAGAGGTCAGGGACCAAGGGAGGGCACAGAGGGAGGGCATGGAGTTTGAGGCGCCTGCCTGGCGTGCCGCAGGCCGTGGTTTGATCCTGGACACATGGCGTATGTTCCCCTGAATCCCAACAAAAAATGACCCCTGAGCACAGAGCCAGGAAGCAGCCCAAGCACTGCTGGGTGGAAGGCCTCCCCCCCACCCCGCCCTGTCCCTCCCCAAAGAAACAAAAAATCAGATTGGACACTGGTGTGAATCAGGTGCCACGGGTGCTCACAACACCCTGTCATCCACCCTCACATGACAAGGAACACAGCGTCTGCTGGGTGGGGGGAGGGTTGCAGTCAGATCACCCAAAGGCCTGTCCACCCAGTGAGAAGTCCTCACTCCCCATCCTTCAGGCCCTCAGAGGCCAGTTTCCAGGGCTTCAAGAGAGCAGCTGAAAGATTCCCAAACCTCTATTAAAATGCAAATACACCCTGGGAATGGCAACCAGCCAAGCCTTATCACTTCTCACTTTCTGGAGGGGACAGCAACTCCTGGAGCTTTGACTGGGACTCCTGCAGGTCTGCGGGTGTTCAGGAGGGTGGGACTCCCCGGGGAGGCAGCTGGGAAAAGTGCAGGGAGACGCCCCCAGCAGCAGCCTTGGAATTCCAGGGCGCCTGGCAGCTCCGAGTGGCTGTTTAGCCCCATCTGGCCTTAGCCAGCACCAGATTCCCAGGCGGGATGCAGTTCAGAACCAGATAGGCGGAAACCATGCAGGGAGAGGAGATAAGATCCACTGGTGTCAGGGCTCCTCCGGTCATCCGGTCATCCTGCTGTATTGTCCAACTACAAATGGGCACGGACAGAAAGCCAACCCACCCACCGTACCCGCTGGACGCTGCCTCTGAGAAATGTCATTGAGGGCCAGAGAGAGAATATCTTGCAGGAAGTTGACAGGGGTTCAATCCCTGCTCGGTACCACACAGGGTCCCACAAGCCCTGCCATGGGTGATCCCTGAGCACAGAGCCAGGAGTAAGGTCTGGGCATCAGAGGAGTAAGGTCTGGGCATCAGAGCGTGTCCCCAAATACGAAAGGAGAGAGAGACAGAGAGAGAAAGACAGAGACAGAGAGATGGAGAGAGGTGGAGGAAAGAAGGAAGGAAGGAAGGAAGGAAGGAAGGAAGGAAGGAAGGAAGGAAGGAAGGAAGGAAGGAAGGAAGGAAGGAAGGAAGGAAGGAAGGAGGGAGGGAGGGAGGGAGGGAAGGGTCTGGAGAGTTAGTACAGCGGTTAGGCACTTGTCCTGCACGAGGCTGACCTGAGCTCGCCCCCTGGCACCCCATATGGTCCCCTGAGCACCGCCAGGAGCGCCCCCTGAATGCCTCGGAACTAGGAGCGATCCCTGATCACCTCCGGGTGTGGCCGAAACACCGAAAACATAAAGAAATAGCTTTAAGTCTCACTGGACAAAGTAGCTGGATTCTACCTTAAAGCAAAAACTCATTAAGGACTTTTTTTTTTACAGCGTTCAAACGCAGCACACTAAAATGAATATATATATATATATGTGTGTGTGTGTGTGTGTGTGTGTGTGTGTGTGTGTACACACACACACACACACACACACACACATATATAGGGGGGTGTCAACCCCGACATTTCCTCGGGAGTCGCGGTCTGGCGCCGGCAGCTGCAGGGACAGTCTGTCCCGGGTCCGGCGTGCGGCGCCGCCAGCAGGGGAGCCCTCGGGCTTTTGTCCCCGGCCCCATTCAAACAAAAGAAGCCCCGCGCCCGCGCCCCTGCCCGCGCCCCGCGACCCCGGCTTCCCGCACTCACTGCGCAGCGCCCCCCGCGCCCCGCGCCCCGCACTCACTGCGCAGAGCCCCGATGAGCAGCGAGCCGTCCTTGATGAGCTCCTTGATGAACTTGTTGGTGCGCTCCAGCTCGATCTCGTGGCACTGCAGGCGCTCCCTGAAGTCGGGGCTGTCCAGGTAGGAGTCGCTGAACTCCAGCGTGGGCAGCCCCATGGCCCCTGGCTCGGGGGGACCCCGCGCCGCTCAGGCTCGGGGCGCGCGTCGGCGCATGCCGGCCCCGAGCTGGGGCGTCTCCGCGCCGCGCACCCGCTTCCTGCGCGCCCCGGGCCCGGCCGCGCCCGCCCGTCGGCCGCGGGAGTCCGGCCCCCTCGGCGCGCGCAGGCCCCGCGCTCCCCGCCCCGCCGCGCCCCGCCCCCGGCACGCGCACGGGCCTGCCCGACACACGGACCGGGCCGCAGCCCGCGCCCACCCGGCGGGGGAAGTGTGCGGGGGACGTCGGGTGGGGGCCGGGTGCCTGTTCCGGTGAGAGGCGGTCCAGGCCTGGCCGCTGGGGAGGTGGTATCTCTGCTGCCGGCTCGAAGGACAGGGCCCCAGGTCGCCCTCCCCACCCACCCCCCGCCGCTCCGGGAACAGGGCTCCCGCAGCACCTGTCTGCATGCACGGCGCAGCGGCCGGGACCTCACCTGGCGGCCCGGGGTCCTGCACAGTCCCCAGAAGGCCTCTCGCAGCCCCACCCCGCCCCATCCTTAGGACTCCCGATACCCGGGCTCCCTCTGCTTCTGACTTTTCCTTGCCTGTGCCATCTGGACCATCTGTTGAATCCCGTTAAAATCGTTAAAATGCTGGACATCCCCCACTACACACACACACACACACACACACACACACACACACACACACACACACACACACTGGGTTTGGGTTTCAGGGACTGTTCAAGATTCTTAGTTTTAATTTATTTTTTCTTAAGTGCGGAATGACTATTGTAAACAACAGGAGATCCTGAAACTGAGACACGCAATGTGACCAGGGAATTTGATGGTCTCTTACATAGTCCTGGGACGAGCCAGGAGCCTGGGGTTGACGCTGGGCCCTCGCCCATATGCACCCCCATACAGAGAAGCCAGTGGGCGGGACGCCTGGTAGACACACCTGTCCTTTGTGCTGGAGTGACAGAAGCCAGTCCGGTCTTCCACCTAAAGCGATTTCACATGTACTAGATTCCGGTTGGCCCAAGAGACACAAAAACAGTTTACTTTCAACTTCCACCAGATCCGTTGCCAACAGTGAGAGAAAAGATGGGATGAAAGACAATCTCTGCCTGTTTTTCACTGGATGAAAGTCCCTGTGCCTTAGTCTTTTGAAATGCACCCACTGTCCTTGGCCAATAGCCCCTAGTAGACTGGCTGTCAATTTCTGGTTTCCTCTTTAAAGTCTTCCCTTAACGTCTTGCGTGCAGACATCACTGGTTCTTCCCCTACACCAAACAGGACCCATGAGCCTCAGGAATGATCACTGAGCACATAACCAGGAGTCAAATCTGAGCACTGTCAGGAGTGGTCCCAAACTTCACAGCTCTGGAAGTCTGTGTGCCATGTGTGTTTTCTAGGGCCTAAGACAGGCTCTTGTTTGCCCACTCCCGTGTGTCTCACAAGCCTTAGACCTACAGGGTCCATGCACTTGGCACAGTTCAGGGAGCGAATACCATGTCCCTCATGGCCTGGATCTCCCCGAGTGTCTGTGTCCTAATCATCCTGTCTCTGCGAGGCCCATCTGTGCACTGACCTGGGGTCCGACCCCCCTCTCTTCCCTCATCCCTTTGTCTCTGAGCTTAGCTGCTGGCCCAGGACATTCTTCCTGTCAGGTGGCTCAGCGCCTCCCAGCTGGTGGCTGTGAGTCACGCGTTGGTCATACCTGCTCTGCAGCTTCTCCCTCCTGCCACAGTCACCCCATGCCTGAGACACTCCACAAGTGGCTCTGCTTTGAGGTAGATTTATAGCCAGCGTCAAATTGGTGTTCCCATGCTGTTTCCCCTCCGTGTTCCCCAGGCTTCTTCCTCAGAGAGTAGGTCTTCTGAGGAAAGAGCACCCTGGACACATAATGGGCTCAAAGACAGCCCCTGGGGTCTCCACCCCCCAACACGGGGCCAACAGCTACTCGGCCAGTGTTGCAGGTGCTCAGGACACGCTCACTGGCACAGATAAAGTCCTGGCTCTGCTTCCTTTGCCGAAATGGAATGCGTAGGTCTGTCTGCCTGTGGTGACAGACAGACAGACAGACAGACAGACAGGCCACAGTGGCCTTGGGTCGACAGGAAATGAGCAGATGGCACAAAAACATCTGCCGGTGACTTCCTGGGCTGAACAGAGCCTGGGACTTATACGCCTGAAGCTTTATATGAAATCCATCAGTGCTATTCTCAACATTTTTTTCCTTTTGAAAAATATTGTATCGAGGGGCTGGAGTGATAGCACAGTGGGTAGGGCGTTTGCCTTGTATGCAGCTGACCCAGGTTCGATTCCCAGCATCCCATATGGTCCCCCAGCACCTCCAGGAGTAATTACTGAGTGCAGAGCCAGGAGTACCCCTGTGCAATGCTGGTTGTGACCCTCCCAAAATATATATATATTGCTATCAAGGAATATGATATATGATGATGTATATATGAATATGAATATGATATATATGATACCGAGGAATATCATCAACATATGCCATCCCACCTTTTGGTATAAACTGAATCTGTGCATGTTACTGAATGATCACACAAATCATTCACATCCAACCCCTCAGAGCTATGGTGGTGTTATTTCCCCTCATGACAAAAACAATGAAGATATCTTAAGAAAGACATTTACCAGCAATTTCACGGTGGTGCTGTGAAACCATTGCCACCATCCATCCTCTGGACTTCCCCTATGTCCCAAACCAAAATGGTCCCACTGAAAAGCCACCGCCTGTGGGGCTTTGAGCTTGATCCTCTGCACCCGCTATGTGGCTTCCCAGGCACCACTGGGAGCAACATCCTGGGAACAGGCTGCATGTGGCCCAAACACAAAAACCAAATGAGCAAGAACATGTGCGTCAGGGGATACAACAGATAGAGCTCTTCTCTTGCATGTGGCTCACCCAGGTTCCATCCCCAGCACCCTGTATGGTCCCCCAAGGTTGCCAGGAGTCAGCCCTGAGCACTGAGCCAGGAGTCATCCCTGAGCACAGAGCCAGAAGTCAACACTGAGCACTGCCACACATGACCCAAAATATAAAACAAGAAAGAATGTGTGCTCCGAATCCTTCCTGCTGCTTGTGATGCTGGATGGATGAAGATATCTTACCAGCAAGCCATGGGACTCGGGGAGGGGGGTGCATGGAGCAGCAGCCATGAGCCAGGAGCTGGCCAACACCGCCCTGCACAGTCTCAGGAGGGCAGAGTCCACTGAAGGCCGGTCTGTGCTGCTTCCTCTCGCCGCTGTCAGGAAACAGAGGCAGTGCGTCATGCGGTGAGAGAGAAGAGGCTTCTATGTCCTGGGAGTGAGTGGGGCAAGTGTTGGTCCAGAGAGAGCTGCATGGGTGGAGTGTGTAAGAGACCTGGGTTTGATGCCCAGGGTTGCTGAGTCTCCTGAGTACTGAGCCCGGAGTAACCCCTAAGCACCCCTGAGTGTAGCTCCCCTAAAAGTATTTCTCCTAAAGAATCATAGAGATCATGCAAGGGTTAAGGTACTTGCCCTGCTTGCCAGTAACCATCATTCAAATCCCTGGCACCATATATAGTCCTTCCTGAGCACAGAGTCAGGAATAGTCCCGAGTACCACAGAGTATAACCCCCTACCCCCACCCCACCCCCCACCACACACACACACACACACACACACACACACACACACACACACACGAAAGAAAGAAAAGAAATGGACACCTGTTCCAGAAGAGCAAACTCAGACCACGCACGTGTGAGAGCTGACTCCAAACGCTTCATGCCTGGGGATTGAACTAGACAGCAAGACAACAGAGCAAAGCACAGCAAGCTGAGAGTGAGAAAGGGCACTTGGACCAGCTGGGAAGACAGGAGGATGGGGGCAAGGCAAGCAAGGAGCAGATTAAACAGGAAGGACTCTTGGCTGCCTGAACCAGGCAGGAGCCGGACAGGACCTGAGAGCTGAGTTTACAGAACCCAGAAGTTATCTTTTGATATGGGTGCAGTGACAATAGGGGTGTCACACCTTGTGATGCCCAGGGGTTACTCCTGGCTCTGCACTTAGGAATTACTCCTGGTGGTGCTTGGGGGACCCTATGGGATGCCAGGGATCGAACCTGGGTTGACCACGTGCAAGGCAAATACTCTCCCCGCTGTATTCTTGTTCCAGAAGTCATTTTTTTTTCCTGATAAATACAGATAGGCTTAGCGGTCCATGATGAGCTCAGGTGAGTTTAAGTGGGAGGTGGGGTGTGTGTTTGGGCAGCGGGAGCAGGGCAAAGGGGATGAGGATACCCATGCTCTGGGATGCTCTGGGGTGTGTGGTTCATGGCATCGAGGACCGTGGATGCAGCAGCGAGTGGAAACCTCCCACAAGGCTCCGAAAGGCCCCTGAGAGTTAGGGCTTCACTCTGATGTCAGTTTCAGGAGAAACCAGGAAGGAGAGGACAGAACTGCAAGCAGGTGTCCCTTGCTGAGAGAAAGAGAAGATGTTTAGGTTCGGGTTTGATTTATAGATTTAGACTTCCACTTCGTATCGCCCCCCTGTGGCAGACCACGGTGCTGGCTCCAAACCCTGAACAAGGGCACCGAGGCCAGCCCCAGAGCACCTGCTGGATACTGGTATGGCCAGGGTTGAGCGGAGCATGTCACAGGCTGTGAAGCAGGGACTGTGTAAGGACCATGAGCCCCTGTTTCACCAGGTTATGATTTGAATATTAACTTGAGGGTGGGGAGAGAGCTCAAGGGTGCAGCCCAGTTTGACTGCCAAACTGCCTCTGAGACCACCACTGCCTCCAGCCGTAAAGGAAGGGGTTTGCTTGCCGCTGATTACCAAGAGCTAAAACTCCAGGAGCTGGAATTTCAGCCCAGTCTGAGCAGCAGGGCCTGGAAGAGCACAGCCAGGGCCCTGGGGATCTGTGAACACTGGTATAGGGCTGCAAACACGGGCCTCACCGCCCCCAGGGGACTTCAGACTAGTGAGTTAGGGGCAGTCGCCACATGCTCTAGGGGGATCTAGTCACTTTTCACTCTTTCCAGCACTCCCAGGTACAAAGTCAGAAGATGACCTGCCACCCCACCATGCCTAGAATAAAAAACAAAACAAACCAAATCAAGCAAACAACACCCTGGTATTTCAAAAACAAAAAAAATCATCCAAAAAAATAAAGTACATCAGCAGACATGCTGCGTTATACCTGACAGTAGCATTGGAAACCTTCACAGAACAGAATGCAAAATGTTATGGTACAACTGACAAGGTTATTTTTGCAGAGAGGAAGAGTTTTTACTTTGTTACAGTTGCTAGTAGAGCCCTTTTCTCCTGCTGCCAGTTTATTGGACGCTTCCACACAAGACAGGTGGATTATGGATTAGGGAGAGAACTTCAGTTTACCAGATGAAAGTGGCAGTGGCGCACATGGGCTGTGTCCCTCTTAATCCTGCTTTACACTTCACCTTCTAATCCTTTCCTCTGCCATTCTTCTGAGAATGTTTCAAAGAGTCGGAAAGCTCTGAACTGTTGCTTCCTAGTGTCAAGATTTCCACTTAGTATCCAAACATTTGCCTGGGAGTGAAGACCCTTATTGCTATGGCGGATGAATATTTGATGAATTGTTCTAACTCTCCTGAACCTCTTCCCCAGACTTCATTACGAATTTTTCCAAACACACAGAGGTTTAAGCAACAGTACAGCAGCTACCAAGTCATGGTTCTCCACCTGGACTTGACTAATTATCAATAGCTGCAAAAATATTGGTAGGTGAGACATTTTAGGACATCAGTATCAGAGATAGATTCAAAGCCCCAGCCTCTATGGCAGGAGAAACAAATAAAAAGGAAACAAATGGGACTAGATTGACTAAAATGTTTCACACAGAGAAAAGAACAACTAGAAGAAGACAAGCAAGCAATAGGGAGAAGATGTCTGCATGTCATAAACTACAATGGGTCAATACACACACACATAAAACCCTCACACAACATGGAAAAAGCAAGTAAGACAGTCAAAAAAGATGCAAAATCACTTATAGATGATTTGGCAGTGGTGTGTGTGTGTGTGTGTGTGTGTGTGTGTGTGTGTGTGTGTGTGCATACCCATGTTCAGGGGTTCCTCCTGGCTCTGCACTCAGGAATTACTCCTGGCACTGCTTGGAGACCATATGGGACGCTGGGGATCGAACCCAAGTCAGCTGCATGCAAGGCAAGTGCCCTACCTGCTGTACTGTTGCTTTGCCTCCCCACCCCGTGGAGAATTTTTCTTCAAAGAAGATAGCACATGAAACAAACCTTCACCATCTGTTATGATTGGAGAAATGCAATCTAAAGCATGAGGAACTGTCAGTGAGCTTCACTGAGAAGGGTCTCCACGGAAAAGGCTGGAAAGAGAGAGTAGAGGCAGGATGCCGAGGGAAAGGAAGCCTGGAACAGGGAGTGGGGGCTAACACATTGCTGTACCTCCTGGCCCAGCATGTGGCCAGGTTTGGTCCCCAGACCACACAGGGCCTCTGAGCCCTGCCAGGAGTGACTCCTGAGGACAACTCAGATACCCAAACCATAAATACATAAATGAAAATAAATCCCAGTTCTCTCCTAAGGCACCTTCCAAGGAGAAGGCGCCACTCTAGCTACCATTTAGGGGCAAGCAAATGGTTCTTTGGGACTGGGGGCAGAAGAGTCATCTCAGAGGCAGTGCTCAGGGCTTGGGGATCAAACTCAGCTGCAGGTACTCAGTAGTGGATTGGTGTTTGCATATTATCTGTAATGAACTATTATGAACTTCTTTTATGAAAATAATATATATATATGCACAGCAAAGCCTGGCAAGGTACCCATGGCGTACTCGATATGCCAAAAACAGTAACAATGACGGTCCTCATTCCCCTGACTCTGAAAGAGCCCCCAACATGCCATTGGGCTACACTAGCATGAAAGAGGGATGAATGGAGACATTACTGATGCCCGCTTGAGCAAATAGATGAACAACGGGATGACAGTGACACAGTGATATATATATATGTACATATATGTGTATATATATGTATATATATACGTATGTAAAACTCAGCTGCACTCTTGAGCTCTCTCTCCACTCCCAAACTAACATTCAAATCATCACCTGGCAAAAGTGAGGCTCATGGTCCTTATACAGTCCCTGTTTCACAGTAAGTGGGAGTTAAAGCGTTTGAACATTCTTATGGATATTTTGCCTCTGGGCCACCCCCAGTAGAACTCAGGAGCTGCTCGTGGCCCTATGCTCAGGGATCCCTGTTGTGCATTTCAGCTGGCCTCTTTGTAGCCGTCCCTCAGCCCTCCCAGGGGAGCATAGGTGAGCTCCAGGGGTCCACTTGGCTCCCTTCAACCCTCTTCCTAAGCAAGCTCTTGAGTCCTGGTCCTGCCTCAGTCAGCAGAGAGAGGAGCCCAGACCCCATATCCCTGCTCCAGCCTCTGGCCAGCCCTTCTGTCTCCCCAGCTTCAGCACTAGGTCAGCTCTCAGCCCTGCAATTAAAAATAAGCCTCGAGCATGCTGCTCAGGCTTCAGCCTCCACTCTGACTAGGGAGGGCATCCAGCACCACTCCCATCACTCTCTGCATCCTTTGCCCCTGCTGACTGAGAGGGCCTGACTCCAGCTCTGCATAAGGCTCTGTCAGAGCCCTCGCCATGCCAGCTGCCGCATTTTTACCCCTGAAACTCTACAACAGACAAGCCGAATCTCTTCAAGTGTCCTTCCTGGGCGAGACGGAGGGATCATCAGGAGTCTGGGTTCTGTAGGAGAAATTTTCCATATTAGCTTTTAATCTTGGTGAGTATCTCTTATGGAAAGAGAAGCTCTGGGACCCGAAGGATAGTGCAGGGCTGAAAGAGCTCACCAGACCTGTCCCAAATGCGGGTTCAGTCCCTGGCACCCTGTGGTCACCCAAGCATTGCCCACTATGGCCCTGAGGCCCCCAGCACTGCCAGGGTGACCCAGGCCATCCTGATACCAAAGGGCCTGAGTCCAGGGCTGAGCCCTTGGACTCTCCTAGTGAGAAGGTGTCTTCCGCAGAGAGTCTCCAGGACACCACTGGAACACAAATTGGAATGCATCCACCAAATAAAAAATAACAATAGAACAGTGGGTAATGTAGGATAACATAGCCTCAGGTAGTTTAGGTTTATTGGGTTACTCCCATCACAGTGCTCCCATTCCTGTGTTTATTTGTTTCTTAGTGTTCTGTTGACTTGTATATATTGTTTTTCTCTTCTCCTTGAGTCCTTTGCATAGTTTATTCAGAGCCATGTCCTTTTGTATGGACACAGGAAAACTGTAGCAAATGCTATGCTTTTGTAACCTGAGAGTCATTTGCCTCTACGTGATATTTTCCTCTAGACCTAAGCCTCAGCTGCCCTTACTTCCTAGCACTGCCAAAAGCAGGGTCCCGATGAGGGACGGGACGGACCCAGAGCAAGTGGTGAGTTATGTGCTACCCTGGCACCGAGATGGGCCTGGCCAAAGTGCCTAATGCTTAACTATAAGTTAAGAGCTTGGTCATGGACAAATGGTGTCATGATCCAAAAAGTAATAACTAGATTCAGATCCTGCTAGGGTTAGGAATGATTAATCTGGCCTGAGTGCTGTAGCCTGAGTCTGTGGCAAGATGTTGCCAGGAGAGCTGCCTTGCAAGCCTCAGTGTATCTCTTGCTATGTCCATACAAAAATAATTAGTATTAAGATGTTAATGAGTGTTTGGACTAAGGAAAGGAGAAAAACACCTTAAGAGGTATTTTGCCTACTGGTAGTCAGGAAGGGCTTTGGAATGCCCCTAGGTTGTGTTCCCTTTGAACCTGGCAGCCCTCAGGAAGGGCTTTCTTATGTTGATTTTTGCTAACTGGCTGTGTGCAGCCTAGAGGGCAAGGTAGAGAGAGACAAGTAGGAGAGACTAGGGAAGAGGGAAAATCCAGTGGTAGATCCAGAGAGAGGAAGAGGACAGAGCTAGGAGTGTAGGAGATGAGAACAATGGAAAACTGAATAAATGGTAACTAATCAGTAACCAGCTTGGTCCTCATTCTTCCTTTGCCTGTCCTTGGCCAACAGCCGTCCTGATCCAGCCCATACACAGCGGTTCCAGAGCACTAAACACGGGCGGTGAGACAGCCGCCAGCGAGTGCACACGCCCTTTGGCATGCTTAGTTGTTTTACAGGGTAAGGCATTTGCCTTGTATGCGGCTGACCCAGGTTCAATTCCTCCATCCCCTTGGGGAGCCCAGCAAGCTACCAAGAGTATCCTGCCCTCACAGCAGAGCCTGGCAAGCTACCCGTGGCGTATTCAATATGCCAAAAATAGTAACAACAAGTCTCACAAGGGAGACATTATTGGTGCCCACTTGAGCAAATTGATGAACAATGGGATACCAGTGCTACAGCACTACAGTAAGCATGTTTGGTTGTTATTTAGGTTTTTTGGGGGGAGCTACACCTGATAATGCTCAGGGTGTATGCCTGGCTCTACAGTCAGGGATCACTCTTGGCAGTGCTCAGAGACCATGTGGGATGGGGGGAACGAACCAGGTCAGCCCTGTTCAAGGCAAATGCCCTCCCTGCTCTACAATGGCCCCAATCCCTAGAAGTATGTTTGGAATCTTCTAGATCTTTTTAGTGCTTTTCAAAATTGAGAATTCGTTGGGATCCCCTGAAGACCTTGTTAAGTGCTCACTCTGGTTCTAATCCTGTGTGTCCTGAGTTTCCAACCAGCTCCTCCCTGGCATGATGCTGTTGCAAAGGGGCTGGTTCTGCACGATCCTGGATGTCTCATTGTCACAGACTTAGCACAGGGGGCATTTGCTATTTCCAACAAAAAATCCATTACTAATGAAGTTCTGTCCCAAGAGAATACAGTGGGCAGGGTGCCTGCCTTGCACGTGGTGGCAGCCAACTCTGGCTCCGTCCTTGGCACCACAAATGGTATCCTGAGCACCACCAAGAGTGGATCCCTGAGCACGGCCGGGTGTGGCTCACCAACTGAAAACAAAACAAACAAAAACAAATGCAGACCGAGGGGTGTCATATCTTGCTGTGTGAATGGGGATCTTGCAATGGTTCTGGTTAAACATAAAGTGAGGAAGGCACTAAGGCTGGGGCTGCAGCTCAGTGGGGAAGCCCTTGCCGTGTGTGTGTGTGTGTGTGTGTGTGCATGTGTGTGTGTGTTGTGTGTGTGTGTGTGTTGTGTGTGTGTGTGCCTTTGATCCATGACACCATGAAAGAAAAGGTGCCAAACTGAGTCATTACCTGCATGAAGAAGAGTAACCCAGCCTCAACTATCCTCAGCTCATCAACTGGATTTGGTCACCCAAACAATACCAGCTCTATATTTTTCTCTGCAATGACTTTAACCATTTGTCTTGGTGTCAGCATAGCAGTAGGGCATTCGCCTTTCATGCCGCCGACCCGTGTTCGATTCCTCCACCCCTCTCAGAGAGCCTGGCAAGCTACCGAGAGTATCGCGCCCGCACGGCAGAGCCTGGCAAGCTACCTGTGGCGTATTGGATATGCCAAAAACAGTAACAATTAGTCTCACAATGAGATACGTTACTGGTGCTCATTTGAACAAATCGATGAGCAACGGGATGACAGTGACAGTGACAGTGACAGTTATCATATGATAGCTGTAAACATTAGACTTTAACTCAGTGTTAGGCGGCTACAGTTCAGGAAACAGTTTAGAGCAACCCTTGTCGGCTGTTTTGTAAGAGGTCAAGGTGCAGAAACACTGGAGTGAGTCATACTGGGCCCTTGTCTGGGCCGTTGCCTCTGCCCTTCCTGAATGGCTGGTGGACTCTGTCCCCATCCCGTCTACTAGGCAAGTGGCCACTTCCCTCCATGGCTCCTTGTCAGGCTCCATCCTGGCTCCTGGCTGCGCCTTTCGCTCTAACTGTACTTGGCCTGGTTTCTGTGATGACGTCCCCAGCACTTTGTGGCTGATCGTCTGCTGTTTGCTCCCTGCCCAGGCTGTTACTTCTATCCCAGGGACAAAGGCCTCCCTGGCTCTGTTTGTTCAGCCCTGGGCACATGTCACTTGCTCAGTAAACATTTTCCGAACGCCTATAAAACCAGCTTGCTCCTGCGTAAGGCGGAGAAAAAGAGTGCGTCCACGGACTGACTGTTTAGATTCCTGAATGTGGAACATCTCGAGTATAAAAAACAAAATGCTGTGAAGGTCCATAACTCAATGGTGTGCTGTGCATGCAACAGCCCGGGGTCCATCCATCACACTGCATGGCCCCCCGGCACCGCCAAGGGTGACCCCCTCATTATTGAGTATGGCTTGATAATAAAAAGTATCGCAACATTCTTCTGCATGTAAATTTATTTTTACATTAATTTTTTTTTTGTTTTAAACTTGAGCCCTAGAGAATCTGTTCAGTCTCTATTTTCACTAACCTCCCAGAGGTCTGAATGTTGAGGTTAACGTTTAGAGAGTTTTCAAAGAATGTGCAAAGAACATTGTGATTACATTTTGGTTGATGCCTCATCAGAACTAAAAATAGAATGGAAAGATTGAAAAACCTCTAGTCAAACCTCCAGCAAAAGACAGCTCGGCGTGGTGGGTGAGCAGGAATGGGGGCTTCTGGCCCCTGGCCAAGCAGGACGGTCTGCAGCCCCTGGTGGCGGTGGCAGGCCCAACTCCGGTTTCGGCTTCACCCTTGGGTTTGGGGCAGCACCGTCCCGGGAATTGCATGAAAGGGCAGAGCTCAGCCAGCTCTGTCCCTGGAACTGCACGAAGGGCCAGACCTCAGCTTGCCTCCGAGGAGAGAATAGAGTCGAGCACACTTGATGGCAAGAATGGCTGCGGCTTCTTCCTGAGAGCCCCGTCTGCTGTGGGCATTAACGAGGGAGATAGACAGTGGGGATTGGGAGTGGATCTTGGAGACGCAACGTAGGTGCCATCCTATTCTGTCCATTCCCTACTACCATGGCCAGAGACGGGCCTTCACCCCCATCAGAGAGGAGAGCTGTGAAGTTGTACACTGGGTTCTGTTTGGTGAGTCTAGCTGCCACCTGTGCCTTATCACACAAGACCCCTGGATGCAGTGCTTCACTCGTTCTAGCCTGTCTCTCTCGGAGAGAATCTCTGTTAAAGAGAGACTCGAGGAGGACAGGGGATTCTCCTCCGGCTCCCTCAGCCTTCTGCCTCACACTCTGCAGTCCTTGAACCCGGACTCCAAGTTGTGGCCACTCTCCAAAATCTCTTGGCAGTCAGCTGCCCAGTCCCGACAGCACAGCAGATGTCCTGTGTTCGGTGGTGCCCACTGTCCACAGAGGGGCCTCATGCATGCTGACTCTCCACCCTCACCCCAACCCGGGAACAGCCCTGGCCAGGGTCAGGCCCCAGCTCGGTCTCCCAGGTAGCGAGGAGGCACAGAGGAACTTCCAGTAGAGCCCTGCCCCTTCCTGGGGGGCCCGAGTGCAGCCTTTGCTGGGCGTTCCTCTGTCTTGCCCCCCTCACCATGTACGTGCAGCTCAGGGCAGGGGGCTGAGTTGGTAGGACATGCCCACCTCCCCAGCTCCTGTCTGCCCTCGGCTCACACTCCTGTCCTCAGTGCACATTGCAGACCCGCTGCCGGTAGTCCAGGGCTACAGCCGTCACACAGTGGGGGAGCCCCTTCCCTGCATGTAGCCCCCCGCTAATGCTTTCCCCAGGCACCACACTTTCCCCAAAGCAACTGCCAGCAGCAACCCCCGAGCACAGAGCCAGGAGTATCCCTTGCACACCCCCAGGTGTGGCGCCAACTCCCCTCTCCCCACTCCCAAAAGAGAAAGACACAGACTAACAAGTGATTCTCCCTTGCATGCTGGATGTGTGAGATACGCGTGTCCTGGAGGAGGGCTGGGCGTCTCCCTGTCTGGCACCCAGCGCAGCCCAGGCACTACCTGGCCCCTTCTCCCAGGCTGGACACTGTGTCCACCTCCAAGCAGACGGCTCTCCTGGGGGTCCTGCCTGCAGCGGGGTGGAAGCCACAGCCGCATTCTGAACCTCCCGATGCCTTCACTAACCACAGCCTGTTTACAGCCGGGCACAGCCACGTCTCAGCCTTTTAAGGCCACAGCCTGGCAGAATGGGCGGGGGAGAGGGGTGGGGAGTGGTGGTGCAGGGATGTCAGCAGAGCCCCCCGGGAGAGCCAGGAAGAGGGGCCCATCAGAGGCCAGCTCAGGTCTATGCACAAGACAGCCCCAAGGAAAGGGGCAGTGCAGTGGCGAGTGGCAGCTGCTGTTCCTAGGGTGTGGCCTTCGAAGCCACCCTAGGAGGAAGGACCCCGCTTTGGCTCTGGGCTGTGGGGGGGGAGGGCACGAGCTGCCTCTGTCCCCCTGGAGCTGCCGAGGTCCCTCTGCTCTTGTTTCCTTCGTCGATGCTTTGTCAATCCCACCTTTTGGCTGTGAGTGACCAGCATGCTCCAGGGAGGCAGGAAGCGGGGATGGGGTGGCTGGGGAAGTCCACCTTCCGCAGGTCCAGCTGGGACCTTCAACACCCACCTGCTCACCTGGCCAAGACTTCACGCTACCCCCACTCCTCTCCAGATCCCCCACCCCCTCACCAGGTGCCTGGGGACTCGGGTGCCCAATTACAGCAGAGGGGCAAATTCAAACAGACCAGCTCAGGTCATCGGAGATCGGCGCTTCTGAGGTTCATCTTGGATCAGAACCATCTGGAGTGGTGCCGTGGAGGGCCCTGCAGATGGTCATGAGCTCAAACCCCCGGGCTCTCATGTGCGACAAGCAGGATCGCACTGCTGTGTGGCCATACCCACAACCAGGACTCAGAAAGCACCAGAAAAGGGGTGGAGAGGGGAGGTCTGGCAAGGCCCCTGACAAGGCAGTGTCCTTCCCAAAGGCCTGCCCATCGCCCAGGGCCAAGAGGACTAGCAGCTTTCGAGGCCACTGCAAAAAGCAAGCTGGGTCTATCTCCACCTCTAGTGTCCCCACTGAGGAGGCCCCGTGAGTGCTCACAAAGTCAACAGGGCCAAGGATCAGTGCCAGAACTGCACAGAACTACAACAGGCACTCACCCCAGCCCCCACCAGCACAGCAAAGGAAACAAAGCCGGGGAAGCTAACACTAGTGAAAATGACTCCTTAGAGGCAGAAGGAGAGCTCCGTGGGTGCAGAGGTCTGCCCCAAGGGAGGGTTCGCCAACACCATCCACTGTGTCATTTTGGATGCCTGGAACAGGACCCTCCCTCCTGCTGAGAGCCCCAGGGAGGCTGGTTGGCAAAAGTCCACAGGACCATTAAGGGGCTAAGTCAGACCTGTTCTCTTGGTTTTCTTTGCAGATCTTCAGATGAGAAAACGCATTCATTGCTTTTAAAAATACTTTATTCTCAGGGAACAGAGTGATAGCCCCGTGGGTTGGGTGTTTGCCTTGCATGCAGTCATCCTGGGTTCAGTGCCCAGGGTCCCAGAGGGTCCCCCAGGGCCCTCAGGAGTGAGCCCTGAGCACCACTGGGGTTGGACTCCAAAACAAACAAATAAAAACGCTTTGTTCTCAATAGAAGGGCAAACACCAACATAGTAGCTGGCTCCAGAGAGAGAGGGAGAGAGAGAGAGAGAGAGAGAAAGAGAGAGAGAGTGAGAAGGCGAGAGAGCTGGGTGCTCTGGGCTGGCCGGGGTTACCTGCAAATGGCCACTCTCAATACACTGCAGTCCTCAACACCCAAACTCCAAACTGGGCATCGGTTTTGTTATGACTTTCTCCACTGATTGGAAATAACATTCTGTAAGAATAAACACAGTTAGGATGTCAGGTGATGGTGACATCAATCTGACATCATATTTGGGTTTATTTTTATCATCTTAATTTGTGAACACCACCGGCATGGAAAAGGAAAACCTCCTCCAGGAAGTGAAATTTGCTTTGAACAAACTCTCAGGACCAGAGACACAGTCCAGGGCTGGGGGGCTTTGCCTTTGCCTGTGGTTAACCCTGCTTCCAGCCCCGCCCCCACGTGGCCCCCAGGGCATCTCTAGGTACAGCCCTGCGAGGGCCAAATCACCACCAGGGGCCCCAAGTAACCCCCAGAGGCAGCTTCCTGAGCACTGAAAGACACTCACGAGACACACTAAATGCACTTTCCCATGAGTATTCCTCAGGGATCCTGGATGAACGTGCAGAGAAAGCAGATGAGAATGAATGGCCCTGAGGGCTCTACCTCTTGGGCTCAAGAGAGTTTCTACAGGCTGGGGGTGGGGGGTCCTGGGTCCGGAAGATAAAAGTCTGGTCTGCAGTGGCAAGTAGGACTGTGCACCTCCATCTCCAAACCTCAACACCCCCGAGCCAGAGCTATACAACTGGTGGAACGCGACCTGCTGGGTAAGACCAAGCCCACCTCAACACTTTCTTGTACTGTGAGACTCCTTCCATCCATGGAAAGCATCTGGATATGACAGCGAGAGACTTAGAAAGGGCTGGATAGCTAGCACAGCGGGGAGGGCATTTGCCTTGCATGTGATGGGCCCAGGTTTGATCCCCGATGTTCCATATGGCTTCCTGAACACCATCAGGAGTGATCCCTGAGCACAGTCAGGTGGGGCCCAAACCACCCCTACCCACCCACTCACCCTCCCCCAAAATAGAATTTTAGAAGAAAGTTAAAATTAAAAATTGGAAGAGTTGTCGGTAAAAATTCTGCAAAGAATAGCGCAGACAAACGCATCCAAGGAAGGTTACACTGGGGTGGGCAGAAACCCTTCATGGATGTAGGTTTCTGATGGACCAGTAAAGAAAAATCAATTAGAATTCATGGAAAATCGTATTAGATCAACAAACCCAGAGCAATTATAAGCATATCTCTCTTGTGAAGCAAATTCATGGATCATGGGTCTTGAGGTCTGAGGGAGAAAATGACCATCACTTAGAAATATTTCATAAGCAATAAAAGCCTCTTGCCCGCTAATTAAGGGGTTTCTCAAAAAAAGGTAGCCTAGAGCTTAAAATAGTCTTGTGGCTTTTTGCTGTGAAAACAGCACAATACTTGGTTTCAGGGAAATAGACATGTGAGAAATTGAAGGCGTTCGGTGCCTGTAAAGTGAACTACGTTTCTTGAGTCAGTCAAAGGAGCAATCTATGACCCCATGTTGACAGTAAAATTTGACAAGGGGTTCACATTCAGTTATTAATGAAAGGGATTGCTGGGAACATTTGCAAAACTGTTCCAAAGCTTAACTTTTAGTAAGGAGTGGGCACATTATGGTAAGCTTAGGCTATTTCACCCTTGGTTTGTCTTTTTTTCTGAATCACTGTATCACTGTCATCCCATTGCTCATCGATTTGCTCAATCAGGCACCAGTAATGTCTCCATTGTGAGACTTGTTACTGTTTTTGGCATCGATATTCGATATATGTCATGGGGAGCTTGCCAGGGTCTCCCGTGCAGGCAAGATACTCTTGGTAGCTTGCTGGGCTCTCCAGGAGGGGCTGAGGAATTGAACCCGGGTTGGTCCTTGTACAAGACAAATGCCTTCCCCCTGAAATGTCTTTTTATTTTTAATTTTTGGGTTGGAGCCATATTTGGCAGAATTCTTGTTCCTGGCATGGTGCCCAGGGCTCTCTTCTGGGGTTGCTCAGGGGACTGTATGTCAGGCCGGGGATCTGAACTGGGGTTGACCACGAGCAAGGCCAGTGTCTTGCCTGTGTAGAGCTCCAGCCCTTAGTTTTAAATTATTGTCCTTTAGTTATCATGTTTCCCTAGATTATCACCTCGTGGTATTCATTTATGGTCTTCTGAAGCAGAAAAAAAGATATTCTTAGTAGCTCTAAAGCAGTCTGTGCCAACTCTTGTTATCTAAATCAGATTAGCTTTGTTTTTATGGTTAGAAGGGAAGGGCAAATGGGCAGCTCTGATGCCCCAGGTCCTGGCTGACCAGGGCGGCTGTCCCGCTGTTCCGTGTTGCCCTCCTCTCTTTGCACACTTGGCTCGCCTGTCTCCATGGACGAATGAGCAGCTTCCTGCTCCCTGGGGCACGGGGCAGGCACTGACCGCAAACTGTGGACGTGGTCTTGGGTGGATTCAAAGCAGACTCTTGCCGTGTCCCCTGGTGCCTAAGCACAGACGGGCCTGTTTGATGTCTGAGCAATGCCTGAGGAAGGGCCTGTGGGGGACGAGGCTGTCCAGGGGACCAGGTTCTACCCCTCCCCACCCCCCCGCTCACAACTCCCAGCCATGTTCCTAACCCAGCACGCACACTTCAGTGCCCACCGACCTCTGAACAGTCCGTCTTTGTGGGACTGAAGGCATTGGCACCTCTGCACCGGGTGAAGAACAAGAGTTTAGTCTGTTTCGCCAAGAAAACATGCACCGACTGTTCTCGGCCAGTGTCTCCCATGTCCCTGACTGTCCCGAGGGGGTGGACTCCCAAGCACGGTGCTTCCACAGAATCCCCAGAATCAGTCTCTGCTCCCCACTGACGTGGAGACGGCCGGAAAAAGCCGCCTTGTTCCTGCTGCCCCAGCCTCCTCAGGGTCCACTCTGCCCAGACGTGGGGTCACTGCCTGGCCACCAGCGGTGTCCAGCCTCTCTCTGGGTTCAGCCCAGAGTAGCTCCCCACATGGGAAAACAACTTTCATGGGCTTTGCCTTTTGGCATTCCTTTTTTTCATTTTAGGGATTTTCATGAGAGGCTAGAAGTAATCATGCATTTCACATAATAGCACTTAATTATTATCCACTATTTATCTAATGATCTCATAGTCGTTTATAAATACTCATTAATTGAGATTTACAAAACCCTCTGGAGTTTCCAGTACAATGGTCCCATGTGCTTACCTGCTTGTTTCTCAAGTGCTGCTTTGAGTCTTTGAATATTTAACTGGTGATTATGCCCTGCTGCTCCCTGGGAGACCTGGGAAGAGTCATTTTCCTCTTGCTCCCAGGGTTTCCTCATAAAGTGGACATTGACGATTATTGGAGAGAACCAGAGGGATCTTGCTAAGTCATTCTGAATTGGGGTCTGAGGTGGTATTTTAAGGAATATTCATGGGCTGGAGGGAGAACACAGGGGTGAAGGAGAGAGAGTACAGGAGTGAAGGAGACAGAGAACATGGGGGTGAAGGTGAGGGAGCGCAGGGGTGAAGGAGAAAGAGCGCAGGGGTGAAAGAGCACAGGGGTGAAGGAGAGAGAGTGCGGGGGGGGGGGAGAAGGAGAGAGAAAGTGTAGGGGTGAAAGAGACAGTGCAAGGGTGAAGGAGAGAGAGCACAGGAGAGGAGAGAGAAAGCTCAGGAGTGAAAGAGAGAGTGCAGGGGTGACGGAAAGAGAGTGCAGGGTGAAGGAGAGAGAGCACAGGGGATGAGAGAGCACTGAGGGTGAAGGTGCGGGGACTGCTGCCATCTCCAACATGGTCTCACTGAGAACCAGCAGGTGTGGTTCGGGCCCCAACTCCCCGTGCCCACCCTGCACCCCCAGTTTTTAATTCCAACGCAGTACAAACCAACAGTGATATTTAATCTGGGCAACTCCAGCACATATGAAATGACTTCTTCCAGCCACAGTATGTCCTCCTGTGGTGTCAGCCCCCAGCACCTGTTCTTGCTTTCCCCAGAAGCTGAAATCCTGGAGATGCTTACGTCGGTGGGGGTGGGAATCTTGGGGCCACCCCCAGCAGTGCTCATGGGCTATTTCTGGCTCTGTGCTCAGGAATCACCCTCTAAGAGTGCCATGCCACAGTCTGCAGTGCTGGGGATCTGAACCAGGGTGGGTCACCTGCGTGGCAAATGCCTTCCTTCCCCCACTCTACGTTCTCTCTTGCTTCCAGTTCTTCCTCTCCATGCCCTGAACCACCACTCTCTCTTTGGCTTCTGTTCCAAATGGGAAGCTGAGGAGAACCGAGAGGGAGAGGGCTAAGTGCTGGGAACCTAGAAGCCACAGTTCTTCCAGGTGACTTAAGGAACTCACTGCACCTTGTTTGAAAATTAAGTTTTCTCTGCAATGTGCCAGCACTGTCCCCACCATTTCTCAGCACTTCCCATGGGGGAAGAGGGCTGATAAGTGCCACGGCTCTATCCGTTCGGCAAATATTTATTCAATACCTATCACCAGCTGGGTTGTGTGCACAGGGCTGGGAAAAAAACAATGTGAACACACATGCATTGTTCTAACCTGCAAGAGGGAAAGAAGGGACTCTACTCCCTTTGGGGCTTGGTTGTGGAATTTTCTGTCTTAACATGACTAGCCCGGTTTGATATTCTACTCAGTCACGGAATTCGAATTCTGCTAACAGGAACACAGACTTTCTATCCTCACACACAGCTAGTAACTACTGGACACGAGACATGAGGGCAGGGGACAGGAACCCGAGGGCCTGACCCCAAGCTCCGCGTGCTCCCAGGCACTTCTCAGAATTCCTGCAAGACCCGAACAAAGCAAAGGTTCGGGATTTGAATCCAGACAATTCAACCTGAGGACCAACCCCTGAGCCCTCAGCAGTAGCCTACCCTGACCCCCTCCCCCCCCACAGAAACAAGTGCTCCAAGCTCCGGAACACTTCTCAGTGGAGAGAACCAAGAGCCGCCAGTCAAGGTGTGCTCAGGAGCTCAGGGGCAGGCATGGGGAGGGGACACAGGGGTGACGGGGTCCCTCACAGTTGGCATAAGTCACCCAGTGCTCTTCTCCACCTGCACGGCTGAGGTGACAGGGCTCCTCAGCACACTGCTGCATTCCACCATGTCCTATTTTTTAAGCAAATCGGGTACAACTTTTAAAAAGAGTCCATAATGGTTGCACCACACTTGTCTGCATAAGACCACCCAAACTTGCCATCAGATCTGCCCCAGTGATGCAGTGTGATGTGGTATTTCACATTTCAGTTCTCCCATAGCGACTGAACCAATTGTGTCAGAATAAAATTTCTCAGTCGTGATACCTGTGGTTTTTGTTTTCCTACTAAGACAAGTCTGTCCTGAGTGCTGGAAATACACCCTCCCTCCCCCCACAGAACCCCACAAGCCTGGGATTCTGGAAGGGGCTTAGTCACGTCCCTGGCCTTGAACATGGGGCCGTGGGCCACGATAGAGGCTGATGCCAGCCCATCTTCAACTCCTAACTTCACAGTCTTAAAGAGCAGAGCTCACTGAGCTCATTGGCCCTGATGACGGAGGCATGGTCATTGTCTCCCTATGCTGGAATAGCAAGCATGCATGGTGTATGTCCACAATCATGGATCCACAGAATGCCCATGTGTACATTTGCAGTATGGTAAGGATGAGCATCCCTCAAGAAGATGCTATTAAAAATAATCCTTCATCATGTTCAGAGGCTATTTCTAGCAGTGGAACTGTGAACAGTCTTCATGGGAAACTTTTTTACTTTTCTGCATTTCTGATTCCTTTAACATTTCTGTTTAAACTTTTGTGATAAGGAAAACAAAACCCAACTGTTCCTTCTTCACCCAGTTAGTTCTATGGGCGTTTCTGCGGTCACAGCACAGGGCAAGATCAGGCATCACCAACTCGGTAGTCACTGGGGGACGAGGGGGTGGGGTAAGCAGTCTAATCAGCTGATGGCTTCAGAACCTCTGTCCTTCCTCCTTCAGGATCATCTAAAACAGCGAGGGAATCCCAGCCGCTCCTCCGCTCCTAGAGAAGGCGAGGGAGAAGGTCTGAAGACACCCTCCATGTAGAGACCCCCTGCACTTGGGGTACTGAGGGAGATGTCAGGGACCAAGGGCTTCTGATCCTTCTCTTAAGCTTAGGTGTGGTGCCCACAGATGGGCTCAGTGCCCTCTGTAGCCCTGGTGCCTGGCTCCACGTTCCCCGTCATTCCTCAATTTTGAAACCTGCTTTGAAAATGATACACGGGGGCTGAAGTGATAGTACATTGGGTAGGGCATTTGCCTTGCACCCAGCTGACCCAAATTCAATCCCTGGCATCCCATATGGTCCCTCAAGCACCACCAGGAGTAATTTCTGAGTGCAGAGCCAGGAGTAACCTCTGATCATCACTGGGTATGACCCCCACCCCCCAAAAAGAATAAAAAAGCCTTTGGGGCTGGAGCGATAGTACAGCAAGTAGAGCGTTTGCCTTGCACGTGGCCGACCTGGGTTCGATTCCCAGCATCCCATATGGTCCCCTGAGCACTGACAGGAATGATTCCTGAGTGCAGAGCCAGGAGTAACCCCTGAGCATTGCTGGGTGTGACCCAAAAAGAAAAAAAGAAAAAAGAAAATGACACATGACAATGTTACTATTGTCGCTTCTAGTTTTCTCGATTCTAATGGCTGCATGTGTGCATGTTTAATAAATCATTAAGTAGAGGAGAGCCCCCTCTGAAGAGAACAAATCCTTTCACTCTGCTCCTCTTTGGCAAGCTCATCCAAATGGAAGGCTTCTGTCAACATCTAGATGGCCGACATGATGCAGACTGTGTGAGTAGCCTCAAATTCTCACCTGTCTTCAGATCTATTTTTAAGCGAGGGATAAATGCCCGCCATGATATTATGATGGCAGAGGCAGACAGAGTACTCCGTGAAAAGACAGAGGTGGAAACCTGTCCCCTGAAACCCAGTCAGAGAGACCCCTTTTTTTCTCAATAAAAATAAAAATTAGGAAAAAGAAACTGCATAGAGAAAGCAGAGCATCAGTTTCATACTCAGCAGGACTAGATCAAGCAGACCCAGGAGGGTGGGGGGTTGGCTGGAGAGAGAGCAGAGTGGGGAGGGTCCTTGCCTCGCACACAGCTGACCTGGGTCCCATGCCCGAAGCCCGGATGGTCCCCCAAGGCTCTCAGCTTCCATTCGGCGGCCATTTCCCGTGATCTCCTTCCGTCTGATCTGCTTTCCGGTGTCCCTTTGTATTTCCTGTCATTAGCCTTTCGGGTCCTGCTGAGACTGAGCCTGAGTGCATCTGTAAACAAAGGGCTGCCTTCTTCACTCTGCTGTCCACCTCCGTGACTCAGAGACTGGTAGCTACCTGGCCTCTGCTAGATCATGGAACTCTGCAGACCTGCACTGTTGAACACCATCTCCAAGCCACGGACAGTTGTGGACAGTACCTTCTCTCCCTGTTCCCATTAGTCGAATTTTCATTCCAGGTTTCATGTGTACCCGTGGGACTATTTAGTAGCTGTCCTGAAGGAACAGGCAGATTTCACTTTGAACAACGCCTTGGGGTTAATCCAGTCTGTGGCCAGCATCAGGCTTTTCTCCCTGGTGCATACATACATGAGCTCCATCTCTCTGCTCACATGCACACAGTAGTTGGCTGTTGTTGTACCCAGATACATGATGGTCCATATCCATCTCTCTGCTTGCATGTACACAGTAGTCAGTCATTGATGCACCTACATGCATGTGTGTGCCTCAATTCTCTGCTCGCATGCACATGGTAGTCAACCACTGGTGCACACATATGCATGAGCTCCATCTGCTTGCACAGACTTGGTAGTCAGCCATTGGTGTGCACACATACATGTGTGTGCTCCATCTCTCTGCCTGTATGCACCTGTAGGCATGTGCAGTATCTTCTTTATCCGGGTGGCATTAAGGGACATCCGGTCCCCCCTGCCTCTTGGCTTATATGGTGCCTGCTGTAGGAGAAGCGTGAGTGTGCAGACACTTCTCTGAGATCCTACTTTGAGGTGTTTTAAAGTCTGTTTTCTCAGAAACGACGGAAGGGTTGCATAATAACTCCATCCTGAGGTTTTGGAGTTAGCCTCACAGTATCCCTGACAGGGGCTGTTCTCTCTCACAGCTCTCCATAGAACACTCTGTGCCTCATCTTCCCAGGCTGCCTCTCAGTTCTGTCCTCCTGCATGGCCGTCCCAGCACTGTGGGGATTTGGCTTGCATGCCTTCTGTGATCCTGAAGATGTGCGTATTTCTGTGATGCTGATGGTTACTGAGTAGCTTTTCTGCTGGTGCCTTGAATAAGACCTTGGGCTAATTTGTGCAGGTCACGAATGGCCAGTGGCCACAGTGAGCCCTGGTTTTGTGACTGATCCATGACATCATGGTAAGGCTTTGACTGTTTAAACATTTCTTGAATCCAGCTGCTGCTCCCCAGAGCCCTCAGTTCAGTTTCACTGACCTCTACTGTCCCCAACACTCTTCTCTTTCCTGGGGCCTTTTTCTCTTTTCTCTCCTCCTCCTGTGCTCAGTGCTAAACCCCCTTCGAAGGAGACTCCCGGCCCTGGAAGGGCCTGTTTCCCTGGGCCCCTGCTCTATTGTTCCTGCCACGGGACTTTCCATGTCCTTGTGTGATCTGGGTAAACATCCATCTCCCCGACCAACTCCAAGTTTGACGGCAGCAGAGGCCAATGCCTGCCTTTTCCTGCACAAATGTTGGACCTAGGGCACTCTAAATGGTAATCTAACAGCCATAAGCATTGCCCAGCCTGCTGGGTTCTCACCCTTTCTCTCAAAGGGGCATGAAATCTGGCTCCTAGAGGTGACTTTCTGGTAATTTCCACATGTACCCCTGTAACTATAGGACTGCTGTGATTCGGGTAACGTATTCAAGCAGTGAGAGGGCTCACGAGCTGCAACCAGGGGCCCACAGTGAGGGGAAAACAAAATCCACACAATGTGAGAGGGAGTCCTGCAAACAGCAGCCCGTGCCCCTGACAACAGGCTCTGTGGGGTAAAGCAGCGGGGCCAGAAGGCCGTGGCCAGGTCTCCCAGTGTGAAGTCTGCTGGGAGCAGCCATCCGGGAGGAAGGACACGTTGGCTTCTGGCTTCATTAAACAGTTTCCTTTCTTTCTGTGGGGAGGGGATGTGAGAGGGTTGGCCCACACCTGGTGGTACTCAGGGCTTACCACTGGCTCTGCTCAGGGATCACTCCTGGCAGTGCTCAGGAGACTTTACGTGGTGCTGGGATGTAGCCAGCTTGGCCATGCGCAAGGCAAGTGCCCTGCCCACTGTCCTATCTCCTCCGCCCCTGAAAATTCCCGTTAAATGGTGGCAAACCCCTGGACCTGGGAAATGGCACTCGTGGCACCCAGCAGTGCCCCCGGAGACCCGCTTCTCCCTCCACATGATGACGCACACTGGCCACAGGGTCAGGGCCACAGAGATACACATTGGCCACAGGGTCACTGCCACAGAGATGTGCACTGGCTGCTGGGTCAGTGCCACAGAGGTGCACTGGCCTCTGGGTCACCGCCACAGAGATGCCCACTGCCCATGGGGTCAGTGCCACAGAGATGCGCACTGCCCGTGGTATCGGTGCCCAACACTGCCCCCAGCTCCACTCAGAGCTCAGTGCCTCAGTCACTGCTGGTCAGTGAGTAGACGCCTCTGGGATGGACACAAGTGGAACTGGTCTGATTAGGGGTCCTGCCCTGACCAGTGCTTTCGCAGTTGCTTTTGTTCTTCAGGCCTGTGGACTGGGCAATCCTGGGAAGGACATGCATTTGGGCCACTGAGACTGAGGGAAGAGGGATGCTCTTGGATCCTGCAGGCCATGGTCAAAGGGAGTTACAGGAGCAAGACTGGTGAGCGCAGCCCCGGGGAAGGGCAGGACAGGAAGCCAGAGCCAGCCCCAGGCTGCACGGTGGACCTGGGAATGGTGAGAGCAGCTCGCGGAGGGATGAGCCACAGACCCCTGTCCCAGGGCAGGTGCACACGGGAGGGAGCACTGGGGAGAGAGGCAGAGCCCACCTTCTTGGGGTGCAGCTCTCCTCTGAGGACAGATGCTCTCCTCCAGCCCTCTCCTCTGTGCTTCCGGCACCCACAGCCGCAGCTGCAAATATTTACATTTCTGAGTCCTGACTCTGGGCTCTGGCCCTCTGACTCACTTCCTGTTTGGGTCCTAGAACTTTCTCCCTCACCCCCTCCTCATCCCCCACCTCCTGACGTCTCTGCGGCCTTTCCTGGGTTTCAGCCCCTCTCTGCCCCTGAGGGTGGTGCTGGGGACCCTGTTGCTTCATGTCCTTCATGGCGGGGATGTGGCAGGACACTCAGTTCTAACACTTCCACACTTCCCTCTGGTGTTTGCTGGCCCCTCGTCTGTGCCCCGAAGCTGCTCCAGGCCTCACACAGAGGACACGGCACACCCTGCCCCACTCCACCCAGACCCAGGTATCTGAATCTTCGTTTGTGTGAATCCCAGGGGTGTGGACAAGAGGCAAGAGCCTGGGGCAAGGGCAGCATCTCTGTGCTGCGGTCAAGGTCACTGCTGGCTGTGTCCTCCCCTCCCTGGATCTTCTGCATGCAGGCATCCCCTTTGCTGGTCTCAGGATCATCTGCAGTGCTCAGGACCAAACTCGGGGCAATAGCTAGTGAGGCCAGTGCCCGGCCTGCTGTGCCCCTTCCGTCCCTGTGCAATTTGAGTCATTTTCTGACCTAATATGCATTTGGAACTTTAACACCCCAACGCCTCCATGGCTCTGCCTCTCCTCATTTCCCTAACTCTCCCTGGATGCACATTCTGTTGGTTCCAGTGCTCCATGTTCTGTGATAGGGTGAGGATTCTGGAGTTGGTCAGAGCAGGTGCTTTGGGGAGGAGCAGCGCTCAGGCCAGATAGCTGGTGGGGAGGAGCTGGCCTGGCCTCACCTGCCATATGGCAAAGAGGCCAGAGCGGAGGGAAAACTCAAAATCAAACCCGGTGTTGCAGGACTCCATGAAGCCGATCTTGTCCACCTCCTCCACCTGCCCCTCCCCATCCCCTTTCCCCCTCCTCCCCCCATCTCTCCTCCTCCCCCCATCTCTCCTCCTCTTCCTCCTCCTCCTCCTCCTCCTCCTCCTCCTCCTCCTCCTCCTTCTCCTTCTCCTTCTCTTTCTCCTTCTCCTTCTCCTTCTCCTTCTCCTTCTCCTTCTCCTTCTCCTCTTCCTCTTCCTCTTCTTTTTTTCTCTTTTATTTTTTCCCTTTTTGGGTCACACCCGGCAATGCACAAGGGTTACTCCTGGCTCTGCACTCAGGAATTACCCCATGGCAGTGCTCAGGGGACCATATGGGATGCTGGGAATCGAACGCAGGTCAGCTGCGTGCAAGGCAAACACCCTACCCACTGTACTATTTCTCCAGCCCTCTTCCTTTTCTTATTTCTCTTCTTCCTCTTCTTTTCCTCCTCCTCCTCCTCATCATCATCATCTTCTTCTTCTTCTTCTTCTTCTTCTTCTTCTTCTTCTTCTTCTTCTTCTTCTTCTTCTTCTTCTTCTTCTTCTTCTTCTTCTTCTTCTTCTTCTTCTTCTTCTTCTTTTCCTCTTCTTCCTCTTCTTCTTCTTCCTCTTCTTCTTCTTCTTCTTCTTCTTCTTCCTCTTCTTCTTCTTCTTCCTCTTCTTTTCCTCCTCCTCCTCTTCTTCTTCTTCTTCCTCTTCTTCTTCTTCCTCTTCTTCTTCTTCTTCCTCTTCTTTTCCTCCTCCTCCTCCTCCTCCTCTTCTTCTTCTTCTTCTTCTTCTTCTTCTTCTTCTTCTTCTTCCTCTTCTTTTCCTTCTCTTCTTTTTCTCCTTCTCCTCCTCCTCCTCCTTCCCCTGCTTCTTCTCCTCCTCCTCTTGACTTTCCCCCAAGTTAAAAACAGTAGCACTGCACTGTCTGTTATAGCACTGACATTCCATTGTTCATCAATTTGCTCGAGCAGGCACCAGTAACGTCTCCATTGTGAGACTTGTTGTTACTGTTTGGGGCATATTAAATACACCACGGGTAGCTTGCCAGGCTCTGCCGTGAGGTCAGGATACTCTCAGTAGCTTGCTGGGCTCTCTGAGAGGGACGGAGGAATCGAACCCGGGTCAGCCGTGTGCAAGGCAAACACCCTACCCGCTGTGCTATCGCTCCAGTCCTTTTAAAAACAATAATAGAAAAAAAACAAAAAAGAGACAGAGAAAAGAACTCAGAGTCCTGTGTACACGGGCTTCTGGACACACGGGGAAAGTAAAAAAAAATAATAATAAAAGTATCTAGTGATTATCTTCTGTTACTCTGGCTTAATTGTGGACTGCAGAAGGACCTGTTATTTCTAAGGAACCCAACGGCTATAATCTTCCCCATGGGGACCGTTTCCTGGTTTACCTGTAATAGCTCCTGTGTGGGCACTGTGGGGGTCAAACACCAACCTTCTCTTGGGGAGTCACCGACGCTCACTGCAGCCATGGACTGAGATGTGGACTCAGATGCAACATATAAGAAGCACGTGGCAGGCTGCAGAGGTGGGGAAGGCTGAGCCTTGCATGCACTGTCCTGCGCGCTCGGGTCCCCATCATGCCTTGTACCCATCTCATCTGCCTGGACCTTCCCTGTCCTACCTCCCAGCTCTCTCCCCATGTCAGGGGACCTCAGGCTTCCACCACCCTGCCAGACCCAGTGGCCTCAGAAGGTCCAAGTCTGGGCCCACATTCCATCCGAGTCTCCCACCAAGCGAGGGCAAGACCCACGGCCTCCGTTGCCTTCTTCAATGCTCAGGGCCATGGGACACAATTACAGCAATAACGGCTGAGAAGCGTCATGAAAGGGAGGTGACCGAGACCCAGGGTGCATTTGTGGAAGCTCTGCAGGGATGTTGGATCCCCAGGCTCTGTGTCCTCTGCTTTCCAAAGTTGGCTCTCCTCTCTGTCACCCCCCACACCACCCGTTGAGGGTACAGGTTGCTCTGGTTACCTCTTTGACCACGAGGGACCACTGTTCCTACAGCATTGTGCTCCAGCCTCTAGGCAATGTGCTGAATGTGCTTCTGGAAGACACTAGAACTTTGGATCCCCAGGGATGGGGCCACACTACGTGGCTTTACAGAGGGGAGGATGGGGCAGCAGGGCCCAGAGCAGACACTGGACATCACTGCTGCCTCCAGCAGCTCACAAACCTGTGCCCAACTCAAGAGCTTGCCACGATCTTGACTGGCTCCCCAGAAAATATTCCTCAGAGCAAGTGTGATAGGGTTTCTCGCCAAGAAATCGAGGAATGGGATCTGAGAAAAGCAAAGGGTGTTTTCAAAGAAGTTACTACATAAGAATCAGTGGCACCTAGGCTGACTTCATCCTGGGTACCTCGGAGTGGGGGCAGGTGAGTTCCTCCTCCTGCCCCAACAGAACCCTGGTGGCTGCAAACCCCAGAACCCAATCACCGCCATGCTCATGGCCAACCTTCACAGGCTTGGGACGAGCCCCTCACACATGAGAATAAATCCGCTGAAAAGCCCAGGTATGTGGGTTTTGTGCCTGAAACTCCAGGCTCACACGGAGTCAGAAATGGGCACCCTCCCCACCATCTCCCTGTACTTCCGGGTGCCTGGCAGTCATGAACCATGAGCTGCCTCTGGGTGCCCTATAAGCTCATTATCAGCCATGATTCAGAGACTCACAAATAAATCTCAGAAGAGATCAACATACTGCAGGGATGCCTCTGGACCCTAAAATCACCATCCAGTTAAAAATTTAACTCCATCTCTAGCATCCTTTTAAAATTTTTAAATTCCTGAAGCTATATCTCATACTTCATGCCACTGATAAGCCAAGAGTAGCACACCACATTTGAGGGTGTGTAAAGTAGAAGGCAATTGATCTTAATAAAAACATACATATATACATGTATATATATACATATATATGTGTATATATATATATGAGCACACAAGACTCAACCCATAACAACATGTTAGTGATCTCTCATACAGGGGCTTAATGACCACAAGGTGAGATACAACAATTTTCACACACCTTCCTCTAAGGAAATCTTTTTTGGATCACTTTTAGTGGATTATTCATAACAAGCAATACATAAATTATTTAGTATCTACCTTTGGGGCAGGCTTGGGTGGTGGTGGTAAAATTCGAAACAATGGTGGTGGGAAGGTGTAATGGAGTGGGATTGGTGTTAAAATATTGAATGTAATAAATGATTGTGAACAACTATAAAAATAAATTTTTAAAAAAGAATCAATGGCACTGATTAGTTTTATGATTGATTTGACAGGCTCATGAGCCTGAGGTCTGGATGACTAGGGCAGAGGAGGAGTCATCTGAAGCAGGGCGCAGAGGAGCCAGGAGCCGGCTCAGAATCACGCTGAAGAGAGACAGCACAGGGTTCGGGCACTTCCCTTGCAGCGCTGCCAGCCTGGGTTCGATCCCTGGCATGCATGGTCCCCCAGTCCCCACCAGGAGTGAGCCCTGAGCACAGAGCCCAGAGTGAGTCCTGAGCAGAGAGGAGTTTCACTCTCCTTCAAGGGGAGGGAGAGTGCCTGGCACACACAGGCAATGGCGGGGTCCACTCTAGCAGGGCCCTCTCCAGCTGATTTTCAAGCCAGCGCCCTGCTGTGTGAGGTGGTTTGTAGAGAGACTGGCGCAGACATGCTCTTCACTAACCTTTAGCACCATAAGAATAGATGAAGCGATTCCAACCATTGACCACTCCTCCTATGGTTGGAAGCAACCACAAGTGATGTGGGGCTGAGGGTACGTAAGATAGAGAAGAGACCAGTAGGACAGTATAGCTGGAAATGAGTACGCTGGACAAGAACCGAGTGTTATATGTAGGGAAAGGGATATTCTTGATAATCCCAGTGCCAATATTGCAAACCACAAGGTCCAAAAGGATAGCAAGAGAGAAAGATACAGAGACAGAGACAGAGACACAGAGAGAGAGTGCATGCGTGAGAGGGAGAGCGAGAGTGAGCGAGAGAGAGAGTGAGAGATTGAGAGAGAGAGAGAGAGAGAGAGAGAGAGAGAGAGAGAGAGAGAGAGAGAGAGAGAGAGAGAGAGAAGAAAAGCACCTGCTGTATAGGCAGGTAGGGGGTGGAGAGTGAGGGTTGATGGGAGGGAACCTGGAGACACTGGTTCTGGTAAATGCACACGGAAGGAAAGATGGGTGTTGGAACATTGTATGGCTGAAATCTAATCATGAACATCTTTGTAAGGGTCTATCTCGCAGTGATTCAATTTAAAAAAAAATAAAAAAGAATAGGTGAAAGGATTTCAACCAGCTGCTCTGTTCTGAGAGTCTCTAAGATTTTGATTGACCCAAATAATGTGTCAAAACACTTGCAGAGGGCATTTTTTCCCTTTGTTTATTAGCTGAATAATTTTGTTGTTGTTGAGGTAAGTTTCTTTGGATGCCTATTCCTACTTCAGGATAAATCCTAATCAGACACCGCCAGTTCCTCACCATAGTTTGCCTTATCGAGGGACACGTTGGTATCATTGTGGCGACTGATATATAAAAGAGAGTCTATGCCCAGGTTTGTTTTCAGAAGGTTTCCTTACATAAGAAGAAACCCCGAGGAAGAAACAGGATTTTCTACTCCTGGAAACGCGTCAGCAATTTCGATGGCGTATGGCAGAGGACAAAGCCAGTTCTGTGGGGATGGGAGAGGGGAAACAAGGATTTAAGTCCTTGATAAAGCAACTGAGCCCATAATTATCAACTCTGGAGCCTGTAATGTGTCATTTCTGTGACATAACACATCCTCCGTACTGTTTAAGTGACTGTGAATTGAGTGTTCTTGCAGTCAGGAGTGTTCTGACTCATGCAGCCTCTTAGCATGTTAGAGTGGGGGCGGGGGCGGGTCACTGCCTCACTGACTGGGGAAGGGGTGAGACCAGGCACACTGGCTGGGGGTCTGGACCAGAGGCAGCTGAGCTGAAGAAGCTGAGTTCTGGGCTGCTGGAGAGTAGTTGGTCCAATTTTGGAATGTGTTCCCAGATTTGTTTGTTTTGTTTGTTTTGAGGGCCACTCCTGGAAATGCTCAGCGTTTACTCCTGCCTCTGTGCTCAGGACTCCCTCCTGGTGGGCTCGGGGGACCACATGGGGTGCTGGCACCTCACCCAGGTGGGGGCGCGAGCAAGGCAAGAGCCTGACCCACTGTCCTTGGCTCTAGCCCCAAGGAGTCACAGATGTTGAAAACGGGCCCCGGGGGTTCCTGATGAGCCCCTTGGACCTCAGGGCCCTGAGCGACTCCTAAAGAAGTGGATGTGGGAGCAGTGGTGTGATTAGACAGAAATTTGCCAATCCCCAAAGGACATGAAGTCATCGGCATGTGACAGACCCCCTAAGCCTCTCACGGTGGGATTCAGAGGCTCCCACACAGACTGACCAGGTAGAAAGTGGCTGAGGCACAGAAGCACTGTGGCCAGGCCCCGCTGAGTGTCATCTGCATGTCCCTTGCTCATCCATCCTGTGAACACACTGCGGGGAGCCAACTATTCTCTGGGGGCTGCAGGAGCCACTTACACAGGCCACCAAGGAGAAGCGAGACACACACACGGGAACATGGGGGCAGGCACGGGGTCTGTGACTCACCCTCCTGTGTCCGTGCAGGGTGACTTCTGTGGGAACCCGGGGGTGTTCACACCCCGCCCAGGACAGCTCTGTGGGGCCCCTCTGTTGGCGTCAGTCCTGTTGTGGGGAGAGAATTTCCTGCCTTGCCACTGCCAAAACCCACCTCTCTGACTCCTGGGCCCGGGCTTCTCATGGGCACCACAAACAGAGCGCACGCCAAGGGCCACCACCTCTGGCTCATTGGTCTCCTCTGCCGGCTTGGTAAGCAGGTGGGAGACATCCGTCATTCCCCTTCCCTGCTTGCCTCATGTGCCAGCTGCTGCAAAGGGCTACAAAGTGCTACAAAGTATCACAAAGTGCTGCAAAGTGTCACAAAGTGCTATAAAGTGCTGCGAAGTGTCACAAAGGGCTATTAAGTGCTGCAAAGTGCAGGTTCTGCTGAGGCAGCAGCTCTAGGTAGTCAAGACCCAGGCAAAATCACCCCCAACCCCACGGCCCCTTGGCTCTCACCATGCTATGGCAGTATGGGGGTGGGGGAAGGAACACAGCAGGACCCCAGGTGCAACAGAACCAGACATTCATGCCTCAGGGGTCAGCAGGGCCCAGGAGTCACCACATCCACAGGCCGGACTCTCCTGTCCGTGGGGCTGAGGATGGGGACCCCTCAGTGCAGGAGGACTCTGTTGCCAGCATCCCGGCATCCTGAACATGGGCAGAAAGTGTAAACATACAACGTCACAGAGCAGAACTCCCCCTCGAGGCTGGTCCATGGCCTGGCCCCTTCCCAGGACAGGGGAGATCTCGAAGCAGGGGTCTTAGTCCCTTCAGGAGGGGCTCACGGCGACACACAGCCCTGACCGGCTCCCAGGTGCAAGGAACAAGCCTTAACTTGGCCTCTGGCTCCAGCCATGGGTCTGTGCCGAGAAACCATCACCCGCCAGATCTCTTTGGAAATGCACTTTTTTTTTCACTTAGGGGAGGGGGTGTTTGGCTACACCCAGCAGTGCTCAGGGTCACTTCTGGCTCTGTGTTGGGGGAGGTCACTCCCTGACTCCCTGGTGATGCTCCCCCCCCCCCCCGGAGGTGCCAGGATCCAACCAGGCAAGACGAGCACCTTAACCTCTGTACTTGTGCTCTTTCTGGCTCTCAAAATTAATTATTGCTGTTCCTTTTATTTTTATTTTGTGGGGCGAGGGGGCACACCTGGTGATACTCAGGCTTACTCTTGGCTCTGGGCTCAGGAATCACTCCTGGCGGGTCATGGGAGACCCTAGGGGGTGTTGAGAATTGAACCAGAGTCAGCCACATGCCAGGAAAGCTCCTTGCCAGCAGTGCCATCTCTTCAGCCCCTGCTACCAACTCCATGTCCCTGCCATCGACTGCCAGCCCTTTACAAAGCCGCTGTGCCAGCGTGATGGAGATGAGCATGGGGACAGCGAGGTCCGTGCAAAGCCACCTCCTGCCTGTGCGACTTTGGGTGAAACAGCAAGAGAGTGAGAGGCTTCAGACGCATTGGAAACAGCTCAGTTGTGTCACCTGCCGAAGAGATCAGGGAGAGAAACTGAGGCAGAGGACAAGGAAGATGCAGAGGCCTGGAGATATGCACAGAGGAGAGGAAGAGGCCCAAGAGCAAGGCTGGGTCCTAGGGAGCCTCCAGGGGGCCGTGCTGAGGCCCCTCCAGGTGCTCCTGGAGGCCCGTGGCGAGATGCCCTCCCCACACCGCAGCATGGACCCCTCAGAAGCCTTCACGTGCGGGGACCCTCGTGACACAGCCGGAGTGCAACGAGGAGCTGCCGCAGTGACCTGGGCAAGAAGTAACGAGCAGTGAAGGTGCCAGAGATGATGGGTGACTCGGGAGGCTTCGTCAGATGCAGCCCCAGGACAGACCCGCCAGCCGAGGAGCGACCCACGCGCCGTGAGCCAGGCAACGACACAAAGGCCTGGCCAGGGCAGAGGGGCAATTAGAGGCCAGGATGAGGTAAGGGCCTGGGTTTCGGTGGCCACCGGCTGACCCACTGACGGGAGAGTTTCAGGAGTGTGATCTCAGGGACAGTGGGGGGAGGCTGCCAAGATTACAGGTGCCTGACGAGGGGGTGGGAGCCGGGAAGCCAAGCCTGGGCTGAGACCAGCTTTATTTTTAGACCTGGGGTGTAGGGCGGGCCGTGAGGCTGGGCTGGCTGCTGGAGGAGGAGCGTGGGGGAGGGGAGGGCCGTGTTGGGCTGGATGGTTGAACCACCGGTGACGCCCAAGCACGTGTGCAGGCTGAGGGCAGAGGTCGGGGGCAGACTGAGGTCATGGAAGGAGCTAGAAGGGGCCAGAAGTAAATGGGTGGACTTGGTCCTGTGGTAAAGGACCGTGAGCCGCTCCTCAGCCTTCTCTGAGGCGTGGGGGAGGAAGCCCCTGGGAGCACAGGCACGGGGCAGAAGTCTCTTAGCACAGTGCCTGGGGGTGGGGTGGGAGAGCCTGAAGGGAAGGGCCCAATGTGTGGGTGACCCTGAGCCCCATCAGGGCCCATGGGGACTTGGCCACGTCTTGTGGGGGCGAGCAGGGACAGGTGCTGCCACCTGCCTGGAAATGGCCCACCCAGGGTAGCAGAAGGTCACCCTGGGGGATGGGTATGACGGGCCGGGTGGGGCCCTTGAGGGGACAGTCTGAGAGGCGTGTGTAGGTGTCTCTCCCTGCACCCGGGGGGCTGTAAGCAAAGCAGGGTTCCAGGCTCCTTCCCGAACACACTCACCCGGCTAGGACACGGGCAGGGGCTCTTCCCAGTGACAAGCTCTTCTCAGTCCTGAGCCACGGCCCCAGAGCCCCCTGTGCTCCCAAGGCCACTTTCTCCAGAGCTGGAGGGCAGAGAAGGGAGCGCAGCCAACTCTGACCCCATTCTGGGGCTGTGGGGGGTGGAGGCGCCCCCCCCCAGGGAAGCAGGACCCTTGCTGCCCGTGCCCAAGCTCCCGCCTTGCTCCTTCCCCGTGTCCCCTGCCTTGGTCCGTCTAGCAGCTTGCAGGCATGTGGGACCCCTCCCCCTTCCATTCCTCCTCCCTGCCTGAACTCGCCCCCAGCTCTCAGCACTGACATCACCCAGACAAGTCTCGCCCGGTTCCACGTGTCACGTCAAACAGGGCTCCCGAGGGCTCATCTGTCGGCCGGCCTTGGCGCCCGGGACGCGGCCTTGTGGGGACCCACCCCCCTGCTGTCTGAGGATAGATGAGCAAATCTGTCTCAGGAGAGCCAAGGCTGAAGTAGCGTGTTGGTGCCCTGCTGAAGAGATCAGTCCCCAGAGAGGAGATTTGGGAAATGCTTTTATTTTAAAAAATTAATCTGGGGGCCTCAGACATGGCTCATGGGCCAAGCATCATGCAGGGGGCCTGGATAGACCCTCGGCACCTCCTGGCCCACTGGCAGTGAGCCCAGAACACAGAGCTGTGCGGCCTCGGCTGGCTAGGACAGGCGTGGGACCAAAGCAAAAAATTAGTAATGACAGGAATGTTCTAGATCTATGCAAAGAACCTGACCTACCTAGAGACCTCAGGACCCCCAAATACTGCACTGTGCCTCAGACACACACACAGAGGGCCAGAGCTGTCACTTGCACCCCCATCTACACAGCAAGGGTCAGAGCTGTCACCTGCATCTCCATCTACACAGCAAGGCCCAGGGGCAGAGCTGTGATGTGTTCCCACCCACACGGGTCTACAGGAGGGTTCTATGGGAAGTCGTTGATTGCCTGGGCCATCCTGGTCTCTCTGCTGGTCTTCCAGAACATTCTCCCCCTCTAAGCTGTGTGGCATGTGGTATTCCGGGTCTGCAAATGTCCCACGTTTTCTTCGTGGCTATGTTAGTAGGGGGGTCACTCCCACGGGGTTCGGGGACCCTTGGTGATGCTGGGGAGTGAGCTGGGTCTGGCCATGTGCAAGGCTGGCGCCGTCAGTCCTGGGCTCTCTCTCCAGCCCTCACGGCTCCTTTGCAGTGCACTCCTGGGTGCCCTGGCACGCTAGTGCCCTGCAGGGCGGCCGGTGCAGCTACTGGCTCAGGCCTGTTTCCACGTCAGTGTCTGTGGGCAGAAGCCACCCCCGGCCCAGGTTGACATTTCCAGGGAGCCTGTTCTTGCCCCCCGAGGCTGGACAATACGCACAGGACCGTTCCCACAGTCAGGCACCGCTGGGTCGTCAAGGGATGCGTCCGAGGCAAAGAAGCCCCATCTCATCAGTTTGAGGGCAATCGCACCAGAGCTTCCCCTTCAGTAAAGTGCATTTTAAATCAAGTTCTGGGGTGTGGTGGGGTGGGGGGGATGAATTGTCCCCACCCAAAATGATTCAGAGGCAACGTAACCTATTTCTGAACAAAACATTTCTGAGCCTCTCATCTGAGTTTCCACAAACGGCAAATATTTGAGACATGATATAAAGGGCCCCCTTTAAAAAAATATCAAGAATACAAGACACAATTAGAAAGAAGAGAAAAATGGGAAAATCCAGCCAGGTCCACCCAGAATAAAAGGCCTGGGCCTCGTTGCGGGGCAGGGGGAACCTGGGCCCCCCGGGTGCAGTGGGAAGGCACAGGTGGGAGTCCCGGCCCTTTTCAGAGCAAAGTGACAAAGCCTGGTGGCCATCAGTGGCAAGGTCCTGCCCAGGTGAAGGCACACAGGTGAGGAGGGGACCAGATCCCAAGGGTGTGTCACTGGCCTCCCGGATCTTGGCCCCAGTAGCCCCCCTCCTAGCAGACCATCTTTCAGATTCGGCTTGAGTTCAGAGACCTCTGAGCGGAAAGAATTGGGGTGGCAGAAACATGCCAGAGAGAGGGACGGGGGCTAGGAGGGGCTTCTGCACGTTTTAGGGTAACAGCTTCCACTTGCTCTTCGTGAAATCCCTCCTGTTGAATCTCAGTGATGCCCCCCAACCGCAGTCTCCCAACCTTGTTTGTTTGTTTGGTGTTTGAGCCACACCCTACAGGTGTCCGGGTAACTCCTGGCAGGGCTTGGGGGACCCCACTTGAGACAAGTGCTCCACCCCTCCCCCAACCCCTGCTGTCCCTCTCTCCCGCCCTGGACTGATTTTTATTTATTTATTTTTGCTTTTTGGGTCACACCCGGTGATGCACTGGGGTTACTCCTGGCTCTGCACTCAGGAATTACTCCTGGCGGTACTCAGGGGATCATATGGGATGCTGGGAATCGAACCCGGGTTGGCCGAGTGCAAGGCAAATGCCCTACCCACTGTACTATTGCTCTAGCCCTCCCCCCCCACTGATTTTTATTTATTTATTTATTTATTAGGTTTTTTAAAAAAATTTAAAATTTTATTGAATCACCGTGAGATAGTTACAAACTTTCATGCTTGGGTTACAATCTTACAATGATCAAACACCCATCCCTCCACCAGTGCACATTCCCCACCACCAATATCCCAGGTATACCCCCCCTTTCCCTCCCTCCTCCTGCCTCTAGGGCAGACAATATCCCTCATACTCTCTCTCTACTTTTGGGCATTATAGCTTGCAACACAGACACTGAGAGGTCATCATGTTTGGTCCATTGTCTACTTTCGGCATGCATCTCCCATCCCAACTGGTTCCTCCAGCCATCATTTTCTTAGTGATCCCTTCTTTATTCCATCTGCCTTCTCCCCTCCACTCATGAAGCAGGCTTCCAGCTATGGGGCAATCCCCCTGGCCCTTGTATCTACGGTCCTTGGGTGACCCTGGACTGATTTTTAAAGAGAGATTGTTAGATGGAGATCTGGGAGATCAGAGCAGGGAGGGGAAGCAGAGAGTGGCTCAGAGCATGCTTCTCCAGAAAATGCTCTGGACCCTTGATGCTAGGGAGGAGACGTCTCCCGCTTTCCCTCTGTTCCCCTGGTTTCCCCACGTCCCTGTTTCCCCACACTGCGTTTCCCCAGTCTCCCCTGTTTTCTTCTGCCCCCCCCCCCACTCTCACCACCCCCAGCTTCTGCCACAGTGCCCGACAACCCAGGCCCCCACCCCCACCCACTCGGAATGCAGAGCAGGCACTTTGGCTCTCCCCGTCCTGAGACCTGGGTGGGAATCGAGAACACAGTGGCATGTGGGGTTTGGCAAAAGCCTCTCAAATTATTTTTCAAACACTTAGGTTTGGCAAAGGCAGACTGGATATTGCCAAATGCCTTCCCCCCTTATTTTGGAACTCAGACACACTTCAAGGAATATTTCCTCCATCTGCTTCTGATTTTCTGATTCTGAAGTCACCAAATTAGGCTCTTGAAACAATTGATTAGTGCTCAGAAAGTCTCCTGAGGTTTTTATTGAAACAGTGGGAAAGGCCTGTGCCCACCCACTTCCCCAGCACCCCCAGTCCTTACTCCTCACACACCCCAAGCTGGCGGCATGGGGTACCCGGTAGAAACCAAGCCCCATTCTGGGAAATGGTTTTGCTTCATTTGGAGCTCTGTGGGTTGCAGGTGGCCATGAGAATAGCCAGAAATAAAGCCGCGGGGCAGAATAACATGCTTCGGGGACCGGGACTGTTCGAGCCCTTTTCCTCACCCAAGCGTCTCTCTCCCGCCCTCTTCAGGCATAAGGGCGAGGTTCTGAGCTATGTGGTGCCCCCCACAAACGCGTGAGCAAGGCTCTGTGTTATGTGAGACCCACAGGCGCGTGAGCAGAGCTGCCCGGGTCAAGGCTGATTTCCACACAGGATAGAAACACCGACTGCACTGCGGCTCCCTGGACGGGAGAAGCCACAGTGGCACTAACCACCAGGCTCTCTCTTCCCTGAGCCCACTCCAGGGAGTGTTCATATTAACAGAGTAGCCTGGATGGGCTGGGAGTGAAGGGGCATCAGGCACCCCCGTCTCGCCTGCTCCAACCTCATTGCTCTGACGCAGTCACTTGGCTTACACTGATTGACTTTTCATCCAAACACATGTTTGCCACACCCGGCGGAGCTGGGCGTCTCTCCCAGCAGTGCTGGGGGCCTGAGGACTGGCCCCCACGTGCCAAGCCACTGACCGCAGCTCTGCTGGCCTCTGGCTCCATCTCACAGGAGGCCAGGCCTGCGTCCCCACACAGAAAATCTCTGCGCGATTGTGGCTGCTCCCCAGAAACAAACCCGAAGGACCCCTGCCCTGGATGTTTAACAGAAGTGTTTCCTGGGTGACTCTGCAAGGGCCAAGCACAGGACAGGACTGCCCAAAGCAGAGGGGAGGGGTTGGAGCGATAGCACAGTGGGTAGGGCGTTTGCCTTGCATGCGGCCAACCGAGGTTCGAATCCCAGCATCCCATATGGTCCCCTGAGCACCACCAGGAGTAATTCCTGAGTGCAGAACTAGGAGAAACCCCTGTGCATTGCCGGGTGTGACTCAAAAAGCAAAAAAGCAAAAAACAAAAACCAAAGCAGAGGGGAGGCTGAAAGAGCACTGCTTCAGCCTCGTCCCACCTGAGGGTCCCCCAGCCCATGTTCTCACTCTGCTGCATCCAAGGGGCAGCCCGACTGGGCGTTTCTGCCCCCTCACAGTGTTAACCTTGGTCCACACACTGAGCCTCAGTGAGAGAGACTAGGATCACGTCTGTCGCCATCTGGTTCTGGTTTGGGGGCTGCCTTTCCAGGCCTCAGCAAATAAGAGTTTAAAAAACAAAAGAAAAAAATAGGTTGAAGAAAAATAAAAACACACGTGACTTGTGATTGTCCTCCAGTCCTAGCACTCCGCGGATGAGATTTCTTTTTCTTTTAAGAAATGAAGACTGAATTATGATATCATACAAGACAGCCATGGAGTGTTAAACTCGTGCACAGATGCAGTAGGAGTAGGTTTCATTTGTAAAAGTCATGTTTGACAGAGAAAAATAATGGTTCTAGCCACCCTGAGACTCTGGGACAATAAGAATAAGGAAGGTGGGAAAGAGGGAAAGAAGGAAGGGTGGGAGGGGAAGAGAGGGAGGGAAGGAGGGAGAGATAGGGAGGAAGAAAGGAAGGAAAGAAGGAGGGAAGGAGGAAGAGGAGGGAGGGAGAAGGAAGAAAGGAGGGAGGGACAAAGGGAGGAAGAAAGAAGGAAGGAAGGAAGGGAGAGAAGAAGGAAGGAGGAAAGCAAGGAAGAAGGGAGGGAAAGAAAGGGAGGGAAAATGGAGGGAGGGAGGAGGAAGGAAGGAGGCAGGGAGGTGGGAGTGAGGGAGAAGGAGGGAAGAGGAAGGCTGACTCTAGGATTAAGAGAAGCATGAAAATGTCCCAGCTACAGTGCCCAAAGGGGGATACTGATTCTTATGGGAAAGCCTTGGCCCCCTCTTGTGTCAGAGGGCACCCACGGTGCCAGCTCACTCCTGGGTGCAGTGGACACCAGTACCTCCTGTCTAGGGTGTCCCTACCTGGGTCCTTGGCTCCAGATAGCACCAGAAAACCAGCCAGGTGACGATTGCTTGCATACCTGTGTACTGAATGTGGGGGCTCTGGGATACCCCTTCTCCGAGGGGAAACTGAGGCTCGGAAGGAGGTGGGAGAGGACAGAAACCTCTGCCCCGAGGCCAGCAGGTTCCTGTGCTGGAGAGCCACTGTCTGAGACAGGCAGAGATTTGCCTTTGAGGGGTGCGGGCACTCCCCTGCAGGACAGACACCCCCAGCCATGCTGCACCAGCAGTGCACCTACAGGACCATCTGTCTGTTCGTCTGCTGCTCCTTCCTCCTTGCAGTGCACCCAGGACACCCCCAGTGCCCGGGACTCCAAAGCCCCTTCAGCTGGGAGGTTTCCAAGGTGTGTGTGTGGGGGAAGGTTGTGGACGGGAACACACAGGCTTCACCACCACAGTCTGGCCCAGTGGGCCCCACATCCTTTAGTGAGCAGTTTGTTTGCAGTTGCCTACCAGCTTTTAAAATGCGGGCAGGTGCAGCTGTAAATATAATATGATGCATAATTGCCATTATTGTACTTGGCATTTGCAAATTTAATTCTAATTACGGAATTAGCCAGTTTGCATTGTATGGAAAAGAAAAGGAAGTGTTTTAATTTAGTATCTTAATGGGGAGTGTATGCATATTTACTAACTTCATTATAAAACTATCATCAAATAATTTTTGAGTATCCGTGTCACCAAATGCAATTAGCTGTTTGGATGGGGGACACCTTCCAATCTCAGCAGAGGCTTCTGGCTTAGATTGCATTTAGCTCGGTCCTCAGGTGCCCCCTAGTGGTGACAACTCAAAATATTTTTACCTCCACCATGAAGTGGGCTGGAATAAAACCTTTTCCTTGTTAAGAGACAATCAACAGGCAGAAGACAAGACCATCTGCTACAATAAAAAAAAAAGTCTCTTTAGGTTAACACAATATTCTTCTAATCTGTTTAATAATGTTAGAAAATAAAATAGAAAGGTACACGAAATAAACTGGCCAGGTAGAAGTAATAATGAAACACACGTGTGTGTTATCCAGGATCTCGCTTAAGATATAAGAAGGAAAACAAAAATGTAAAGCAAAGCACCAATTTTACTTAATTCTGGCCATTTCCTTTCCACAATGTTTGGCTACATCCGGAGAAACAGGGCACAAAATGCTGCCTATGTGAAATGAATCTCTGGACAGCCATCTGGGTAGCTGGTCAAGTCAGGAGGTTTCTCTGAGGCCCCAAATAAAGAGTTCTTTTAGCACCCTGCACACAATGGCACTCCAATATTTTTTGCTAGTCAGTAAATCATCTACTGCTAATTTCTACTGATGGAATTGTTTGAAAGACATGGGGTAGAGGGAAGTGAGCAGGGAACGGCAAATTTCTATCACAGAGGAAATGAAAATGATCTCTATGCTTTCAAATCGGGTCATTCCAAAACCGTTCCCTGAGGAAACTGCTTTTCTAACATTCCAGAAACAGAAATGAGACTTGTTCTTAAAGTCTCATTTTAAATTCAAGTACTGCTCTTTTTTTTCTTTTCTTTTTGGGTCACACCCAGCAATGCACAGGGGCCACTCCTGGCTCTGCACTCTGGCGGTGCTCAGGGGACCATATGGGATGCTGGGAATCGTACCCGGGTTGGCCTTGTGCAAGGGGAACTCCCTACCCGCTGCGCTATGGCTCTAGCCCTCAAGTACTGCTCTTAGGATCATTTCTCACACCTTGATCCGTTAGGACTAAGGATAATTAATACATATTCCATGATTTTTCAAGACACTGGTGAGTGATCTAAAGTCCTGTCATCTTAGATCTATAGTGCACCAAACTCATTTCAATGGTTCAACATCTCAAAGCGGGTGTGAGGGACAGTTTTCCCTTTGTCGTTTTGAAATACACAGAAGCCACTTGACATACTTCTCCCACAAGATGGCGCTATGGTACCTCTAAAACATCATCACAGGTGTATCTGCCTTGGAGCTGGCTTCAAGGAATAAACAGGGATGATCTTCTGTACATAGGCACGTGACCCTGAAGCCAGGCCTGTATAAGAAACAAGTGAACGCTCAGATATCCGACATCTAGTGCCTGCGTGTGAAAGGAGACAAGCAGGGTGCGGAATCTCAACTGCAGGTATCTGGAGTATAAAGTCCATCGTATCTAAGTACAGAGAAGGCTGTGTGAGATGATCCCTTCTGTGAATCCCTTACAATCGCCTGGATGTTCTCCCCTCCCTCACTCAGGAGAGAAGAGCCGTGACTGATGGATATTTTCTATTCAGCGTGAGTGTGTCTGAGGTTACAGCATGAATACTGGGCGATTTCAGAGTGGCAAACAACTAGCAAACGCGTGTCTGTTCTTTATTTCTGCTTTAAGTGAGCTAAAGGTTAAGAGACAAGAAGTGGCTGGAGCAGGGGTCAGTATTCAGCTTGGCCACCTGGCAGGCTCCCCGCCAATTCATTAACCTCACAGAGCAGCCTCCTGGGCTAGGAGCGGGGACAGCAGGAACAAGCTCGAGAGGCTGCACTGAGGGAGCGCAGAGTGGCACCCACAGCACAAAGCAATGAGAACAGCAAGAATTATCTTTTTTTTTGGTGGGGGGGAGTACACCTGGCAGTACTCAGGGCTTGCTCCTGGCTCTGCACTCAGGGATCACTCTTGGCGGGCTCGGAGACCATATGGGATGCGGGGGATAGAACCCGGGTTGGGAGTGTGCAAGAAAAACAAACTCCGTACCCTCTGTGCTATTGCTATGCTCCAGCCCTGCAAGCAAGATTTCTTTATTTTTAATTCTTTTTAAAAATAAAATCACTGTAAGATACAGTTACAAAACTTCCATGATTGAGTTTCAGTCATACAATCAATGATCAGATACCCATCCGTCCACCAGTGCGCATTTTCCACCACCAATGTCCCAGTTTCCCTCTCTCCACTCCCTCCCAACCCTCCCCCTGCCTGTATGGCAAACAATTTCCCCCATACTCTCTCTCTCTCCTTTGGGGTATTATGGTTTGCAATACAGAGACTGAGGCCATCATGTTTGGTCCTTTATCTACTTACTCTCAGCACACATCTCCCAGCCTGAGTGATCCCTCCAACTATCATTGGCTTAGTGATTCTTTCTCCATCCCAACTGCCTTCTCTCCCCAGCACATGAGGCAGGCTTCCAACAATGAGCAATCCTCTTGGCCTTTGTCTCTACTGCCTTTTGGCATTAGTGCAAGCAAGAACTCTTAGTAGCTGCTACGACTCCCCGACTCCCCCCCCCCTCCCCGCCCCCAGAGAGCGCTATTTAGAATCCCATGTAATGCCTTGCTCACAGACCTCATCAGATGAACAGGACTGTTGGTTCCCAGCCATGGACTGAGTATAATAAAATTCAAGTCTATCAAAGGCTGAGGACACACATATTTCCAGCGAGGAGAACCTGGTCCTCCTTCCACCTCAGCAGTGAAAGAGGACTCAGTCAGCAACATTCTGAGGCTGACCAGAACAAATGCACAGTGCGGAGCTTGCCCTAACTCCCAGAGCAGGAGGCCAGCTGCCCACCACAGGCACGAGGGATTGAAGGCATTAGGGTAGTTCATGTTGCAGGAGCACAGAGGGCAGATACGGTCCGGAACTGCTGGGAAATGCGCACTCTCGAGCTGGGGTTGGGCAGGCAAGCAAGAGGGAACAATTTTTCTTCTCAAGGGAGGGTGGGGTGGGGTTGCTGTCTTCTGATCCAGTGCAACCTGATATCATCTAGTCTGACCCCATCCAATTTGATCCAATCCAATTCAACCCAATGTATTCTGATCCAATCCAATGCAACTCAACCCAATCCAATTGTGTTTGATCTAATCTGACCCGATCCAATGGAACCCAAATCAATTTGACCCCATCTACTTCAACCCAAACTAACCCAACATGACCCCAGTCCAACACAATGTAATGTCACCCAACTCAGTTCAATCCCATTCGCCTACCCAACCCAATCTGGATTAATCCAATGTGATAGACTCTGACCCCACTCACTCCAACCCAGAAGGGAAAACAGACTCTGAAGAGCTGCAAGGACAACTGAAGTCTTGATTATTTGTGCACTGTAGCAACGTCTGTAGCACTGTAGTCCCATTATCCATCGATTTACTTGAGTGGGCACCAGTAATGTCTCCACTGTGAGACATATTGCAATTGTTTTTGGCATATCAAATACACCATGGGTAGCTTGTCAGGCTCTGTCGTGTGGGCGGGATACTCTCGGTAGCTTGCTGGGCTCTCTGAGAGGGACAGAGGAATCGAACTTGCATGCAAGGCAAAAACAATAACAACAAGTCTCACAATGGAGATGTTACTGGTGCCCGCTTGAGAAAATCAATGATTATTTGTGATAGATCACCAAATGAAGGAGGCCAAAGGGGGCCCAGACACCATCTCATCTTGTGACTTGAGGACTACCTAAAGCCCAGCAGCTGCTGTTTCTATCCAAATAGTCACACAGAACCAGAACATGGCTGTGACATAGAGACTCTCTGATTCTCTCACCCTCTGACTTGGTCCAGAGGAAACTGGAAACTTTGTATCTCATTGGAAATGGTGGTGGGGGAACGGGGGAGGTGCTGGGAGATCCATGTTCTCCCTAAACGAAGCTGTACCTGTACTGCTCAAAGTCAGCCCGATCTCTGTGTTAGTCTTCGTGGTGCCCAGACATGAACATGAAACCAAACTCCAGGAGATGTATCAGCCACATCATTTGATCCAACCTGCCCTGACCCAACTGAACCCCAAACCAGCTGGACCCCTCCAGTCCTACCCAATCGCACCCAGTCTGACCCAGTCCAACTCTTGCTGTCCACAGCAGGTAGCCACAGGCACCCACAACTTCTTCTTGTCTTCCTCCAACTCTTGGTCACGCCCAACTCCTTTCTCCGCTGAATGTGTGTAGTGGGGGTGGGTTGGGGAGGGCAAAGAGCAGCTCCTGATTCATTCTGTGCTCCGGCACGCACCAGCCCTCTCATAAGCGGCCTGGCAGGAATGGAATGGACTTTGAGTCATGTTCTGCACCTCATAGGCAGGTGCCTCTGTGATTAGCTCACACTCAAACTCACACTCATCTCAGAGCTGCAGTTTCACTGTATCACTGTCATCCCCTTGCTCATCAACTTGAAATATATATATATTTCCCAGGGAGAAACAGTTGCAGCCTTTTCTAGAGAAGTAAGGAAATGAAATGTTACAAGTGAGCAAACATTTTCGGTTGGGGACTGAGTAGGTGTGTGCAAGTTGCTGGATGTCAGTCGAGATAAATCTGTGTGGGAAAATGTCTGTGGGAAGGCAAGAGATGAATAATTGACCCTTGCCATTCTCAGTTTTCACTGTGTTCTCCTGCCAGCAGATAAGATGCCTAAGTACCACAGGCACGCGCTCTAGCTGCTGCCTGGCAGATTTGGACTCGAGTCTGAAGGGCCCCATTCCCCAAACCATCGCCCAAACTACAGCTTCATCCTGTGTTTCCTGAGGCCTCCTAAGGCGGCCAGACCATAGAGCTCTGCTCTGAGATCACTCCCACTGCGCCAACTTCATGAATTGGGGCTGGACTAGTATTTTTCTAACGTAAAATTGTTCTACAGTTTTATGAGCCACGATGAATTTCCTTGCATCATCAATCTATGGTACAGTTGGAAAATCAAAACCACACAACATGGGCCCATATCGCAGACTGTCTTTTTTGGTTTTTCTTTTTTATTTATTAGAGCGATAGCATAGCGGGTAGGGCGTTTGCCTTGCATGCGGCTGACCCGGGTTTGATTCCCTCTCAGAGAGCCTAGCAACTACTGAGAGTATCCCACCCTCATGGCAGAGCCAGGCAAGCTACCTGTGGCGTATTTGTCATCCCATTGACAAGTCTCACAACGAAGATGTTACTGGTGCCTGCTCAAGCAAATCAGTGAGCAATGGGACAACAGTGCTACAGTGTTATTTTGGGCCCACACTTGGCCAGTCTCACAACGAAGATGTTACTGGTGCCTGCTCAAGCAAATCGGTGAGCAATGGGACAACAGTGCTACAGTGTTATTTTGGGCCCACACTTGGCCATGTTCAGGGTTTTCTTCTGGCTCTGTGCTCAGGAATCACTCCTAGCAGTGCTCAGGGGACCATGTAGGAGGTGCCAGGGATAGAACCCGCATTGGCAGTATGCAAGAACAGCACCCTCCCCTCTGTGCTCTCTCTCTCACCCCGATATCACATGCTTTGAGCCACTGGAGACTTTGCCAAGGACAGCAGGAGTGCAGAGCAGGGGGCAGGCTGGGGGAGATGTCCAATGCAGGGTGGCGCCAGAGGGGAGATGCGTTCTTGGATTTAAGGATGCACAGAATGGCCAGAGGAGCTTTGGGGGTGGGAGCCCCATAGTGCAGGAGGCCACAGGAGTCTCAGGCCACAGGATGCCTGTTGTCCTGATGATGGTTCCACTCCTGACTCTACAGGTGAGGCAATGGTGGTGGAGGAAGTGGAAGCATTCAAGGCTTTTCTTTTCTTTTAGGGTCTATTTTTCTACCAGAATCACTGCTGTTCATTGTTACTGATTAGACATGGTCTATGATACAGTATAACTTCCCTAGTTTGAATTCCTGTGTGTGTCTAGGGCTCACTGTACCTTCCTTCCCTCAAACAGCCCCTCTGGCCATTCTCCCCACTGGCTTCCTTCCCAGTCTGGCAACTGTCAGAGTTTCCCCATGTTACAGAGTCTCTCATCACTAGTTACCTTTTCTCTAACAGCGAAATGCTGCGGGCACCATTTTCCTTTTGACTTTTTAGAATTGCAGAAGACATGTTCTGGCAATTTAGAAAAAAGTAAAAAAAAAACCAGTAAAAATGATTCACTGATGCTTATTTGAGATGACAAGATGACTCCTCTTTGTTCCTAGATGGGCTTGCTGCATGCACAGTGTCTGCATTGTGTTTCTTCTCTTGGTGACACGCACTGAGCATCACGTGTGTGGCGTGACCGGAGAATGCTTGGCCTGTGCCAGCCCTTCCTCTTTCTCTTCGTGCAAAAAGAGATTAATCAGCAACACAACTTGATCACATTGGCCAGTCCCTTTCTGCGCGAGTGAATCATTAACATTTTATTTTTCTGCTCCAAGACTCAGCGAATGGTGTTAATTCTGCAGAGAAAAGGAATAGAGTGAGCTGGGGTGGTAGGTGACATGAAAATCTGACTGGACACGAGGAAAGAGCATTGAGAACTCAAGGGAAAGCCGAGACGCCTAGGAAAAGAGGTGGGGAGGGGGCATACAGAGTGACAGAAGGGGGTGGAGGGCTCTTCCTGACGCCCTAGTGCACTGGAAGGGGTTCTGTGGGGTTCAGTCACATGCGTAACTGAGTCTTGAGCCAAAATCGAAACCAGGCCTGCCAGGGCTGGTGTCATAGGCAATGAGGCCACATGCCAGGTAAGAGGTCTCCATTGCAATGGCAGACCTTCGTGTCCCTCCAGTGATGAACTGGTGGACACCTGGGTGGTTTCTTTCTACTTTTTCCTCCTTGTACATCATGTGCTATGTACCTTTAGAAACAATGAGAGTTCTCTGAAAGAATCTGGTGTGTTTGAGGATTTAAACAACAACCAAAAAAATCAGGGAAACTACTTCCTGCTCTTTTTCCCTTGTGGACAGAAGATTGCTCTAGACATAAAAATCTACTGACCCATCTTGACAACATGCGGAGTCTTGCTTCCGAGTGTGATTTAAGCTCACACACGAGTGGGCAGTTGAATGCCAAGGATTTGACTGTCCCCTTCTTGCCCTGTGTTCACTGAGGTGGAGCCGTTGGTTAAAAATGCGAGTCTTTGGAGTGTAGGACATGATGACATGTGAAAGGTCTTGCAGATGGTGTCTTCTTAGGAGGTCTTCCTTGCCCCCCACTCCCAGGCAAGGACACCTGCATTTCTGGTCAGTGGGTCTCACCCATGCATGGTCAGTCCTCAGCCAGGATATATACTCGACCCTGGGTTCACACACATGCCCCCCTCCCTACAGCCCGAGGTCTCAGTTGTGTCCCTCTGCTCCCACTTTCCATGTCTTCTCCTCATTTCTTCTGACTCCACAGAAGTGACCAACATGTCTAATCTTCCCATCTAGTCACTTTCACATAGCCAGATGTCTGCTAGACGCGCCGATAGTGTCACAGGTGGGACATACACCCCTGCTGACGGCAGTGTCTCTGTGTCTGCTCCCCTGTCGTCGGGGCTGTCCTGACCTCAGTGAAGTGTGTATCCGAATGAAATAGGTCACACAGAACACACAGGGAGCTACTGCTTGCATACCTTTCACCTCCTGCTTTGATCTCTTATTCATGGGTCACCCTTAGCCGTGCTCAGGGCCTACTCCTGGCTCCAAGGGACCACGAAGTGCCAAGAACTGAACTGCAGTCTCTGGCATGCAATGCCTGTGACCCAGCCCTGGGGGCACAACAGCCGCATTCCAGGCCCCAACACCACCTGCCCCCACTGGGCAGGAACCGGGTCACAGTGGCATAGTTCTGCTGGGGGTACTCCCAGCTCAGCGCTCAGGGGTGCCTCGCCTCAGTCTTCCTTCTAAATTGCCAAAAATTATTTTAAAATCCTAGGTTTTTAATTTTTAAACATTTTTGGGGTGGGAGAGGAGAGCCACACCCAGCAGGGCCCAGGGCTTCCTACTGGCTCTGTGTTTAAGGGTCACTCCTGGCGGGGCTCAGGGACCAGGTCAATCCAGGGTCAGCCGTGTGCTGGCAAGTGCCCTCCCTGCTGTACCATCTCTCTGGCCTGGAAATAATCCTAGTGTGGCTTACTCAGGAAAGCGAGCTGAGAGCCGAGGAAGGAAGCGCCTCTCAGCATGCTGCACGCACCTCTGCTGGTATTTTTTTCCACAAAGCTGCCTGCCGTGTGCTCTACTTTGTTCTCTCTGATCAACTAACTGCTAATATGTGTCAGAGACATCTGCTTACAATCATCTTAACATGACATTGTTTCCTCTTGATATTCTCCTGTAACCTAGTTTAATCCTCGAAAAGGAGACGCAAACGCAGAGCAATTTACTCAGTTTCCAGCAGGCACTTGTGGTAACTTGGTCCTTGGTGCCAATGGAACCAGCGTTCCGCGGGCGCCAGGTCCAGGGCTCAGCTTGGGGACAGGTGGCTCTGTCTGCAAACAGCAGGAAGACGTAACAGGAAGCAGGAACTGGCCAGTGTGGGCTTCACTATGGGACAGGAGCCCTGGGACCTGACACTCCAGAAGCAGAGACTGGGCAGACCAGCAAGAAAAGGAATATCCAGACACAGCCACAGGCAAGGATCTGATGAACAAGTGTGAGTGTGTGTACGCATGTGTGTGAATGTGTGTGCATGTGTGTGCGCATGTGTGTGTGATTGTGTGTGCATGTTCATGCATACGGGTTTGTGTGCATGTGCGTGAAAGTGTGTGCATGTATGTGCATGTACATATGTACGTGTGCATGTATGTGTGCATGTGAATATGTATGCATGTGTATACATATTCATGTGTACGTGTGCATGTTTATGAATGAGCATGTATGCTTGCACATGTGTGTGGACATGCTCGTTGTTCTACCCTGTTGGGCACACTGTTTAGGAGGTAATATTTCACCATGAAAATTTAAAATTCATCCGTAATACATGCTCATTTGAGATAATTAAAAACCATAGATGATCCTAATGGTAACAAATGTCATTCATTACATCTCTGGGTGTTGAGGGTTACAGAGCTCCCTTTAAGCACGGAATGATGGATTCTCAGTCTCGGAGTCCCAACTCTCCTCGAAGTGGCTGCATTAGAAAAGTCCACTGCTGTCTCTCTGTCCCTCTCCAGCCCAGCCTCTGCCAACTGACCCCAGGTGTACGCTGGGCCCAAGACCAGAACCTTCTGAGTGGGGGTGGGGCCAAGGCGCACTCGACCCATCTGTCCCTGCAGAGAACTGGGCACTTGGGAAAAGGAGCAGGGAGTCATCTCATTGCGGATGGAAAGAAATAAATGCCAACAGGGACTTTCTGTTGGGAGAAGAGGAGCCTGGAGAACAGTGGTTTTGCCAGTCTTATTTCATGTGGGCGCGATGATTCAGAGTTTCAGGCATCCAGTGTGCCAATATTAACTCTAAGAGCAGCCTCAGCGCCCTCCACCAAGGTCCTCAGGTTCTCCCAGCTGCAACCCGCCTCCTGACAGGCACATTTGGAGTTGGTTGTTGCAGTTCGGGTCTCTGTGTAGAGAAGTTTTAAATGATAAAATTTAAGAGAGTTGGGATGAGCTAATGTCAGGGCAGCAGAGGGCGGGATGGATCCCAGTCTGGCTGATCTTCTCATAACCCCGGCCCAGGGTCTGTCCAGCAGCAACCAGACGCCCCGAGGGTATGGCTGAGGAGAGAGAGAGAGAGAGAGAGAGAGAGAGAGAGAGAGGAGAGAGAGAGAGAGAGAGAGAGAGAGAGAGAGAGAGAGAGAGAGAGAGAGAGAGAGAGAGAGAGAGAGAGAGAGAGAGAGAGAGAGAGAGAGAGAGAGGGAGGGAGGGAGGGAGAGAGAGAGAGAGAGAGGGAGGGAGGGAGGGAGGAAGGGAGGGAGGGAGGGAGGAATTGGCAGTTTTCTTGTCTAGCTTGGCTGACCCAGGTTCGATCCCCAGAACCATCAGGAATGATCCCTGAGCAAAGAGGCTGGAGTAAGGCCTGAGACTGCGGGTGTGACTCCCCCCCCCCCAAATAAAAATATAAACCCAAAGAGAACAACAACAAAAAGGAGGATTGGAATCAAGTTCATTTTCAAGGTCTGGTTCTGTGTTTTCCTGTCCTTGTGAGTCAGCCTCTCTCCACACCAATCTCTCTTTACTCATGCAGATCCCTCCTCACCCACACAGATCCCTCTTCACCCACACAGATCCCTCCTCACTCCACACAGATCCCTCCTTACTCCACACAGATCCCTCCTCACCCACACAGATCCCTCCTCCCTCCACACAGATCCCTCCTCACCCACACAGATCCCTCCTCACTCCACACAGATCCCTCCTCATTCCACACAGATCCCTTCTCACTCCACACAGATGCCTCCTCACTCCACCTTGAGTTCAGGACTGGGAGCCTGGGCAAACTCAGCCAGGCATGGTGCGTGCCTTCCTGCCAACTTGCAGCCCACCTGTCTCCATCATTTTTGCCTTTTAATGTTTACAACAATATAGGTTAATTTAAGGAAAAGAACCTAATCAACCAACCAGGACACACAAATTAGTAAGTGGAAATAGTCATTTGTGGTGACCCAAAGTAGATATGATAGAAAGCTCCTTTCACTGGTGGAATCATTTGGGCATACTACCACAACATTGAGAGTTTCCTGGCACTTGAGGGGTAAACCCACGCCTCACACCTGCAAGGCACATGCTCGTCCCAAGTGGTATGCCCCCCTCAGCTCTTCAGCCCTCCGGAGAAGGTAACCCCACCCATACATGCCCTCTCAGGATTTTGCACTTAGGAGTCAAACCCACCCCACACATAGTTTTGCTACTAGTTACTTTGCTCTCAACTGGCACCAAAGTCTTGCACAAGCAGAGATCAGACTGCACGTGACAGTCCCCAGTCGGCTAAGAACGGGCTTAGACAGAGAGGCTCCGTCTGCACCCTCACAGCAGCTGAAAACCGTCTGGTGGGTTATTATCCTTCAGGTGACATTTCCAGATCCTACTCTAGACTTTCTCCTTTTTAAGCCCTCACCCTATTACTTATTTGGCCACAATATCACAGGAGTCGTGCTTTTATTCTAAAGGTAGCTCCATTTCTCAAGGGCAATACTCTTCCATGCTACGTCACTCCTCGCATCTCTGCTCTCGAGCTGAGGATGAGGTGGGGGTGAGGGAAGGGAGACACGCAGGCCCGGCAGCAGCAGACCTGGAGAGAGGCGCTCCCTCGCTCTGCACGCGTGCTCTCTCTCTCTTTCTCTGTGTTCTGGGGAGGACGGTTCCTGCTAAGAAACCCAATTCTGCACAGGACACCCTGTCGCATTAAGGAACTGGCACAGTTCCTCAGGAGCCCACAAAGGACCTCAGCGTTCCTCAGCTCAAAATGAAGCGGCAGGTTCTTGGGGAGGCCCATTTCCAGAAGCTTCCAGTGTGGTCCAGAGCTTTAGAAAGTGCAAGGCCTGGGATTCCCACCGCCCCAAGTTCTGACTTAGTCTCGCTCTGCCAATGCTGCCCTGAACAAGTTGTTTGTGGATGGAAATTAATATTCAGGGATCAGGTGTGTGTACTGCCAGAAGCGAGACCAGCTGAGGCAGAGTCCTCTGACGGCCACACGGCATCCTTCACAGACTCCGGTCAGGGACCGCCCCACAGCTCTTCAGCTTGAGCATTCCAAGGGGCAGCCATCCATCTGGCCACTGCGGCCTGGGAGGCGCCCTGGGATGGTCTTTCCCATGGCTGACCTCCTTGAACTGCACACTGATGACATCTCAAAAATAAACCTCTAGGGGCTGGAGCGATAGCACAGCGGGTAGGGCATTTGCCTTGCACTAGGCCAACCCGGATTCTAATCCCAGCATCCCATATGGTCCCCTGAGCACCACCAGGGGTAATTCCTGAGTGAAGAGCCAGGAGTAACTCCTGTGCATCGCCGGGTGTGACCCAAAACCCAAAATAAATAAATAAAAATAAACCTCTGGTGAGAAGTGTGGAGAGCTTGGGAAAGATGCACAAAAAATATGCTTTTTTTTAAAAAAAAAGCAAAAGGCCAAGTCCTCCAGGCTCCATGCAAGCATGGCCAGGAGGAGGGGTCTGGCTGCGAATGAACCCTCACCTTGGCCGGCCCGGGGCTGCCTCTCTTAGGGTGGGCTGGAGGCTCCCCCCAGCTTTGGGTACCTCCTCCATATGGTGGCTGGTGACGGGGAGCAGGACGTGTCCCGAGAAGGCCTTGCGCAGGCCCACTCAGAGCTGCAGAGCCCAGGAGGGTCCCTGTGTCCCCTCTGCCTGCCTCACAGCGTTGTGCCGGGCCATTGCTAGCTTGAGCCAAGGCCCAGGTCTCATCCAATGCAGTGGAGTCCTGACAAGGACCCTGACTCCAAATCACAAGTGGTCTAAATAGGGTTCAGAGTTAAGAAGCAAGTTATATACTGCTCTATTTTTAGCATCGGCCCTATTACAACAGTGGTCAAGCAATTAGACAATGGTTAGTAACAATTTATAAGGAGGGTGACCCCTCATGACAGGCCAGGCCCAACTGCCCAATTTCTTATCTCGGCAAATTACTCAACTGGGAGCTTACCAGAAACCTCAAGTCCTGCTTCGGGGAAACAGAAACTGAGTCTAGTGAGACTTAATGTTAGCTGTAGCCTCACAACAGCAGGACAGACTCTAAAGGCGCCACCTTCCCCTCTGTAGGGGACTCCAGACCTTGTGGGCGACAGGTTGAGAGGCCCCACATGAGGACTGGCTCACTAGAGACCCCAACTGCCTGGCCGGAGACGGACCTTCTGCAGCGCTGGCCCAGGAACCCGGCGCCCTTCCCGTGGCCTCTGGTGTCTCTGAACCCTCTTGTTCGGGGTCCAGAGAGACACACAGGCGCAAGCGGCTGGCCCTGGTGGGATTCCCTGAGCACTACCCCGCTACCCCGAGTAGCCTCGGCCTGACCAGCCTGGGCAGTGCCGGCCCAGGGGAGCATGGAGGAGGGTCACACGCTGGATCTGCTCAGGAAACCCACACACAGAAAGTGCTGTGAGGCTTTACCCGTGATTAAAACCCACATCAGAGTGGGCCAGAAACCAGAGGGGAAATAACTCACGCAGCTCGTTTCGCTTCATCTCTCTGGGCTTTCCTCGTATCTGTTAAAAAAATAAAATGGACTGGAGGACCCCAGCAGCTCTGAAACTCCACGTATGCAGATTCACTCAAGCACGGCCTCAGCGTCCAGAGCTCCACCATGTGATAGCTAGAATGGGACATTCAGCCGTCTCCACCAGGGCAAAGGGGGCTCCAGTGCCCAGCCCCCCACCCCCTGGCTCACTGCCCGGGTCTGATCTCGCTGTCCAGGCCCTCAATGTGTCTCTGGGGCATCCCCAGGACTGCCCCAATGCAGGGCTGGGCCGACGGGCTCCTGCTTTTTAGTGCTTTCAGCTGGCGCCAGCCCCCGCAGGAGGGCCCGTCTGTAGGTGGCCGGGTCCCGATCTTGGAGTCTGTTTCAGGAAGTGTCTCCTGGTTTCTGGGACACACAAATCTCCGGTCAATAGGAAACCATGTTGCGGGGCGGGGTGCATGGAGGAGCATGCTCAGAGCTACTTCCAGGTGGATGGTCCAGAAAATGGGTCCAGTTCAAGGTAACAGTCCTGACAGGTGGGATCACCAGGAGATGCTTTGAGAGCCAGTACAAAGCCAGAGCATTTGACTTAGAAGGAGGACCAAGACAGAGTGAAGAAAGCAGAAGACCCACCCCAACGACCAAGCCAGCGTCTGTCCTCTGGAAAAGCACAGGAGCCCCCAGAGAGAGAGCCTCCCTCCTTGGGAGGGAGCCCCACTCTGCTGGAGACAGAGCCGGGGTCTGCCTAAGGCCCAGCAGAGATGGGGCAGCACCAGGCAGCACCTGGACCCATTCTATAAGCACGTGACATCAAGGAACATAGACCACAAACGAACATATATAAACAAACATACAGTGGATACATATTACATGGGCAGGAGAGGGCACAGAGAAGTGTCCTGCTTTGAGCATGGTAATGACAGGAGGGGGAGGAGGGGGAGGAAGGTGAGGAGGGAGGTAAGGGAAAGAAGGGGAGGAGGGGGAGTGAAGGAGGAGGAGGGAGAAGAGGGAGAGGAGGGGTAGGGGGAGGAGGGGGAGGTGAGGGAGGAAGCGGAGGTGAGGGAGGAAGGGGAAGGGGGAAAGGAGAGGGAGGAGGGGTAGGAAGAGGAAAAGGAAGAGGAGGGAGAGAAGAAAGGAGAGAAGGGAGGAAGGGGAAAGAAGGAGGGGAGGAAGGAGAGTAAGGAGAGAAGGGAGAGGAGGAAGAGAAGGGAGGAAGAGAGGGGAGTGAAGGGAGAAGAGGTGGTCAAGGGAGAGGAGAGAGAGAAGGGGAGAGGGAGGAGGGAGAGGAAGGGAGCCAAAGTGGAGAAAGAGAGGAGGAGGAGGGGGAGAAAGGAGGAGGGGAAGGAGGGGAGTGAAGGTGGAGGAGGGAGAGGAGGAGGAGGGAGAAGGGCACAGGCTCCACTGCTGGCGCTGCCTGGCCAGGGCTGGGCTCCTCAGGGTGAAAGTGTCCTTCCTGCAGGGGCCCCTTCTGCCCAATCGGGGCTGTGAATGCACTACACAGTCTCTTGGTAGAGGCTGATCCATTCCCAACTACTGGCCTCGGGCCAGGCAGCTTTGGCTTTTCCGAACCCCAGAGGGTCACTTCTAAGTTCCTGGTGGGGTAGAAAGGGAGGCAAAGTTGCAAAAAGTTTTTTTTTTTTGTTTTTTTAGTCACACCCAGCGATGCACAGGGGTTACTGCTGGCTTTGCACTCAGGAATTACTCCTGACGATGCTCAGGGGACCATATGGGATGCTGGGGATCGAACCCTGGACGGTGGTATGCAAGGCAAATGCCCTACCCACTGTGCTATCGCTCTTGCCCCAAGCTTTGACAGTTTGAACAAAGTTTTCCTACAAGGATGTTTAAACAAATCAGAGCAGCGACACTTACTTTGGAATCCAGGACCTCCCCCCCAACCCCCACCCAGTGCCCACCTCTGTGCCTGTGCTTGCTCTGAGCCAAGGCCATTTCATCTTGATTTTCCGACCTGATTGCATTCTCCCAACTATGTTCTCTTAGTCGTTCATCCTCTGAAAATAAGTCTGTATTCTCTTGCTGTTGGCAAAGACTTGACCTGCCTTCCCCTTTTTCTCCCTCTTGAGTTCTGCCATCCTGATTCACTGAGAAGCAATTTTTCAAGCACTTCTGTTTTGGGGCAGCAGATGCATGATCCTGCACCAGCCTTGGTGTCAGGAGTCAGTTTCCTGATGCAGTGTGGAATTGGGGGGGGGGCAAAGGGGGAGGCTGAGAGCACGGGAACTGCTCTGCTCAGCCTGCCCAGGGGGACCGTGCCTGGGGTCCTCGGGAGACCTCAGGATTCCTGCGGGATGGGCCATGGGGAGCTGACACTGGGGTAAAGAATAGAAGAGAGAAGCAATCTGGAACTGAGATGGGGAAGGGGGAACCAGGAAGAAACACAGTTCAGAGGCCACGGGAGACAGACACATGGCTATAGGGCCTTGCTTGCTCCGGCAGCTCTCCTACAAGCCCAGGTCTTCAAGGAGGCCACTTGGGGGACAGCCCGTCCATCCGGCTGGCTCGGCTCCGGCTGAGCCCGCCAGAGCTGCGAGGAAGACCTGGCGGGAAGAGGGAACCGTCTCGGCACGGGAGGCCCGTGGCTGGCCCATCACGGCCCAGCCGTGTCCTGAGCAGAGGGGCATAGACACAGCGGAGGATGCAGACGAGGCTACCTGACACCCAGCGACACCCAGAGCCATGGCTGACTTGAGCTGCTCAGGACTCCAGGGGGGAACCTCCTTTTCCGGGGGGAACATCACCCCAGCAGAGCTGCAGATCCTTTGCAGAAAGAAACAATCTCCCCATCTCCCTCCCAGAGGCCGGTTGGGCTCCTTCAGAAGTGCAGCATTCACGGGATAAACGTGGCTGGCCTCTGCTGGCTGCTCGCCAGCAACAACACCAGGGGTGTAGCTTGAAGCCCGAGAACAGCCTGCAGTAGCTTCCTCTCTGGGGGTTGGGGGCTAGACCATAGTTCTCTGGGTACTGCCCAAGCAAATAAATCCTTCTAATTGCACTCCCCTCGGGCGAACAGCTCACCCCACTAGTAACCCAGGGTGAGAACAGAAGCCTCGGGGATGGGGTGCTTCCTGCTGAACCATCTTTGCTTTTATTTTACCAACTTATTTTAAAAGGCAGCATTGTAACTTGGCATTAAATATTTAAGAATGGTATTAAAGCAAGATTGATTCATTTAGCGGGGATAATGGAGTGAGGAAGGCACGCGGAGTGATAAAGGCCGGCACAGCGGGAAGGCCGCTAGCGGGCATCAATCCACACCTGGTAATGGCCATGAAGAGGCCCGGCCCGCTCGCTATTTAAACGAATTGATGTGCAATTCGTCTGCTGCTCTGAGCCAGTGGAAAGGCCCCGCACTGATTCTGCGCCTTGGCAGGCATCCCAATTAAGCATCGGGGTCATTTATCACAGGGACAAGTGTGGCTCAAGTAGCTACTCAGCTTCCGCCTGTACCCCAATGGCAGTTAGTTCTAACGGGGGCTGCAGTGATCCTTGGGGGGCTCATCGGACAGAGTTGCAAGGAGGACTCAGGATGCAGGCAAATCAGCACCTGGTCTGAAGGAAGAGCCGGCACAGAGTAGCTCTTCCAGGGGAAATTAGCCCCTGTCCCTGCCTCTCTGCAACTTTCTCCTCCCACATCCACGTCCTCAGAACCCGGGAGGAGAATGAAAGCATCGTCTTCTCTGAGGGTCTGAGATACACAGGTTTGTATTTCTCAGTGAGAAAATGTTCAGACGATTCTCGGAGTTTTATTGGCCACTTCTGGGTGGCATGTAAATCAACGGAAGCACTTTTCAAAGCACTTAGCCCAGGTATGATCATAAAGAACAGCTAGCTAATTTGAGAGCTTTATTTATTTTATGCTAAGACTGCTAATAGATTCCTGTTCATCCCGGTCGATCTGAAACGTGCCATTCTCTCTTCCAACCTTGGCCAGTGGGATGGGACTGGTGGACTGGTTGTGGAAGACAGAAATATGATTCATGCCATTTTATCTTAGAGCAATATTATGCAGAACAAATTAAACTCTGCCTTGCGTGGAAATGGGAGTTTTGAGACATAATGTGCTTATTTTTCAGCAATGAACTATTCCCCATAGAAAAATCCGAAATATATGATAGAATGGGTCAGTCACTTGTTCATGTTTCGCTGCTAATCCAGTTCAGCAGGAAGTTCCACAGGCCCCTCATGGCCCAGGGATGGAGTGTGACCGTGAGGAATCCCGTGACTCACTTGTTTACCTTTCTGAGCCACTGTTGTTTGCTTTTCTAATTACCTGGTGCTCATTATTAAATACGACCATTAATGAACCAGTTGACCGTAGTTTGCTAGATATTACTTAATCACTGATGCCTAATATACTTCAATACTATCCATGATTAAACCTGACGGCTGACTTAGGCAAATGAAGCTCTTCCCATTAAGGAAGAGCAGCATGGCAGTAATTCAGGCCACATGCGGGGACCTCTGCTGGTCTGTCTCCTTTACCAACCTTCTCCCTCTGCCCTGGCAATGGCCCTTAGGTGGGGTCTAACTCAGGGTCTCCTTGGCCTTCTTTCCTCTATTGACACTAGATTTTTCCCAGCTGTCACCAGAATAATGGTTTCTTCTCAACAAGAATTGAGTTGATATCCACTTCTGTTACTTAGGAACCAGCACGTGCTGAGATGCACTGGTTATTTGATGACATTTTATAGGAAAAACAGTCATTCTTTCCCCAGATTTGCTCGAAGTTGAATTCTAATATCTTTCAATTGAACAATGGTTCATAAGATACCAAGAAAGAAGGATGGTAGTTGACTAGGGTGAGAGAGGGACAAGCTAAAACAAGCTAAAACTTCTTCCCGTCTATATAATTGTGTGGGCGAATGCTTGGATCTTCAGCTTTTATTACCCTTCATGTTATAAAAATCCAATAGAACCAACAAATCCCTTCAAAACAGCTCCTCCCAACCTAAATAGCATTGTGATTCTACAATCATGTTTCTTAAACTTCTATCTTTAAATGGTATAAAATACCACTCATCAAATATGAAATGAACTAAGAAATGTTCAAGATATATAAAATGCCACTCATCAAATAAGAAATGAAGCCAAGCTCAGCTTATTAAGTAATGAGAAAAACCATCAGAATGTTCTATAGAACTTATTCAAATGACAATCCGAATAACAGACTTCAATGGATCACAAATGATGAGAGGAATTTGCTAATTAGACGCAAAATGCAACATCCCCTGAGCACTAAAGAAGTGCTGAGAATTGTTCCATTTCTACCTGGCAAAAATACAATTGCTTCTCTAATATGACATTTGCACTACTCTTTGCGCTACTCTAAATTATAATTTAGGAAATTATAAAAAAAATAAAGACAATAATAATTTAAAAAGAGACACTTTGAAGAACAGATACCACATAAAGATTTGCTGGCTTATGCTCCACATTTCTCTGAGAGGATATTCAATGACCTTTGGTGCATTTCAAAGTATTTTTTCCCCCTAAATTGTTAGAACACTTGTACTGGGTGATGCCATTTTGTTGTTGTTGCTGTTGTGGTTTGTATTTTGTTTTTCAGCCCACAGCTGGTGATGCTCAGGGCTTACCTGGCTCTGTGCTCAGGAATCACTCCTGGCAGTGCTCAGGGATGCCAGGGATGGAACCTAGGTTCCTCACGTGCAAAGCAAGAGAAGGGCTAAAAGTCTGATGCAGGAGTATGAGGTGTAGCAATTGATACTGGTCCTTGGAGCCTGGTGCCTCGAACAGCCAATCTTAGATCATCAGGAAGGGCCACAGAAATGTGGGCTGGCATCAGCCAGAGGCCATGTGTGGACAACTCAGTTTGCACAAATATGGGACCAGAACTGTCTTTGTCAGGATATTACAGGAAATATGCTCAGCTGTGCATGCTTCAGCTCCAGGGGAACCAGAACTCTCACAGACATGCACTGTGGGCAGGAGAGCTGACCCGCAGGCCCACTCTTGAACCTCTCATGATGGACACACGCTGTGGTCAGGGGGTGCTACCCACAGGCCACACACAGCACCTCACAGATTTCAGGCAGCTCTGGCTCCACATTTGCCACCTCCTGGGCCTCCTGGGACCACCGAAGCTCCCTCCAATATCTGTGCGTCTCCACTCACTTCCAGGCACTCGTAAATCACAGAAAACACTTCAGCTTCAATTTTATTTGCCCTCACTGAGCAATAAAGGCAATGAAATTGAGGCTCATTTAGCCTTAAATAATTAAAATCTTGGGTTTTAATTGTTATTAGATGGCCAGAGAGTCAGGCAGAGCCATCTTTAAAGCACATTAAGACCTCTCTTTTCATGAATTGGAAGGGCACTTCTGCTTCTGAAGGCAAAAATCCTGTGCTGGATGTTACAGACCAAATTCTATCCCTTCTGACTATTTGATCCCTAAATGAGCATTCTGACCTATTTACATACATTGTGCCAGTGCGCGCGCGCGCGCGCGCGCGCACACACACACACACACACACACACACACACACACACACACACATTGGGATATACCCGCCTGTGCTCAGGGTTTACTCCTGCCTCTGTGCTCAGGGATCACTCCTGGAAGGCTCCAGGGGGATGAGGATTGAACCTGAGTCGACTGCATGCAAGGCAAGTGTCCTATTTGTTGTATTATCTCTCTAGCCTTAAAATTAAAAAAAATTTTTTTCCTTTAATTTGGAAAAAAGTATGGGCATTCCTCAAAAACTAGAAATTGAGCTTCCATATGATCCAGCAAAACCACTTCTGGGAACATATTCCCAGAGTACTAAAACACACAGCAGAAAAGCCATCTGCACTTGTATGTTCATTGCAGCACTGCTTATAATAGCAAGAATCTGGAAACAACCCGAGTGCCTGAGAACAGACAACTGGTTAAAGAAATTATGGTATATCCATACAATGGAATACTATACAGCTGTTACAAAAATGAAGTCATGAAATTCGCTTATTAATGGAAAGCATCTTGTGCAGAGTGTCTTTTAGACATGGAGAGTGCCACGTAGAGTGAAATAAGTCCGAAGGAGAAGGACAGGCATAGAATTATTGCACTCATTTGTGCGATATTAAATAAGACATAGTATTAGAATAACACCCAATTATAGTAGAAACAAGGGCCAGGAAGATTGGCCTGCCTCAGGGACGGGGGAGAGGGCAGTTGGGATTGAAACGGGATCATTATGACAATGATGATTGGAAAGGATCGCTCTGGATGGGAGAAGTGTGCTGAAAGTGGGTAAACATGAAGGCCTCTCAGTAACTGTATTGAAAACCATAATGCCCAAAATGGGGAGAGGAGAGAGAGAGAAAGAGAGAGAGAGAGTGAGAGAAAGAGCCTATCATAGAGACAGGCTATGTGGGGGGGGGAGGTTAGTGAGGGGGATATGGAGGATATTGGTGGTAGGAAATGTAAACTGGTGAAGCAATGGGTGTTGCAACATTGTTTGACTGAAACCAGATCAGGAAAGCTTTATCGAGAACTATACCTCATGGTGATGCAAAAAAAATTAAAAATAATATTTTCAATGAAATTTTTTTGGTGGTGGCATACATGGAGGTACACCCAGGGGTCACTCCTATTTGGGCAGGTTGACTCTGCACAAGGCAAACACCCCCTCACTGCACTGCCTGCCCAGCCCTTTCACTTACTAAGGTTGTAAAGTAGAGATATGGTCCATTCTTCTAACCTACTGTCATTTTCTATTTTTTTGTTTGTTTTGTTTGGGGCCACACCTGATAGTGATGCTCAGGAGCTGCTACTGGCCCTGCATTCAGGACTCACTCTTGACAGTGCTTGGGGGACCATATGGGATGCCGGAAGTTGGACCTGGGTCAGCCCTACCCGCTGTGCTATTACTTCAGTCCCTACCATGTTTTACTAGAGCCGGTGATTGACTCTGTACACCGAAACTTAAACTCCTTTTCTAGGGAGAAGTGCATGTCATCCCCACATGATTGGCACAAATAGTGAGAACCTTTGCAAGGAGACGGAGCACAGGAAGGTGGATCTGGCTGGCTTCAGCCGTAGGAAATTACTCTCATGTCCTGGTGGCTCTGTCATAGCTCCGTGGCTCCGTCTGCCTATCATGGGGCCTGGCAGTGCAGAAACATTGGCAAAGAACTCACTTCTTGGCTTGTCTTCTACATTTAAAGGTGGACTTTATAAAGCTTAAAATTTATCCAAATCTTTTTTGGTTCATTAAATAAAACAAGGCTTAACTCTGTATCGGGTTATCTGTGCTAGCAGAATCGTCCAGTTTTCATCTAAAATGTCTGTGATTGGGGAAACCTGTGACCGAGAGCACTCACTAATAAGATTTTAAAAAGCAACAACTAAACAATACCAGGTTCACAATATTAAAATACATACAACAATCAAGAAATGGTGAAAAACGATTATTTTGAAATGTACCCCCTCAAACTTTCACTAGGGAAAATTAATTTGTGATCTGCTCGTTGAAATAGACTTTTTTTTTCAGTTTAGCTAATTTCCTCAATGTGACGCATGCTCATAAAAAATGGTATTAACAAATTTAGAGTTCTGATATATCCATTACTACATCCAAAAATAGAATAGCTAGCGGAGCTGACCGAGCTGTGCTTTTAATCACTTTAAATTTTTTTTTTGTCACACTTGGCAATGCTCAGGGGTTACTCCTGGCTCTGCACTCAGGAGTTACTCCTGGCAGTGCTTGGGGGACCATATGGGATGCCGGGGATTGAACCCGGGTCGGCTGCTTGCAAGGCAAATGCCCTCTCCACTGTACTATTGCTTCAGCACCGCTTTTAATCACTCTTATTTTGATTCTGGGATGGAGTGATAGCACAGCAGGTAGGACGTTTGCCTTGCCCGGGTTAGATTCCTCCGTCCTTCTTGGAGAGCCCGGCAAGCTACCGAGAGTATCTCGCCTGCCCGGCAAAGCCTGGCAAACTACCTGTGGCGTATTCGATATGCCAAAAACAGTAACAAGTCTCACAATAGAGATGTTACTGGTGTCCGCTTGAACAAATCGATGAGCAACGGGATGACAGTGATAAAGTGATACAGTGATACAGTGATTTTGATTCCAGAGATCAGAAGCCAAGAACACCTCCTTATGCACACTCACTTCTTGAGCACCCTCACTGTCTTATTCAAACTAACAATATTTATCTCATTGGGCTGCTTTGAGGATTAAACAAATCAGCGCATGTTCCCCCAAGGGGCCTTTTGGGGGCTTTTCGCTGTTCCTCCAATTCAGACTCACAAGTACCTGGAGCTGTTGGAGGTGAGGTGGGGTCCTCACCACTATGAGCTAGAGATTTAAGATCGTGAGGGTGGAAACTCAAACTGACACTTGAGAAGATGTGAGCGCTGGGCTCTGGGATGAGAAGAGACAGCATTCTTCATCAACGCTGGTTTCCCAGACCTGCGACCCAACCCCCCTGAATTTAGCAGGCCGGCCTGAGTGGGCAGAGCTGCAGACAGACCGGGAGAGTGAGTGCTCCTGCATCCCATAAACATTCATTCTCCCAGTGCAGGCGCCCCTTTCCTTGGGAATAGAATCAATCTTTCTGAGATGAGGAAATGAACTGTGTCACTAGCCCTCGGAGTTATGAGTGAAAAATCTGGTGGATGTTCAGCTCACATGGGTACAGCCAATAATTCAACGTGCTGCCAACACCTGGTCGACCCTCTGATGATTTTAACCTGTGAGCACCAAAAGTCTTACTTCACTTAAATACTTAAATTCCTTCATTTTCAACACCTCCTACCAGCTTTTCAAACGCTTTTTCTGTAAAGTGGGAAATTATTGATTTCTGGACCTTTATATTTTCCCCTCCTCTTCTCTGCCAGATCACAGATGTCTAGAGTCAGAAGGACCCTTATACTCCAGTGAGTGAAACCTCTTTAGCTAAAAGACATAATTCTGAGGAGGCAGAGAGAGAGAGAGAGAGAGAGAGAGAGAGAGAGAGAGAGAGAGAGAGAGAGAGAGAGAGAGAGAGAGAGAGAGAGAGAGAGGATGGCCATGTGTGCAGAGCAGAGCAGCAAGTCACGAAGCTGGGTCTCTGGGCAGTGTGTCTTTCCGTAAGAGGACACTCCTCTACACTCATGCTACATTTCAGAAGGAGGAGGAGAAACTGGGCAGTTTCTACTCATTAGGGTCAACTGCAAAGTTGGGAATGCCTATCTGTATGCTCCCACGGCTGCACAGCACCTGTCTCGTGGGGCTCGGCCGCAAAGAAGCCCCTGCTTAGGCATCTTTGTTCTTTGTCAAATTGAAAAACGAGTGTGGATCTTCCTGAACCCGTCCCCCTTGGAAGGAATGTGCCTGCACCCACCAGGTCTTCGGCACGGGCTTAAGAAACAGCAAGTCTTCCTTTGAGCTTTACAGCTGAGCAGAACAAAACTACCTTTGGAGGGTTCTTTCATGGGGAGATCCTTCTGTGGAGGAAAAGCATCGCAGTCGAGGGTCTTTGGGCTTGAAGTCATTTTGGACTCCTGTAGAGTAAATGAAGGTATTGGAAAGTCAAACACTCCCAAGGTGAGAGGCACAATACCCTGTCATTGCCCAGAAGGAAAAACAGAAAAAGGAAGAAAATACCCTCCACAAAGGCAGGCTGGGGTGGGGGGCAGGAGGGAAACTGGGGACATTGAGGGAGGGAAGTGGACACTGTTGGAGGGATGGGTGTTGGAACATTGTATGCCTGGAACCCAATCATGAACAACCTTGTAATTCACAGTGATTGAATTCAGCCAATGTCACACAGTCCCTTCCCGTTGCCTCATTCCTTTAGCAATCAGCATCATGGAAGTTTCTGAGGGCACAGCCACCACAAAGTGACACTGGAAAGCAATGGCTTCCATCCAGGGTGACCTGGAAGAACTGGGAATCCTTTCCTACTGGCCCCGGGGTCCCTATACCCGCCGTGATCCCAGTGCAAACAGTGCTCGGGTACGAGCTTCTTCGTTTCCTTCATAAGCACCAAGCAGCAGTGTACTCTCACTCAGCTTCTCCAGGAGCGACTTCCTGTTGGCTCCCAGATCCACATTCCATTCTCCAGAATGGTGCATTGTATTTTCCCTCATACTGTGTGGTGCCTTGGGTCTTGTTTAGCAGGAACAGGGATTTCATCTTAATTTAAACCCCCAAACTTTCATGCCGTCCTCCCGAGGCTCTGGGCCGCCTCAGGAATGTGAACCAGCTTCGGTGGAGTGAGCAGAAGTTGGGGGAGGGATGACGCCCCCCCACCCCAGTGCAACACCTGCTGGGCCTGTGTGTGTTTCCCCAAGCTCCTGCATTGGGGCTGGAACACACACAGTCTTCCCCCGGTTTCCTAATCCTGCCAAAATGTCAGGCCTGTCAGAGCATCCACAGAGGCCCAGTGTAGATGTTAAAAATGTAGCTTTGTGGAAAATTGCTGTTAATATGAGTTTGCTTTTGAAGCCAAACACCTTTCTTCCTAAGCATTTTGGTCCTTGTGATACCGCAGCATGAGAATTTCTGTGTGTTTGCTTTTCATAAAGGAACTAATTTGTTGAAATATCATCACATGCAACTAATAATTAGGTATTAAGATTACCCCCCAATTCTGCCAGGACATAGAAGGTCACATAGGTTTACAGACATCTAGCTAATGAGTCAGATTCGTTTAAAAAAATTCATTTGTCATGCTTATTAGAATGAACCTATATTCCTTTATTACCCAGTACAAGTCTTTTGCACATCAAGCCCAGAGCATAAAATTAAAATTGCATGAAACTTTGATCTCCTTCTTCATTAATCATGCTAGATAATTATACACAGGTGTCAGCCTCTATCTAATGGAAGGTGCTTTCTGACCCCCAATCAAAGGCTGAATATTTGCTGTGTACAGTTAAATGGGGATTGGGATGCTTATGATATGGAACCACACTCCTTTCATTATACCTTGCGTCGAACATGCTACCTGCATGATTCCTAGGGTTAACTTTAATTAGGAATATCTAAAAGCTAATGCAAGGATAATGAATTTAAGGGCTTAAATGAGCAGAAGGAGAAAAAAATGTCACAAAATGGGTCAGGTTAATTTTTGCAAAATTAAATATTCATTTTCATGTTTCAAAAACCTCATCTGGAAAAAAACCAAGCAACAAATACTCCATGACCTACTCGTCCACACAGTGCAGCACTGGTGGCATCTGGGGGACACATCTCCATTAGGGAAGCATCACAGAATCACCATCAATGAAGAATCTCGGACCACCTGTGCGAAGGAGTGCTGCCCGGCGAAGGAGGCAGTGGGATGCAGTGTCTCACTTGCCCCCTTGCATGTGGCTCTTCTCCTTTCATGCTCAGCTGTCCCCAAACTCCACGAAGGGGCCAGAGAGTGTACAGGGGTAGGGCACTCGCCTTGAGTGCAGCCAACCCACTTTTGGTCCCCGTTAAAGCATTTGGCCCCATCTCCAGCCTTGAGTGATTCCTGGGCACAGCCATTAGCAAGTACTGAGCATAAGTAGGCATCACCAAAAACCAAATCTGAAAAAAAAAATAATCACACTCCACTCAAGTAGACCGAACAATAAGCCATGCTCATATGGGTTTTATCTTACTGTTTTGCAAGATAAACGTTTTAAAAAATATTGCTGACATACAAACTTAACAAAAACTGCTAGTATTTACACTAACATATAGACTAACAAAATGTTAGAAAAAAGAAAAACTGTCAAGCTAGTCAGAGTTTAGAAATAGCAAGCAGACCTTATCATGATGATGATGATGATGATGATGATGATGATGATGATGATGATGATGATGACTATGATGATGATGATTTTGGCTTGCTTGACACAGGTATGCACTGTGTTAGGCATTTGGTGCTGGAAACCAGTGTTACCTGAAATAATAACACTTGTAAGGTTACATAATAAATCAAAAATGTTTAACTAATGATTTGAGGCTCACCCTACTAGGTCCCGAGGATCAGAGATGAGAGAGAATTCTTGGTCTGTTTTTGATTTTTGTTTATTTGTTTGGTTTGGGGGCCATACTTGGCGGTGCTCAGGGGACCGGTTGTGGTGCTGGGAACTGATAGATTAGCTGCATGCAAGGCAAGGCCTGGAGGGAGAACATTGGGTCTCTAGGAGCTTGGAGGAGGGAGATGAAGCACTAACAAGGCGGGTGGGCTGTAGGGCGTAATAACACAAGGACTCAG